>NC_068454.1:12837823-12915323 GCF_023373465.1 Oncorhynchus keta
CAAACATTACGGGCAGACGGGCACGACGACAGTGTGTACTGTACACCCTATATCTGTCAGAGATGAGAAAAATGGGTCAAAAGTTTAAAAAAAGAAAAGATTGATTTATGATGAAATACAACATTTTGAAATGCTAGGGGTTGAAGTAGAACCTGGCCATAATGTAAAATTCAATAACAGACGCGGATAGTTAGTCGTTTCTTGGTTTCACCACAGGCTGCAACACCATCAGGCTAGCGCGTCATGCCCTGATGGTTGCTGGGTGGGCAAGTGCCTTGCTTTGTTAGAGACCTCACTCTGAAGCTGGTTTACTGGCCTGCAGACAGGACTTCAATGACTCAGCCACATCTCTTTAACGGGCATATAGAGACATCCCTTTAATTATGGATACACTCACATTGGTGTCAGAATAACAGTGTGTAGGGGATAGCAGAGAAGGTGAGAATGTTTGTTGATGAGTGTTGGTTCAGTGCCTCTAGAATTAGTTTTCTTATTGCTAGAAATATTTTTAGATTCATGGCAAAGACAAAGAAGCTAGATCTGTGCACATCGTGAGCACTCCCCACGCACACACAGTCCTGACTCAGTGCTGGCGAGTGACAGTGACAGGCTGTGCAGTGTTGGCCCACAGTCTGATGGAGCCGTCCCTCGGGGCAGAGGGGAATATGTGTGTCTGAAACAGACTACCCATCCCCTCGCATAGCCTCCTCCCCACTCCCTCTTTCTCTGTATGTCTGTGTGCGCCTCTCTCTCTCGATCTAAACTTCTCTCTCGCTCTCCCACAAGCAGAGAAGACGTACACTATATATGCACAAAAGTACGTAAACACTCCTTCAAAATGAGTGGATTAGTCTATTTCAATTATGAAATCAAGTATGAAATCGAGTACACAGCCATGCAATCTCCATAGACAAACATTGGCAGTAGAAAGGCCTTACTTAAGAGCTCAGTGACTTTCAATGTGGCACCGTCATAGGATGCCAACTTTCCAACAAGTCAGTTCGTCAAATTTCTGCTTCTAAACATCTTGGAAAACATTTAATCTACCATAATCCTGTAGTGTGCGGAGCAGTTTTCATGACGTTACACGCATTATCCTGAACCCTTAACTAGGAATCTTTCCAACCGGAAACCTGTGAAGAGGAATGCTGACAAACCTGGGACAGGTGCACAACCTTTACACTCACAGGTCACATGTGAATGAGTGCTTGTATTATTGTGAGGATAATCAGACGTCAAGCTGTGTCAACTCAGAGAGATGGCCAACTGAACACTGAGAAGACATACAGACACCAAGCTGTGTCAACTCAGAGAGATGGCCAACTGAACACTGAGAAGACATACAGACACCAAGCTGTGTCAACTCAGAGAGATGGCCAACTGAACACTGAGAAGACATACAGACACCAAGCTGTGTCAACTCAGAGAGATGGTCAACTGAACACTGAGAAGACATACAGACACCAAGCTGTGGCAACTCAGAGAGATGGCCAACTGAACACTGAGAAGACATACAGACACCAAGCTGTGGCAACTCAGAGAGATGGCCAACTGAACACTGAGAAGACATACAGACACCAAGCTGTGTCAACTCAGAGAGATGGCCAACTGAACACTGAGAAGACATACAGACACCAAGCTGTGTCAACTCAGAGAGATGGCCAACTGAACACTGAGAAGACATAGACACCAAGCTGTGTCAACTCAGAGAGATGGTCAACTGAACACTGAGAAGACATACAGACACCAAGCTGTGGCAACTCAGAGAGATGGCCAACTGAACACTGAGAAGACATACAGACACCAAGCTGTGGCAACTCAGAGAGATGGCCAACTGAACACTGAGAAGACATACAGACACCAAGCTGTGTCAACTCAGAGAGATGGCCAACTGAACACTGAGAAGACATACAGACACCAAGCTGTGTCAACTCAGAGAGATGGTCAACTGAACACTGAGAAGACATACAGACACCAAGCTGTGGCAACTCAGAGAGATGGCCAACTGAACACTGAGAAGACATACAGACACCAAGCTGTGGCAACTCAGAGAGATGGCCAACTGAACACTGAGAAGACATACAGACACCAAGCTGTGGCAACTCAGAGAGATGGCCAACTGAACACTGAGAAGACATACAGACACCAAGCTGTGGCAACTCAGAGAGATGGCCAACTGAACACTGAGAAGACATACAGACACCAAGCTGTGGCAACTCAGAGAGATGGCCAACTGAACACGGTTCCTGAGATGCTGGTGGATAGCTGCTCTGTAAAGTAAGAGAGGCTCACATCCAGCCCCAGTACCAGAGTGGGACACACACATACAATTCAGGAGAAGGGTTAATAATGACCTCGTCAATTTCTAGCGGTTGTGCAGAGGGGATTGACAAAATAGAGGAGGAAGTATATCTTTTAACGCTGATATACTACCACGCCTGCCGCCGCCAACATAACGATAACCCTGCCGCCGCCAACGATAGCCCTACCGATAACCCTGCCACCGCCGCCTCCGTAACCGATAAATCCCCCGCCGCCGCCGTACCGATAACCCCGCCGCCACCACACTGACACCAACACACTGAAACTACCACCGACCACCACACCGAAACGACCAACACAATGAAAAACAACCACCACACTGAAAAACTACCACCAACAACACACTGACAAACTACCACCAACAACACACTGACAAACTACCACCAACAACACACTGACAAACTACCACCAACAACACACTGACAAACTACCACCAACAACACACTGACAAACTACCACCACTGTCACCAACAACATACTGATAAACTCAGCCCCAACCCTCTTACCCAGTGTGTCTTTGAGGTTCTTGACCAGAGAGGCCTTCTTCACCAGGCTGTTCTTGCGCTCTACGTAGTTGGAGGGGACGTAGCCGGTCTGGTTTGAGGCGTTCCTCACCCTCCACCAAGTCTTGCTGTCGTCCAGCAGAGTAAGCCGATCATTCTTCCGGATGTCAAGTTCCTGGTCCTGCTGGGCCGTGTAGTCCCACTTGGCTACAACTGTCATCTCCTCCGTCATCTTTCATGGAGTCCCCCTGGAGAGAGAAGAGTTTAAGTTACACATCAACCCCAAATTAGACCTAAGACCGAGAGACTGATTTTCTGCAGGGAGTATGCATGCTCCAGTTCACCATGCAGGACAGGAATCAGGTGAACAGTCACACACTACTTTACAGCTGAACATACATGGAAGGGTGAGCATGTATCCGTACATTCAGACATGTATTGTATGCGCGCCTGACTGCCTGCGTGTTGGAGAGTGTTTCTGTATGCGCGCCTGACTGCCTGCGTGTTGGGGAGTGTTTCTGTATGCGCGCCTGACTGCCTGCGTGTTGGGGAGTGTTTCTGTGTGTGTGACTGACTGCCTGCCTGCGTGTTGGGGAGTGTTTCTGTGTGTGTGACTGAGATGAACACTATATTAAATGTCTATATTTATGAGGTGAACACTATATTAAATGTCTATATTTATGAGGTGAACACTATATTAAATGTCTATATTTATGAGGCGAACACCATATTAAATGTCTATGAGGTGAACACTATATTAAATGTCTATATTTGAGGTGAACACTATATTAAATGTCTATATTTATGAGGTGAACACCATATTAAATGTCTATATTTATGAGGTGAACACTATATTAAATGTCTATATTTATGAGGTGAACACTATATTAAATGTCTATATTTATGAGGTGAACACTATATTAAATGTCTATATTTATGAGGTGAACACTATATTAAATGTCTATATTTATGAGGTGAACACTATATTAAATGTCTATATTTATGAGGTGAACACTATATTAAATGTCTATATTTATGAGGTGAACACTATATTAAATGACTATATTTATGAGGTGAACACTATATTAAATGTCTATATTTATGAGAGCTGGCCAGGTGTGCTCAGTCCATCAGTGTTCTGTTCCATCAAGTCTTCCCATAACAGCCTAATGAAATTCTCTGGGTCCCACATGCCAGTGGAATGAAACAAATCCTAATTCAGAGTCTGTTTAGAATGTTCCGCCAGAGTTCAACCGCTGCTGCTGGGAAACAACCGTCAAACAACGGAAGCGCCGCCTTGTAAACATGAAACGGAGATGATCGCATAGAAGAACAAGAGGGAGAGAAGTAATTCACACAATAACACTAATGTTCTACAATAGTCAACCTCGTCTCCAAATGTAATCATTTTTGAAAAGTGAAATAGTAAAAACAGTCTACTTTTGATGCATTACATCTTGTGTTGAGACAGCCCAGGTCTACCTCTTTCAACCCAAACCTGGAGGAGCAATAAACAAGGGCCCGAATCAATCACAGCCTCCCTTCTGTTGATGTCCTGACCTGCAGGTAAATAGTATAGTAACACTATTCTACTGTGAGGAGGTAGTCGCCGTTTAAAAATGCACGTTGCATAGTAATGGCCTGATTACATATTCATGGTGAAAGAGTGCGAGAGCGACAGAGACAGACAACTGATAAACCCTTGCTGTGTGAAACTTAGCTAACGGCTGGTGGTTAAACATAGGACTGGGCTGGCTGGCAGGCGGGCTGGCTGACTGACTGGCTGGGCTGGCTGACTGGCTGGCTGGGCTGGCTGACTGGCTGACTGACTGGCTGGCAGACAGTCAAAAAACACTAGAGTGTTCTAGAGACAGACCCACAGGGGGAAAAACACTTGGGATCACACATTCCCTTTCTCATATAGTCTTAAATGTAATGTCTTGGACACTATTCTTTAACGGGGGCAATTCACTGATGAAGCTCTGCCACACGGGACCGTATAACTCAAGAGAAGCGGAGCCACACGATTACGCCACATAAAAGATCCCATTACAGCCGGAAAGATTTAGATCTTCGGATATAGCCCACTGTATTTCATAAATGGTGTTTTTTTTTAAGACAGGATATTAAACATTCCACGACAGGCTCATTTCTTAATGCACCGTCAAGTATATGGATGTTGTAGCACAGTGCCACTCATTTCTAGTACATCAGACGCTTTACTGTCCCACTAGTCTCTTCTCACAGTCACTGGAGAGACAAGACAGACTACTGCCACACCAGCATCTGTGTAGCATCAGAACCATTGTAATATAGTGGATGTGCCCCTGCTTGCATGCACTAAAGCTACCTAACAGGATTCTCCAACAGGCCTGGACAGGGTTAGACTTGAAAGAAAGGGAGGAGGTAGAGCAGGTAGAGCAGGTAGGAGGAGGTAGAGCGGGTAGGAGAGGAGCAGGCCAAATCTTGCCTTTGAGCCTGTCCTTGCCTTGGGAACAATGCAGAAGGTTGAGTGAGAGGGGTGAGGTGTTACCAATGTGGCTTACAGAACAGCTGTATACACAGTTACACACACATCTAACCTCGTCCACAGACGATCATTGGGCAGTAGTGTCTGCTATCAAAATTACACACACAACCAATCCCAAATCAACCCCACACACAAGGATGAGACCAGTAACAAGAGTGTGATAATAACCACCGGTCTCACCCACCCACCCACCCTCCCTTCTCTTGTAGTCTGTCTCACCTCGGTCTCACCCACCCTCCCTTCTCTTGTAGTCTCTCACCCACCCTCCCTCTCTTGTAGTCGGTCTCACCCACCCACCCTCCCTCCCTTCTCTTGTAGTCTGTCTCACCTCGGTCTCACCCACCCTCCCTTCTCTTGTAGTCGGTCTCACCCACCCACCCTCCCTCCCTCCCTCCCATCTCTTGTAGTCTGTCTCACCTCGGTCTCACCCACCCTCCCTCTCTTGTAGTCTCTCACCCACCCCCCCTCTTGTAGTCTGTCTC
Organism: Oncorhynchus keta; assembly: GCF_023373465.1. Lineage (NCBI taxonomy): Eukaryota > Metazoa > Chordata > Actinopteri > Salmoniformes > Salmonidae > Oncorhynchus > Oncorhynchus keta. The sequence goes on from NC_068454.1 coordinate 12,843,661, forward strand.
ACCCCTTTCTCATCCATCCTCCTGCCCTTCTCTTGTTGTCGGTCTCATCCACCCTTCCTCCCTTCTCTTGTAGTCGGTCTCATCCATCCTCCCTCCCCAGTTCATCAGCGTTCTGATAGATGATGCTCGTTCTCCCTCAGAGTGTGATGGCCCCGCTACCTCTGTATCCATGGTGATTATTCAGTCTCCCCCGACGACCGTGCTCATTAGGGAGAGTGATGGGGATGCCACTTACAATAAGATCAATCCTCCACTCTGGGCATTCACACACACGCCGCCAGTCTCACTAAACACACACGCCGCCAGTCTCACATTTTGACTAAAACGGTATAGATCCCCCCCATCACTACTCTCACTATACACACACACACACACTACTGTGCCCCACACCCTATCAGCTGACCTCAGTTCTGTGTGTTACAGTGCCGACGCACCTCAGTTCTGTGTGTTACAGTGCCGACGCACCTCAGTTCTGTGTGTTACAGTGCCGACGCACCTCAGTTCTGTGTGTTACAGTGCCGACGCACCTCAGTTCTGTGTGTTACAGTGCCGACGCACCTCTGTTCTGTGTGTTACAGTGCCGACGCACCTCTGTTCTGTGTGTTACAGTGCCGACGCACCTCTGTTCTGTGTGTTACAGTGCCGACGCACCTCTGTTCTGTGTGTTACAGTGCCGACGCACCTCAGTTCTGTGTTACAGTGCCGACGCACCACAGTTCTGTGTTACAGTGCCGACGCACCACAGTTCTGTGTTACAGTGCCGACGCACCTCAGTTCTATGTGTTACAGTGCCGACGCACCTCAGTTCTGGTCTAGATGCGTTACAGTGCTGACGCACCTCAGTTCTGGTCTAGGTGTGTTACAGAGCCGACGCACCTTAGTTCTATGCGTCAGTGCCGACGTACCTCAGTTCTGGTCTAGATGTGTTACAGTGCCGACGCACCTCAGTTCTGGTCTAGATGCGTTACAGTGCTGACGCACCTCAGTTCTGGTCTAGGTGTGTTACAGTGCCGACGCACCTCAGTTCTGGTCTAGATGCGTTACAGTGCTGACGCACCTCAGTTCTGGTCTAGGTGTGTTACAGTGCCGACGCACCTTAGTTCTATGCGTCAGTGCCGACGTACCTCAGTTCTGGTCTAGATGTGTTAGTGCCGACGCACCTCAGTTCTGGTCTAGGTGTGTTACAGTGCCGACGCACCTCAGTTCTGGTCTAGATGTGTTACAGTGCCGACGCACCTTAGTTCTATGCGTCAGTGCCGACGTACCTCAGTTCTGGTCTAGATGTGTTACAGTGCCGACGCACCTCAGTTCTGGTCTAGATGTGTTACAGCTGACGTCCGCCCTCCAGGCAAAGCTTTAGTATCTAACTAAATGCATTTCATTACGCTTTCCCTACAGCCATCAAGTTTCAGCTGCATTGTCATTTATGCCTGCCTGCTATTGTCAGATTGTCTTTAAAAGGATCAAATTGGGAAGAAACAGGGAAGACACATGGTTAAAAATAAGGGAGAATAGCAGAAAGAGGGAGACTGCTCCCCCCTGACCCTCCATCCCTCTATTGAGAGTGGAAAGAAGTGACAGAGTGCTGAATTGAACTACTTCAGCACTTCACAGTTCTTCACTGACAGGGAGAGAAAAAAAAACCTCAGGCCTTTTCATCACAACACAAAGAGATAGTAAACAAGACTGGCACAGCCCTCCACATTTGGCATTCAGGTCAAAACCACAGTCGGAGGAAGACCCAGGGGAACAAACTATTCTCCCCTTTTCCCAACACTTTGATTTGATTGGTGGTGTTTTCTTTGGGTCATTTCTAAAACTGAAGTAGAGTAAACTGGTTGATCTCCAGCCAGTGACCAGCTCCTAGCACTGAGGAATCAGGGTGGCTGGGGCCTTTGAAGCATCCTGAATGAATACACTGCAGGATAAGGAAACAGCTCCTGGTACACCTATAGACCCATCGGTTCACTGTGATCTGGAGGGGCCTACTAGCAGCACCCACAACACACTGCTTTGGCAGGTTGACAATGGATGCTGAAAGCAGGTCAAAGCCCTCGTCATCGTGGCCAAATTCATTGGGACACTGTCAATGTTAATGATGTGTTTTATAGTGAGCCCACTGCCACAGTCATGCCCTACCACTCTGTTCACGCCTGGCCTGAAACACTAAACGGGACACGTGTGTGTGTGTGTGTGTGTGTGTGTGTGTGTGTGTGTGTGTGTGTGTGTGTGTGTGTGTGTGTGTGTGTGTACACATCAGGGGTGTGGTATGTAATGCAGTTGTCTAGACCCATCTCTCTCTCTGAGGTTGGTACGTGCTCCTCTTCATTTTGAGCGGCAGAAAATTACTACCGTGTTTGATGTCATCAAAGAGGACAGGCTAAAAACTGTCAACAGACCCAAGACTTTGATGGCTCAGGGAGGTCCCAAAAGGAAGACATCATGCCGTCCTTCACAAGTGCCTGCTCAAAATAGACCCCGAGGAGTTAGCTTGAGCTACTGACAGAATTCTCAGACCACAGAACGAGGCCCAGGCCTGCAGTCATTCAGCCGGCTACATCATGGGGATAAAATACAGCAGGAAGAGGGACTTATCGAATTAAGCTATTGTAAGTCCTGATCAAAGCTACTGTGATTAAACCATATCGCTGACAAAAGCCTGTACAGCAAAATGGACTGAGAGCATAAGTAAGTGCTAAGACTGAAATAACCATAATCTATGCCAGGTGTTTCTTAATCCTGGTCCTGGGGACAAACATCTGATATCACTAATTAAAGGTTTGAGGAGTTGATTAATGGATTCAGGTGAGAAGTGCTATGGAAGAACCGTGCACCCGTTGGGTCCCCAGGACCAGGATTAAGAAACACCTGCTCTACATGTCCTTCTCTTCAGCACCAGAAAATGGCATTTCTACAAATGTTATACACCAAAGCTAAACGACTACATTTGAATGTGCAGTGTAAAAAGTTTCTGAAGTATATATAGTTGACTTTCTGTGACAGCCTTCCACCTCAGTGCTTCAGAAAGCAGGGAGGTCATCATTTTCAGACAGTATCACTGTCCTCTCCATCATCTTCTCCACGCATAGAGAAGAGTAGGCAGCGTCTTGGGTCCACCCAGTCCCGGTCAGCTGCCTTGGACAGCGCTTTCACACGTGCAGCTTCACTAAAACAAACTGAATTCCTATATCTTTCTCCATTCAGTCTTTTCAGTCTTTACTCCATTCACTCCCAAATGTTCAAGCAATTTCTCACTTTCACTCTGGTTCTGTCATTTCTTTCCCTTCCCCCGAGTGGGACAGACATCGTTTAGTGAGTTTCCATGGTTACGGTTGGCGTGGTGGTCACACACACACACACACACACACACACACACCTCTACTCACTGGTCAGACTGCAACAAAGTGAGGTAAAATTGTGTAGTAGAATAAAATGCCTGGACAATCACATAGTACAAGATGGAGTTGGCTTGAAATCTGTTGAGATTTAAAATGTTGTCAGGCGTTGGAGTAAGTGTCCTATTTTATTTTAATGGAGTCCGTCCCAGGACCATCTTAACCCCTCCCTCTTTTTGGGCTAACTTACTCAAATGTATTTATATAGCCCTTCTTACATCAGCTGATATCTCAAAGTGCTGTACAGAAACCCAGCCTAAAAACTCAAAAACAGCAAGCAATGCAGGTATAGAAGCACGGTGGCTAGGTAAAACTCCCTAGAAAGGCCAAAACCTAGGAAGAAACCTAGAGAGGAACCAGGCTATGTGGGGTGGCCAGTCCTCTTCTGGCTGTGCCGGGTGAAGATTATAACAGAACATGGCCAAGATGTTCAAATGTTCATAAATGACCAGCAGGGTCAAATAATAATAATTACAGTGGTTGTAGAGGATGCAACAGGTCAGCACCTCAGGAGTAAATGTCAGTTGGCTTTTCATAGCCGATCACTAAGAGCATCTCTACTGCACCTGCAGTCTCTAGATGTGACCTTTGACTCGCTCAGGTTCCTACTGTACTACCATCATTTTGTGACTGGCATGTTTTGTCTTCCCTTTGTTTATTTCTCACCACTTCAACGGAAGTGCACCAGAGTACAGTGTTAATCATGTATTCTCTATGTTACCCCAGGAGAGATGGCAGCATGGTCCCTTCCTCCATGTCCCTGGGCACACAATACAAAGCACAGATAACAAGAGCTTTGATGTACAGCTCAGTTTGTTTAGCACCGTCTGGAAGAGTGAGGGTAATGCTGAGGTGAACACGTACGTGTGTGTGTGTGTGTGTTTGTCACAGTGCCAATGTAAAATCAGCCATATTGTCAACCAAAGGGTGAAATACAACACACATGGCTGTGGGCTAAAGCAGTGTACTGAACATCATCATTGATTATTGTACTACACTCTCCCCACCCAGGCAAATCCAAGACAATCCTCATTCACAATGACTGTACTTCTGCAAACTGTCCTTTATGTTGGTGTCAGTTACAGTACTGGAGAGGGTTCTGTGGCACAACCAGCTGGGCTAACATGGCTCCTGGAGCATCCGCATTGCCTAGCCGGGTGCTAGCATGTTTCCTTTGACGGGCCGGGTTCATGCACGCTGACACGGTCGCCAGTCCGACACATTATTGAGTCTGGCTTCCGGGTTGTGTCAAGAAGCAGTGCGGCTTGGCAGGGTTGTTTCGGAGGACGCATGGCTCGACCTTTGCCTCTCCCAAGTCCGTATGGGAGTTGCAGCGATGGGACCAATTAGATATCACGAAAAAAGGGGTATCGTAAAATATTTTGGTTTCTCCCCAACTCAAATACATCTGCCACTGTCACACCAGATGTCCATTTCCTTAGATTTCTTAAGGTCATGTGTTTAAATGTAACTGAAGGTGTATCAATGGCACACAGACAAACACACCAACAATCATAGTGCCTCCCACAAGCAGGGATGATAACTAGTGACAGTCCAGAAAGGTAATACAGTTGCATATAACAACAAGTACATAAAACATATTTGAATAATCTCAATACTCAGGAAACATGTTTATGGTATGCTGACATGGCTTAATTCTTTACGTGGGTCAAATTTAAATCCAGTGTAGGGTGGTTTCCATGTCTGAAGAGGACCTATAGGCCTATTTGTTTGGAAAGACAGCTGGTCATGGCTGCATCTCACTGTAGCAGGCTGTGTTTTCAGGATTTGGATCTCCATTCAACTTTAGTTTACGGTTAATATCACTGGTCTAAATATAGATTGTGTCATGCCTTTATCCATCTGATAGTGTTTACTGAGCCTACTTGGTACCACTGTTTTGTTCTGTTCACATTCATTTGTTTGCGTTCGCAGTCGTGTCAGTATTCTAAGCCAAACTGCTATTCAGTGTTTTTGTTAAGAGCGCGTGATGACACAGCCACCAGAGAAGGTAAGGTTAGTGAGCATATAGTGGGAGAATATCAACGGCATACTCCTTTGCGTCCGCTCTCCTCAAAACCCATTGGATGAGACAACCAGAGTTCTGTCCCCTCTGACCTTCTCCTCCAATGTGTTTTGAGAAGGTGTGGAGGACACGAGTATTGAGATTGTCCCAGGAAGACAATCCGTTTGCACCTCTTATATAGCTCAATGGGGTGATAGAACGCAGACGCAGAGTGTTTGTCAGACCCCACACACATTTTTTTATGGATCTGCACAATTCACATGGATGACCAATTGTGATCAAAACAGCAAATATCACCGAAAGGTTTTCATCCATGCACAAGACACCATGTCACCACAGGATTAGCCCTGAGATTATTCTGATTATATACCCTAAGTTAAAGACAAACACATCCCCAGAAGAGAATGATGGAAACATGGGAGGAAATCATGCCCTATGGAAAACCCATCCCTTGAACATCGAGAAGATTACTGGCCATGTTGATCACACACGCTGCACACCCCTCAGGTATATAGGAATAGAAAAGAAACCGTGGAGTAGAACAGAGATCTGCTGGTGTAAGCACCACCGTTAGCTCAGAGGACTAAGCTCAAGGAGGCTGCAGACTGCTCATACTGTACACACTCAGCACACAGAGGAAATGTGATGCCACTGGTCTGCAGTTGCCTGCAGGTTCCCCTCAGCTAACGTTTAACCTCCAATTCCCTACAGGTCAGGATGTGTCCTTTTCACAGTGACTGGCTGCTAAAACACCCATCAAAACAAACACGTGATGCATGGATCTCTGATTTAGCAGTAGAGCTAATCCCACCAGTGTCCGATTTCAAATAGGCTTTACAGCGAAAGCACCACAAACGTTTACGTTTGGTGACCACCAACTCACAGAAAAACCCAGCCATTTTTCCAGCCAAAGAGAGGAGTCACAAAAAGCACAAAGAGATAAAATTAATCCCTAACCTTTGATGATCTTCATCAGATGACACTCATAGGACTTCATGTTACACAATACATGTATGTTTTGTTTGATAAAGTTCATATTTATATTTTTAAAAATCTGAGTTTACATTGGCATGTTACGTTCACTAGTTCCAAAAACATCCAGTGATTTTGCATAACCACATCAATTCAACATAAATACTCATCATAAATGTAGATGAAAATACAAGTTATACACATGGAATTATAGATATACCTCTTAATGCAACCGCTGCATCAGATTTATTTATATTTTACTTAGGATCATGCGAATTTTCGCAGCTTTTTGTTAAAAATCGCGCAACATTTCAAAGTCCTGCTACTCATGCCAGGAATATAGTATATGCAAATGATAAGTATGTGTGTATAAAAAACACTCTGAAGTCTCTACAACTGGTTAAATCGTGTCTGTGGCTATAACACAACGTGTTTAGGAGTAAAAAAATCCCTCGAAAAACTGTTCTCCAAAAACACAAAAAATATATTAATCCGCCAGTCAATGTATTGTTTAAGGCGACTGCAAATACATGAAGATGTTCTGTAAACGCCTACAGCTTCCACACGATGTCGTCCGTGCTGGCCTTTCTAGCAGACTTAATCCTTGGTTGTATGACGTTTTGCCCTTTCCTGTTTAAGTCTCAACAGGATGTTATTAAAATGGAAAAGATGGCCGCTGATTTCAAGACTAGCTGCTATCGAATACAGATCGCCCCGTGATGAATTGTATAGATTATTAACGTTTATTAATACCTAAAGTTGGTTTAGAAAATTAGTTTGAAGTGTTTTGTAAACGTTTATAGGCAACTTTTGTCATTTTAAAAAGTGACGTTGCGTCTTGTAAAAGGGAATATTCCTGGATCAGACCGGTCTTCAGAAAACGACATTTTGGCTGTACAATGACAGATTTAAATCGGGAAAAAGACCCAATTGTGATGTGTATGGGATATATAGGAGTGCCAAGAAAGAAGCTCGTCAAAGGTAATGAATGTTTTATATTTTATTTCTGCGTTTTGGTTAGCGCTGGCTACCGCAAAATCTGTCGTTTTAGATGACGTTCCAGTACTTTGGGGGTGCATGCTATCAGATAATAGCTTCTCATGCTTTCGCCGAAAAGCATTTTACAAATCTGACTCGGTGGCTAGATTCACAACGAGTGTAGCTTTAATTCAGTACCTTGCATGTGTGTATTAATGAAAGTTTGATTATCAAAAACTATACGTGGCGCTCTTGAAATTTCCGCTGATTTGATCCCGACAGGGGAAGCAACTCTCAAACAAGTTAACGGAAAATCCAAACGATGCAATAATCTGAGACGGCCCTCAGAAAATAAATACAATTATCCGCCATGTTGGAGTCAACAGAAATCAGAACATTATAAATATTCCCTTACCTTTGATGATCATCAGAATGCACTCCCAGGAATCCTAGTTCCACAATAAATACTTGATTTGTTTGATAATGTCCATTATTTATGTCCAAGTAGCTACCTTTGTTAGCGTGTTTAGTACACAAATCCAAACGCTCGTGCAGGTCCATCCGAACGTCGGATGAAAACTTCAAAAAGTTATATTACAGGTCGAAGAAACTTGTCAAACTAAATAAATCTTCAATAAAGTTCCAACCGGAGAATTCCTTAGTGTGTAGAGAAGCCATGGAACGCAGGTTGCTATCATGTGAATTGCGTGTGACCAGCCTTTGGCTCTCTGCCAGACACCTGGCTCATTCAGCTCCCATTCAGCCCCACAACACAGTAGAAGCCTCATTCAAGTTTCTAAAGACGGTTGACATCTAGTGGAAGCCATAGGAAGTGCAACTTCATCCATATCCTACGGTGAATTCAATAGGGGCTGGGTTGAAAATCGACCAACCTTATTTCTCACTTCCCGTTTGGATTTCTTCTCAGGTTTTTGCCTGCCGTATGAGTTCTGTTATACTCTCAGACATCATTCAAACAGTTTTAGAAACTGCAGAGTGTTTTCTACACAATACTAATATTAATATGCATATATTAGCAACTGGTACTGAGGAGCAGGCTGTTTACTCTGGGCACCTTTCATCCAAGCGACTCAATACTGCCCCTGCAGCCATAAGAAGTTTTTAAATTATTTTTTATTTTAAAAAAATCACTTTTATTTAAATCTTGTTCCTGTAGTGTTTGTAAACACGCTGGTAAATTTATTAATAACCTTATCCAGATTAAAAGGCACTGGTTACAGTTAGAAGCTTCCTTTTGAGTGCACATCTTATTCAGGTCCCCAAGAAAGGAGACCTCTGTTTACGTCACATACACTGTCAAGCATTTCACACATTATTTATATACAGACTGTTAGCACTTGGTGTCCAATAGCAACATCCAAAAAGAAAAGGCTTTAGATGTGCCAAGTGAACCTGCAACCACAACATTTCAATAACACTCAAAATAAGATATTATCTAAGCATTACAGGGATATGGCTCTGAATAGACACAGCAACACCTCCCCTATAAGCATCTCTGTCTCTTCTATAGATGTTATATCCTTGTGTTGCTACTTCTGTATCATCAAATTACATGGAATTTTGTTATCAATTTTCATACATTTAAATGATTCTAATCAGTCTGCAACCCAGAGTTGGTAAAGTTCTGGTTTAAATGAAAAAGACAGAATTCCCAGCTTAGAAAAGTAAAATCAATGTTTATTTACGAGAGCTCTTCAGTTCATATACAAAGACATTCATTTTATACCATTCTCCTTACACACACACATGCACACTGACATTAGGAGAGCTATCTTCTCCAGAATTCTCACCACGGTTTGACAGTTCCATTCCCCCCAGATTAGGGGAACCTGGAGGGGTACTCCCTGTCCTATCATACTTTTCTCAGAGTTCTAGCCAGGTCGGTTCAAACACAGTTTAATTGTTCTCTGTGTTTTCTTTAGGCACAAACATACATTTCTCTCTTCCCCAGAGATTTTCATGATTCCTTATATATGCTACATAACCTATAATCCCTAATGGTTACATTTCCCGGGTAGAATTATTTAATCATTATCTTTAACCTTATAAAGTATTTTGCAATGAAATTAATAATTTAAGTGGGTCCCTGGGGCTGGTACTATGACAGGAGAGGGTTGAAGACGTCCCTGGGGCTGGTACTATGACAGGAGAGGGTTGAAGACGTCTCTGGGGCTGGTACTATGACAGGAGAGGGTTGAAGACGTCTCTGGGGCTGGTACTATGACAGGAGAGGGTTGAAGACGTCTCTGGGGCTGGTACTATGACAGGAGAGGGTTGACGACGTCTCTGGGGCTGGTACTATGACAGGAGAGGGTTGAAGAAGTCTCTGGGGCTGGTACTATGACAGGAGAGGGTTGAAGACGTCTCTGGGGCTGGTACTATGACAGGAGAGGGTTGAAGACGTCTCTGCGGCTGGTACTATGACAGGAGAGGGTTGAAGACGTCTCTGGGGCTGGTACTATGACAGGATAATAATAATAATAATAATAATATATGCCATTTAGCAGACGCTTTTATCCAAAGCGACTTACAGTCATGTGTGCATACATTCTATGTATGGGTGGTCCCGGGGATCGAACCCACTACCCTGGCGTTACAAGCGCCATGCTCTACCAACTGAGCTACAGGACCACAGGAGAGGGTTGAAGACGTCTCTGGGGCTGGTACTATGACAGGAGAGGGTTGAAGACGTCTCTGGGGCCTATTCTCTACTACATAAACTATATTGTGAGTGAGAGTGAGGAGAGAGGAGAGCTTTGCCTACACAGACATGGTGTTGTGCAGTCACCGTAGGTGTCAAGAACCAGAGCATATAGCATAACATGTGGCTGAGATTCTCTTGGCTATGTCTCCCAGGCTGGCTTCAGGAAATTCAGATTAGCATGTGTAACGGAGTCGATTTCTGTACATCTGACAAGCCAAAGCATTCACGAGTCCTGGCACCTGTACTTCAAGGTCTCAGGAAGTAGACATCACTGCTCGATGCTAACTTAACCAAAATCACTACATATGCAAATGAGAGACTCCATAATGGTAAGTAAAAATTGTCTCTTGTTCTCTCTTACTCTGCCCCTCTTCTTTCTCCAGTAATATAAAGTGCTGTTGACTCTTTCACCGTGTGCTTAACCTTCTCTTTGTACCTCCTGCTCTTCTCTCCTCCACAGCTGCTCTGAATAGCTGAATTATTCTCTTTGATGAAGAGCAACCCAATGGCACCAGAGTGACAGTACAGGGAGAATGAGAAAGACAGAATGTGAAGAGAGAACTATTTGGAGTGAAAAAAGTGGGTTTACTTCATTACACTACCATATCCACCTGCTGGTCATTGGCATGCCACAAGACTGCTTATTTTTTTCTCTCTCTCTCCCTCCCCCTCGAACACAGAGACAGTCAATGTGGCTGCCATGGCCTTTGGCCTGGTGTGCTGCAGGTATATGCTGGGGGTGAGTCACTTCTCTCCGTGCATGTGTTATATAAGCCCTGCTCTGACGTCGTGACAATGCTCCCAGCCCCAGGAAGTAAGGTTGACGCACAATCAGAGGAGAGAAACGGAAGCAGCCTGTGTGAATAGGATCATCTCTGGCCCAAGACTAAAAATCACACGGTCACGACCGGCTGACACAGCATTAACCAGTGTGTGCGTGCGTGTGTGTGAGCCTGACAATTCCTTGTTCAGGACAAACCTCCTGACACTACCAACTATGACACATTGTCACAAACCAACACCAAATAAAAGATATGTTCTTTTAGAAAATGGAAGCTAAAACAACCCATTGCTAGGCAACAGAAGTGTTTCTATTTTCCCAAACAGGCAGAATGCTGATGTCACTCCTTCCACACAAAACACCAACATTCAACAGGCATCTGCTTGTGCGTAGCCATGTATTTGTTTGGCCCTGGTAATCTTGTTAGGGCCCCAGTCACCCTTAAGCCATCCATCTCATAAATAAAACAGTTTCATAGTGCACCCTCTGTGTTTGTGCGTGCGTGTGTGTGTGTGAGAGAGAATTAACACTGCGGCATACTGCAGTATTGGTGGGTACTACTAGAGGGGAGAAGGGGTTCTTTGACACTAACCCATCGAGACCAATCCAGAGGAAATGTGATACGGGATAAATCAGTAACTGCTTTAACCAATGGCACACTATGAACTTGGATGATGATCAATTACACACAGAAGGCATATTATATGAATTGATTGACAGGTGATGTTAAATAGCACATCACAGCTCAAGGTTTCCTCTAGCTAGAGCGATGCCGAGATGGGTGATTGGGGTAGTTCAGTCAGAACTTCTCAGTGGCCTAAGAGACACATTCTAAACTGTTAAAAGCACAGTCCTAACTGGTGGAAATCTCTAGGGGCTCCATTGATATTATAAGGTAGTATTTTAAAACTGTAATCTAGTGCTATAGGGTAGTTCTACAAGTCTTACCAGAGAAAAGATCAGGGATAGGTTAGGATATAGCAGCAACCTCTGACCGTGAGAGCTGTGTCACCATCAGGGCTGTGTGAGCCATGCATGGATAGGGGAACAGAGGATCACATCTTACACAGTAATGAGGAAGTAGTTGATTCTCTCTCTCCATACCATTTTTTATTTTTTTATCCATTTGAATATTTGTAACTACTTTTTAAGTACATACCTGCAGTCAACTTGTGCAATTCGTTAAGAGAAAGCAGATCGAAGTCCCCAGGCACACAACAACAAGACCGGAGCCTTGCTAGTAACTCATTGTTACGCAGCACGCAACATGTGATCAAGTTATTTATTTAACTAGGTAAGTCTAGTAAGAACAAATTCTTATTTACAATGACGGCCTACCAGGGAACAGTGGGTTAACTGCCTTGTTCAGGGGCAGAATGACAGATTTTTACCTTGTCAGCTGGGGATTTGATCCAGCAATTGGCTTTGGGGGTGACCAGTGAAATATACCGGCTGGAGCGCGTGCTACGGGTGGGTGCTGCTATGGTGACCAGTGAGCTGAGATAAGGCAGGGCTTTACCTAGCAAAGACTTATAGATTACCTGGAGCCAGTGGGTTTGGCGACGAGTATGAAGCGAGGGCCAGCCAACGAGAGCATACAGTTCGCAGTGGTGGGTAGTATATGGGGCTTTGGTGACAAAATGATGGCACTGTGATAGACTGCATCCAGTTTGCTGAGCAGAGTGTTGGAGGCTATTTTGTAAATGACATCGCCAAAGTCAAGGATCGGCAGGATAGTCAGTTTTACAAGGGTGTGATTGGCAGCATGAGTGAAGGATTCTTTGTTGCGATTGGAGATGTTTAATATGAGTCTGGAAGGAGAGTTTACAGTCTAACCAGACACCTAAGTATTTGTTGTTGTCCACATATTCTAAGTCAGAACCGTCCAGAGTTGTGATGCTGGACGGGCAGGCAGGTGCGGGCAGCGATCGGTTGAAGAGTATGCATTTAGTTTAACTTGCAATTAAGAGCAGTTGGAGGCCACGGAAGGAGAGTTGTCTGCATAGAGGTGGATCAGAGAATCACCAGCAGCAAGAGCGACATCATTGATGTATACAGAGAAAAGAGTCGGCCTGAGAATTGAACACTTTGGCACCCCCACAGAGACTGCCAGAGGTCCGGACAACAGGCCCTCCGATTTGACACAGTGAACTCTTTCTGAGAAGTAGTTGGCAAACTAGGCGAGGCAGTCATTTGAGAAACGAAGGCTGTTGAGTCTGCCGATAAGAATGTGGTGATTGACAGAGTCGAAAGCCTTGGCCAGGTCGATGGATACAGCTGCACAATACTGTCTTTTATCGATGGCGGTTATGATATTGTTTAGGACCTTAAGCGTGGCTGAGGTGCATGACCAGCTCGGAAACCAGATTCCATAGCGGAGAAGGTACGAAATGGTTGGTGATCTGTTTGTTAACTTGGCTTTCAAAGACCCTAGGCAGGGCAGGATAGATATAGGTCTGTAACAGTTTGACCGCGGCAGCTTTCCAATCTTTGGGAATCTCAGACGATATGAAAGAGAGGTTCAACAGGCTAGTAATAAGGTTTACAACAATTGCAGCGGATCATTTTAGAAAGAGGGTCCAGATTGTCTAGCCTGGCTGATTTGTAGAGGTCCAGATTTTGCAGCTCTTTCAGAACATTGGCTATATGAATTTGGGTGAAGGAGAAATGGTTGAGGCTTAGGCAAGTTGCTGTGGGGGGTGCAGGGCTGTTAACTGTGGTAGGGGTAGCAAGGTGGAAAGCATGGCCAGCCGTAGAAAAATGCTTATTGAAATTGTCAATTATCGTGGATTTATCGGTGGAGACAGTGTTTCCTTTACAGTGTCCCAGAACTTTTTGGAGTTTGTGCTACAGGATGTAAATTTCTGTTTGAAAAAGCTAGCCTTACCTTTTCTTAACTGCCTGTTTGGTTGGTTCCTAACTTCCCTGAAAAGTTTAATATCGCAGGGACTATTCGATGCTAATGAAGTACGCCACAGGTTGTGCTTTGCAAGTGTGCATTTGATTAGCTAATTAAGTAACCAGTTAACCACATAGCTAGATAACTAACTTCTTCCAAAATCAATCTTCGCAAGGGAACATCAGAGAATCCCCTCCTGGATCAAGAGCCTTGCTGTCTAATATTTGTTTCGTGTGTACAGAAAACTGTGAGTTGCATTTTCTTTTTTTACTTGTATAACTTTGAGATGGGTTGTCTGTCCTGCAAACACTTTAGATCAGAGACTATTCAAATGTTAACAATGCACTCATTAGCATTCTATATGGGGTTTTAAATGTGCTTGTTAGCATTGCTAACTTTCGGGATCACATAAACTCACCAGGGTTTGAAAATAATCACCCCTTGTATTCAGAGCCGGTATTACCGTATATCCCGGTATGACAATCTAGATACCGCCCAAACCTACTTCTCTCTCCCATCCCACTCTCTCCACAATGGCAGTCCAGCTCCATGAGGGTTTAACCTCTCTTCAGAACACCCTGGCAATCTGGGTTATCTGAACACGACTGAAGCCAGGAGGCAGAGAGGGAATCACGGCGTCATGCTACTGCTGGCAACACGCCTGCTCTCTGTGACCGGTTGCTTTAGCCTTGCACTAACATATGACTGCTGCGCCTGCCGCCTCTGGGGGCGTAACACTGTTACCCCAAGTTGACAGGAACTTTGACAACTTTCACAGAATGGAAGTGTCAATGAGTAGTCAGCGAGAGTGCACAAGTAGTAGGGAATTAAATGATGCCTTTGTATTTAATTATCAACTCGTATACAGGCTAAAACTAGGACAGCAGGCAAACACACAGAGAATCCCACCACCCACTGTATTTCCAGTGACCAGATAGCAAGCTAAGGGAATCCAAAACTTGATGCAGTGATATTACTGAACTGCTTCGGTCAGATGTGTGTGTTTGTTTCAGACGAGGTCATGAACTGAGGTCTGTACCGCTCTCGTTCTCTCACTCAGAGGGGTGTTGGGTTTCACCCCTCGCCCCAAAGTGCCAATTTTCACCAGGGTAATTTGAAGCCAGCCATGCAGACTGGGAGATGGCGCGGGAGTGCCATCCACCCTTAATTACTCTTTAACGAGCACTTCTGAGGGTTCTTTTGTCTGTCTGGGGAGAGAGGGTGAAGTGAGGAAGGGGAGAAAGAGGGAGAGTGGCAGTGGTGTGAACTCCTCGTCCCAACAGAAATCCTGCCCCCTGGTCCCAGCTCCCCCACCCCTCCTGGTCCCAGCTCCCCCCACCCCTCCTGGTCCCAGCTCCCCCTCCACCCCTCCTGGTCCCAGCTCCCCCCACCCCCTGGTCCCAGCTCCCCCCACCCCCTGGTCCCAGCTCCCCCCACCCCCTGGTCCCAGCCCCCCACTAAAAGATGGGTCTTTTAAAAGGGCCTGTTTTAAGGGCCTTACGGAACCATATGGGGCTGGGGTCAGGGCTTGTGGACGGGGAGTGGATCGTCCATGAAAGAGACATACCAATGTACCAGTGCCATCTCCCCCTCCCCTCTCTCTGTCCCCCTCTCTGTCCGTATCTGCAGCCCAGAACAGGATTAGGCTGGGTGCCCAGTGGTGACACTAGTCTGTTGGAGCTGAGCTGACAGACTGTTGGTTCAGTTGTTGGCTGCAAGCGGAGTGAGGACTTGAGAGAGAGGGGTGGAGAGAGGGAAGGGAGGATGGGAGCGTTGAGACAGAAGTGAGATAAAAGGCTTAAAATTAGTGAGAAGGAGAACGAGAGTGAGTGAGGAAAAATGGGAGAGCTGGTACACCGTGTAATGAAATGGAGAAGGAAAAGGCTGTAGAATCATCTCTGATGAAAGAGGGCAGAAATAGAAGGGTCAGCCAGAGGACAAAGTCTCCTTGGACTGTCCGTGTCGGATAACTCTTAAAAAGAGTGCCAAGCTGGAAGGGACGTTTTTGATGATTATGTACCGTGTGCCTAAAATGACATGCATCTCTTCAACATTTGCTCTCACTATAAGTAGGATTGCAATGTGTATGCGGAGATGTATGTGGCTCTCCCCCCATAAAGACGTTATGTCTGTTCTCATCAATACGATTTCAATAGGTTTCCTACGGAGGATTGAAAGTCTCATTTAAAACAGATTCACATTCAAGTCAACATTCTCTGATGTGTGAACCTCCAACCATCTTTGTGGTGCCATTTTAAATGTCCGTTTTATTCCCACTTTAGCACTTATCAGCCAAAACATGCCACCCACCCTGTATTCAAGAGGAAGTTGTGTCTCAACCGATGGAGGTCACACCTCAGATGATGTAAAATAGGGTTTAAGGTACAACATATGCATTGACCTTTAAGATTAAACAATTACAACATTTTTTTTCTATTAATATTTTTTATTTTAACGTTTGACAACCCTGTTTGTCCGCTTTTAAATGATATCTCAACTGTTTATCATTTCCAGGGATGAAGACATGAAAGTCTCATGGTATGGTTGGTTGTGCTAAATAGGTTCACTTTGAGCACTTTTATCTATTGAATGTTTTGGTATTCAGGTCCAAAAAGTCACTTTCTGAGCACTTCTACAACAGACAAATACGTATGGAAGGTTTTGTTCAAATTGAAAAGGGGTGCAGTCAAAAAGTGATTGAATTCAAATGGATTTACCCTGTAACTGCTGCCACGATTAACGGCTGTCCGGTTCCTGATTACAACATGATTAGAGGGAGAATAACAATGAGCTAACCTTTGGACCTACCATCCCTCATTACATAATATTATCTCCAACCATCTGGGTCTGTGTCCATCTAGTCCTCTATTGGGCAAATTAACATTTTGCAGTAGGAGAAAGAACAGAGAGTTTAGGACCAGCTACTGTGCTACCAAATCAGTGGTGTTGTGAATGGGTGGTTTTACAACATGGCTTCTTTTCTTGAACAAGCACAACAGATGAGTAATGATGACGTCTTGGTGATTCTGGGTCAGTTTTACACGTCACAGTGGAAGTCACTATTTATTGTGTAGCCTAGCTATAAATGTGGATGATTACACATGTTCTAGTTCTACAGGATGGCCAGTCAGAAAATTGTCAAACGTATAACATATGATAAAACAATATGTTTGAGTGGAATGAGAAACCACTAAATATCAAGGGATGGGCTATGGGCTTGCAAGGCTCCACCAAGTCTTCAACACTATAATTATATCCTTTTTAGAGAGACATTCAAGTCTATTTAGGTCAGTGTTCCAAAGAGAACAAGAAACTGTTATAGATATACAGATCTGAAACACTGAGATGGAGAGAGAAACTGTTATTGATATACAGATCTGAAACACTGAGATCAAGACAGAGAAACTGTTATAGATATACAGATCTGAAACACTGAGATGGAGAGAGAAACTGTTATTGATATACAGATCTGAAACACTGAGATCAAGACAGAGAAACTGTTATAGATATACAGATCTGAAACACTGAGATCAAGACAGAGAAACTGTTATAGATATACAGATCTGAAACACAGAGATCAAGACAGAGAAACTGTTATTGATATACAGATCTGAAACACTGAGATCAAGACAGAGAAACTGTTATAGATATACAGATCTGAAACACAGAGATCAAGACAGAGAAACTGTTATAGATATACAGATCTGAAACACTGAGATCAAGACAGAGAAACTGTTATAGATATACAGATCTGAAACACAGATGGAGAGAGAAACTGTTATAGATATACAGATCTGAAACACAGATGGAGAGAGAAACTGTTATTGATATACAGATCTGAAACACTGAGATCAAGACAGAGAAACTGTTATAGATATACA
This sequence comes from Oncorhynchus keta, assembly GCF_023373465.1. Classification (NCBI taxonomy): domain Eukaryota; kingdom Metazoa; phylum Chordata; class Actinopteri; order Salmoniformes; family Salmonidae; genus Oncorhynchus; species Oncorhynchus keta. The sequence continues at coordinate 12,861,318 of NC_068454.1, forward strand.
GATCTGAAACACAGATGGAGAGAGAAACTGTTATAGATATACAGATCTGAAACACAGATGGAGAGAGAAACTGTTATAGATATACAGATCTGAAACACAGATGGAGAGAGAAACTGTTATATACAGATCTGAAACACTGAGATGGAGAGAGAAACTGTTATAGATATACAGATCTGAAACACTGAGATCAAGACAGAGAAACTGTTATAGATATACAGATCTGAAACACAGAGATCAAGACAGAGAAACATATATAGAGAGATCTGAAACACAGATATGAAGAGAGAGGAACTGTTAGATATATACAGTGGGGACAACAAGTATTTGATAACCTGCAAAATTGGCAGTGTTTCCTACTTACAAAGCATGTAGAGGTCTGTAATTTTTATCATAGGTACACTTCAACTGTGAGAGACGGAATCTAAACAAAAATCCAGAAAATCACATTGTATGATTTTAAGTAATTTAAGTAATTCGTTTGACTGCCCATTACTGCTTATGACTTACTAATCATCAGTTATTCACATTGCTGATGACCATCTCTACAGAGTCGTCACCTCATCTCTACAGAGTCGTCACCTCATCTCTACAGAGTCGTCACCTCATCTCTACAGAGTCGTCACCTCATCTCTACAGAGTCGTCACCTCATCTCTACAGAGTCGTCACCTCATCTCTACAGAGTCGTCACCTCATCTCTACAGAGTCGTCACCTCATCTCTACAGAGTCGTCACCTCATCTCTACAGAGTCGTCACCTCATCTCTACAGAGTCGTCACCTCATCTCTACAGAGTCGTCACCTCATCTCTACAGAGTCGTCACCTCATCTCTACAGAGTCGTCACCTCATCTCTACAGAGTCGTCACCTCATCTCTACAGAGTCGTCACCTCATCTCTACAGAGTCGTCACCTCATCTCTACAGAGTCGTCATCACTTCATCTCTACAGAGTCATCAACTCATCTCTACAGAGCTGCTACCTATGCTGTCTGACAATACCACTATTTTAGTAGTTCCTCAAAGTAAATAAGGCATACTTTTGTGACTGCTTAATACCAACTATAAATCACTTAGATCATGTATCAGGCTCACAAAGCAACTACTTCCCATTCCTCTCAATCATGTGTTCTCTTCTCTAGTGTCTGCACCGCACAGACCAGACAATACCTGGTTTTCAGATAACTTGGCAGAATGAATTAGAAATACATCTCTTGGGCTCAAGCTAGACATACAAATGCTCCGGTTGACTGGGCCTCCTTCAGAGCGCTAAGAAACAAATGCACAGGATTGATCAGGAAGTCCAAATCAGATTACTATTTAAATGCAGTCACAGAGAACCTAAACAACCCTACCAAGTTCTGGAAGCGAATCAAATCAGTGTCAGGTTCTAATGTATCCTCTGACCTTCCTGACCATTTAATGATGGATTATAATGTATCCTCTGACCTTCCTGACCATTTAATGATGGATTATAATGTATCCTCTGACCTTCCTGACCATTTAATGATGGATTCTAATGTATCCTCTGACCTTCCTGACCATTTAATGATGGATTCTAATGTATCCTCTGACCTTCCTGACCATTAACGATGGATTCTAATGTATCCTCTGACCTTCCTGACCATTAACGATGGATTATAATGTATCCTCTGACCTTCCTGACCATTTAATGATGGATTCTAATGTATCCTCTGACCTTCCTGACCATTAACGATGGATTCTAATGTATCCTCTGACCTTCCTGACCATTTAATGATGGATTATAATGTATCCTCTGACCTTCCTGACCATTAACGATGGATTATAATGTATCCTCTGACCTTCCTGACCATTAACAATGGAATCTAATGAAGTGAAGGATAAAGCCAATATTGTAGGGTTTTTTAACAAGCACTTCATATCTACTGGTTCAGTTTTTGATAATGGTGGGGCCCAGGACTCTAAAGTAAGCTCTGTTACAGTCAACTATGATATAGTCCCGCATGTCAACCATTTTAACCTTGAGCCTGTTCTGTTTCTTATACTGAGGTCAATAAAGGCAATAGACACTAAAAAGTCTGCAGGTCTAGACAACCTGGATCCCTACCTCTTAAAGATAGCAGCTGGTATTATTACTGAATCTATGGCTCACATTTTCAACTTGAGTCTCTTGACCAATTCCATACCCAACATTTGGAAATCAGCTTGTCTTCCCACTGCTAAAGGGTGGAGAACCCTCAGATGCTAATAACTAACTACCGTCCTCTCTCTAAATGCTCTATCCTGGCCAAAATCTATTAATCCCTAGTGAACTCACAATTAAAAAACTTAATTGAAAAGAACATACTGAGCGCGGTTCAGTCTCGCTTTAGATCGGGGCACAGCACCACAACTGCAGCTATGGCCGTGGCAAATAACATACTGAGCGCGGTTCAGTCTCGCTTTAGATCGGGGCACAGCACCACAACTGCAGCTATGGCAGTGGCAAATGACATCAATAATGCACTTGATAAAAATCAACATTGTGCTGCTCTGTTGATGGATTTGAGGCCTTTGATTCAGTTGACCATGAATTGTTGCTAGCGACAGACTCTGAAACATTGGTCTCAGTGAAGGGGCAGTAAATTGGTGTAGAAACCATCTTTCTGACAGAGCACAATATGTATATACAGACAATCACAAGTCTAGCTGTCTAGAGATAAATAGAGGTGTGCCTCAGGGTTCCATTTTAGCTCCTGTGTTGTTCTCAATTTGTATTAATGATTTGGGAAATGGGATGCAACCAGCAAAGTTCATCTATATGCAGATGATACAGTCATATATTAATGTGTTCCTTCTCTGGTTCAGGCTGTTGAAGAGCTCCACACTGCTTTTCAGTCACTGCAGGCCTACCTTTATGGTCTAAATTCATGACCTTTACCAGAGCTAGAACTCTGCCAAAGGTTAGCATTGCCACATATGGTGGCTTATCCATTGAAAAAGTGTTATCCTACAAATACCTAGGTATTTGGTTGGATGACAAGTTGTCATTTAAAGTTCATGTGGATAATCTTGTGACAAAGCTTAAATTGAAATTGTATTTTCGTAATAAGGCTTGCTTCCCGCTTATGACTAGAAAGAAGCTTGTTCAGGCCACTTTTCTCTCTGTAATTGATTATGGTGACTTGTTGTATATGCATGCAGACTCCTCTGTCTTACAGAGACTGAACTCTGTTTATCATGCATCCTAGCGCTTTATTACAAATGCCAAATCACTCACCCACCATTGCACCTTGTACCGAATGGTAGGTTGGACCTCACTTTATATGCGCAGAAAGATACATTTGTATGCGTTCATCTACAAAGCCCTTTTGGGTAAACTCCCTCTTTACCTCTGTAGTCTGGTCTCCTTTACCACCAGCAGTTACCATACCCGGTCTGCTAGGTGGTTGCTACTTAAAGTCCCCAGGACATTCACAGTATTAGGCAAGACTACCTTCTCTTCTTGTGCATCAAAGGCATGGAATAGTCTACAATCCCTGCTTCATCTAGATATGTTAGTGCCACTGAATTCATTTAAAATATTGATAGAAATCTTACAGAGGAGTGTAAATGCTTTTTTTTAGGCTGGATCATGTTGTGTTGTATGTTTTAATGATGTAATGTATTGATTGTTGCTACCTTCTTGGCCAGGTCTCCCTTGAAAAAGAGACTCTGGGTCTCAGTGGGCTTTTCCTGGTTGAATAAAGGTTAAATAAAAATAAAAAGGTTAAATAATTTGGAGGCTGGACACTGATCACGAGTCAGATTTAGTCTATTTGAACAGACATTTGAAGATGAAGATCACATAAGGATATTTATTGAAATCAGTTAATTTTATATACGGATCCATAAATGATCAGATAATGACTACAGATATTATACATTTCCAAAAGTGGATTCATTCATGCCTAAGTATAAAGGCTTAGATATGTCAGCATGTTGAAACATATGTATTTGTAGAATATTTTGATATCGCAATAGGGTAAGTGGGTGCACGCGCATCAGGCGCTTGTCTTGAAGGGAGCTCATCCCAGATAGCTCCCTGGACTCATAAGGTAGCAGGGAGATTTCTACGGTCCGGATTGGATGCATGTAGAAACTGTCCCATTATGGAGAATATCCAAGCTCCATATGAAATTAAGAACATGCGTATTCGGATAAATATAGCTATCACCTGATATTGACCCTTTTCTCCCAGTGCATTTTATTTGAAATCAATGACAGCAAGGTACATAATTGTTACCCAGAAATGATTTGATAGAGGTAAAAATACAGCTGCATTGGACCTTTAACAACAAGCCTACAGAGAATGCCAAAACCTGCATTTTACATACCTGTCATTGCAACGGCAGCCAACCATGTCCCGTAAAAACTGGGTTGCCATGGTGACCTACCTCTCAGAGGGGTGTATGTGCTAGGTGTGGCCCAAAATTACACCTGACCCACTGTCCCGCTGACTGTCCCAGATACAGAACCTTCATCCGCATCACATAAAACTGATCTGATAAGGACCAAAAAAAAGCTGATAAGCTAAATTTCCTTATGAGTCTGTTAATCAGTGGAAGTTTCATATTGTTGTCCACAGCACAGAGCTAAGTGTTAGTTCTGCCATTTATGTGACATTTGCAGCACCGGTAAAAAAAATGGTATTAATTCCTGACTGTAAAGTACAATATCTCTCGATGGTACCACTTCACACCTCTGACAGCCTGATGGAATAACATACTGTGGAGTAACCACTGCTGTGGAGTGGTGGTGTGAGTGAGTTCATTTGCATAAAGGTCAGCCTTAGGCTGATGGTTTCTAAACAGTAGCCTAGTAGACAAAAGAGTGGTGGATTATAAATTATATTTCTTTAGTTGTTTCTGTCATTGCTCTTTTGTCTGGACTGTGTTTGAAAGAAGTTCATTAACCAGACTGCACTACAGGTTACTACTGTATGTAATCCTTGTTGGCTATCGTAGCCTACAATGTGAAGCTCCTTTTTTTCTGGCAACAAAATATAATTTTCCTCAATGTGTGATAAAGGTTTGCAATGAAGATGGTTTAATTGTCTAAGCAAAATGTTCATACCAACGGATATGAGATGTGTGCGGGAATCTAGGTTTTGATTGGATTGTAAGACCAATTGTGGGAAAAGGTTATTGGCTACGGGATAGCATTTAGCAGTTCTCCACTTGATGAAACCTGAAAACCACAAATAGACAAAACTGAAAGTAAGAGGAACTCTTAAAGAAAAACAGCCTACAATGCAAACCAGACAATATTTGGTTTCAAACAGTCCAAGCACAAGAGATTCATTTGTATGAGTCGAATGTGACATTTACACGATATACTCTACAAGCATATTGCAGCCTACTTCTAATAATAAGTGCATTATTTCATGTAAAAAAATACTAAAAAATACATTCCCGCTAACCATATTTAAACAATCCTGTAAAAACGCACATATAGCCTAACAACTTTACCGCCAGTGTGTGGACACGACGAAACAGTGACTGAAAGAATCAGAAAGTGACGTTTAGTTTAGTGTTCTGACAAAATGGTCCATGAATATATTGTCCACATCTAGGCCTTGTACCAAACGATAAATAGGCTTCTGTGTATAATGTTTATAACCACTGACTTGTCATGGTTCGCAATGCTACATTTGTGAAAATAAAATGCAGCGACTATAGGCTATAGTTCACCCCACAAACATCACCCGGGGCGACCACACCAACTTTACGCTCAGTTAATTATTTTCTTACCTTTGTGTTCACTCCAACGAGAACGGGGACTGACGAAGCACACACACTCGAACAAGAACGAAAATAAACCGTTTCCACAAACCAGTCGAGTCGTAAGCAAAAGCGCAAAATAATTAATTCACGTACTTTCTTTGATTTCTCAAAACAATTCCTTTCACGTAGCTGCCTCCACCTCAATTTACTCGACCTAGTGACGTCACCGCTGCCAAACCAGGCTTGCAGGGGGGGTGTTGCGTTCATGGCTAGATGGGATACTTAAACTTGTGTCTATATCTATATATATATATTTATATACATATATAAATATATATATATATATATAAAACAAAATACATTTTATATATATTTAAATACAGTACCAGTCAAAAGTTTGGGCACAACTACTCATTCCAGGGTTTTTCTGTATTTTTATTATTTTCCACATTGTAGAATAATAGTAAAGACATCAAAACTATGAAATAACACATATGGAATCATGTAGTAACCAAAAAAGTGTTAAACAAATCAAAATATATTTTATTTATTTTATTTCAAATAGCCACCTTTTGCCTTGATGACAGCTTTGCACACTCTTGGCTTTCTCTCAACCATCTTCATGAGGTAGTCACCTGGAATGCATTTCAATTAACAGGAATGCATTTCAATTAACAGGTGTTAACTGGCGACGACAGAGAGGGCTGCCGTGCTTCTATCTCTTAGGAAACTTGGCACTATTTAGTTTTTTTTATGTGTTATTTCTTACATTATTAGCCCAGATTTGTTTTTGGTGTTATTACATAGAGCCGAACTATTGCATATCAGAGTGACAGTAACTCACCAGCACTACCAGCATTACGACCAGGAATACGACTTTCCGGAATTGGATCCTTTGTTCGTAGGAGGTGCGCACACCACCCACTGCTTCTGAGTATATTACTCGCTAATGTCCAGTCTCTGGAAAATAAAGTTGACGAGCTCAGGGCAAGGATTTCTTTCAAGAGAGACATCAGGGATTGTAATATACTCTGTTTCACAGAAACATTGCTCTCTCGAGATATACTGTCTGAATAAGTCCAGCCAGCTGGGTTCTCAGTTCATTGCGCAGACAGGAATAAATATCTCTCTGGGAAGAAGAAGGGCAGGGGTGTATGTTTCATGATTAACGACTCGTGGTGTGATAGTGCTAACATACAGTAACTTAATAAGTCATTTTGTTAACCCGACCTAGAATATCTCACAATCAAATGCTAACCGTATAACCTCCCAAGATAATTATCTTTGGTTATAGTTACAGCCGTATATATCCCCCCTCAAGCCGATACCACGACAGCCCTCAAAGAATTTCACTGGACTTTATGCAAACCACATATCCTGAGGCCGCATTTACTGTAGCTGGGGATTTTAACAAAGTAAATTAGAGGAAAATAATGTCGAAATTCTATCAACATATTGACTGTAGTACTCACTCTGCTAAAACACTCGACCACTGCTACTCCAACTTCCGGCATGCCTACAAGGCCCTCCCCTGCCCTACTTTCGGCAAATCTGTCCACGACTCCATTTTGCTCCTCCCTTCCTATAATCAGAAACTCAAACAGGAAGTACCCGTGCTAAGAACTATTCAACGCTGGTCTGACCAATCGGAATCCACACTTCAAGATTGTTTTGATCATGCAGACTGGGATATGTTCCGGTTAGCCTCCGAGAATAATATCGAAGTATATACTGATACAGTGACTGAGTTTATCAGGAAGTGTATAGGAGATGTTGTACCCACTGTGACTATTTAAACCTACCCTATTCAGACACTGTGTATAGATGGCAGCATTTGCGCAAAACTGAAAGTGCAAACCATCGCATTTAACCACGGCAAGGTGACTGGGAATATGGCCGAATACAAGCAGTGTAGTTATTCCCTCCATAAGACAATCAAACAGGCAAAACATCAGTATATAGACAAAGAGTCTTAATTTAACGGCTCAGACACGAAACGTATGTGGCAGGGTTTACAGATAATCACAGACTACAAAGGGAAAACCAGCCAAGTCGCGGACACCGATGTCTTGCTTCCGAACAAGCTAAACACCTTCTTCGCCCCCTTTGAGAATAACACTGTGTCACCAACGCGGCCCGCTATGAAGGACTGTGGGCTCTCGTTCTCCGTGGTCAACGTGAGTAAGCGTGTTAACCCTCACAGACAACATCCCTAGCCACGTCCTCGGAGCATGTGCACACCAGCTGGCTGGAGTGTTTACGGACATATTCAATCTCTCCCTATCCCAGTCTGCTGTCCCCACATGCTTCAAGATGTCCACCATTGTTCCTGTACCCAAGAAAGCAAAGGTAACTGAACTAAATAACTTTTGCCCTGTAGCACTCACTTCTGTCATCATGAATTGCTTTGAGAGACTAGTTAAGGATGATATCACCTCTACCTTACCTGACACCCTAGACCCACTTCAATTTGCTTACCGGCCCAATAGATCCACAGACGATACAATCGCCACGGCACTGCACACTGCCCTAGAGGAATAGCTATGTAAGAATTCTGTTCATTGACTACAGCTCAGCCTTCAACACCATAGTACTCTCCAAGCTCATCTTAAGCTCAGGACCCTGGGTCTAAACCCCACCATGTGCAACTGGGCCCTGGACTTCCTGACGGGCCGCCCCCAGGTGGTGAAGATAGGAAAAAACACCTCCACTTTGCTGATACTCACCACTGGGGCCCCACAAACTGAAATGGTCCACTCACACATATAGTGTGGTGAAGAAGGCGCAACAGTGCAAACTTCTACGGATGCACAATTGTGAGCATCCTGTCGGGCTGTGTCACCACCTGGTATGGCAACTGCACCTCCCACAACCGCAGGGCTCTCCAGAGGGTGGTGCGGTCTGCCCAATGCAAACTACCTGCCCTCCAAGACACCTACAGGACCCGATGTCACAGGAAGGCCAAAAAGATAATCTAGGACAACAACCACCCGAGCCACTGCCTTTTAATCTCGCTATCATCCAGAAGGCAAGGTCAGTACAGGTGCATCAAAGCTAGGATGAGAGACTGAAAAACAGCATCTATTTCAAGACCATCAGACTGTTCAATTATGTTTAATAGACATCACTGGTACATTATACATAGACTTGGAATCACTGGCCACTTTAATAATGTTTACACATTTTGCATTACTCATCTCATATGTATATACTGTATTCTATCCTATTCTACTGTATCTAAGTCTATGCCGTTCTGACATTGCTCAACCAATATTTATATATTCTTATTTCCATTCCTTTACTTTAGAATTGTGTGTATTGTTGTGAAATTGTTAGATATTACTGTTAGATATTACTGCACTGGTAGAGCGAGAAACACAAGTGTTTCCCTACACCCGGAATCAAATCTGCTAAACACGTGTATGTGACAAATAAAATGAAATTAATTTGATTTGTTAAGAGTTAATATGTGGAATTAATGTGTTTAAGCCAATCAGTTGTGTCAGTTATGACAAGGTAGGGGTGGTATGCAGAAGATACCCATATTTGGTAAAAGACCAAGTCCATATTATGGCAAGAACAACTCAAATAAGCAAAGAGAAACGACAGTCCATCATTACTTTAAGGCATGAAGGTCAGTCAATCTGGAATATGTCAAGAACTTTGAAAGTTTCTTCAAGTGCAGTTGCAAAAACCATCAAGCGCAATGATGAAACTGGCTCTCATGAGAACTGCTACAGGAAAGGAAGACCCAGAGTTACTTTTGCAGCAGAGGATAAGTTCATTAGACTTACCAGCCTCAGGAATTGCAGCCCAAATAAATGTAGACAAAATAAATGCAGAAAAGTAACAGACACATCTCAACATCAACTGTTCAGAGGAAACTGCGTGAATCAGGAAAAGCAGCCAACAAGTGCTCAGCATATGTGGGAACTCCTTCAAGACTGTTGGAAAACCATTCCAGGTGAAGCTGGTTGAGAGAATGCCAAGAGTGTGCAAAGCTGTCATCAAGGTAAAGAGTGGCTACTTTGAAGAACCTCAAATATAAAATATATTTAGATTTGTTTAACACTTTCTTGGTTCCTACATGACTCCATATGTGTTATTTCATAGTTTTGATGTCTTCTCTAATATGCTACAATGTAGAAAATAGTTTTAAAAAAGAAAAACCCTTGAATGAGTAGGTGTGTACAAAATGTTGACTGCTACTGCATATATATATATATATATATATATATATATATATATATATATATATATATATATATATATATATATATATACATCTATTTTAATTTTATGTAACCCTAACTCTTTTCCTAGCCTTAACCTAATTCTCCTAAACTGCTACGTTAATTCTCCCATCCTGTTGCCTACTTTCTAGCCTGGCTGATGCGACCCACATTACTCACTGGCCACACTGGTCTGGAAAGGTGGCCGTTTGTTAATGCAATATTCACTCATAAATTGTGAGATGGGTTTGATTGGTTCTCTTAAATGTATTTTTTGCCCTCAGAGTTTGAGATCTCTCATGGTTTGGATTTCAAAATCCAACCATTGTAATGGACCTGGGTAGTGCTCAGGGACTCTGCGTGTGTATGGGTGTTTGAGTGAGAAAGCCAACCAGTAAGAGCACAGCCCCCTTCATTATGGACCATTGTGCCTATAACATCAAAGAGCCATTTCAGACTCTGAGTTAGGTGTTAGCCAGAAAGTTCTCCTACCCTGCTACGAAAAGTAAATCCGAACATTTAGTTAAAACCGGGTGTTGCCGTCTTGGCTTGGCTGTGATGGAGAGTCAAGGGACAATGGGTGGTGTGACACTTCTATTACTCATATACCTTGTTGACTAGTGATTCTTTTTCATTCAGAAGTTTACCTGAGTCAAAGAGAAAACTCAAACAACCTAGATTTAAATGTATTATCTGGAATGGAAACTATTTACACAGTGATATAACAACTTGCTTTATGCATGACATGTTGTTGAGCTTCCAGGTTGCTGTGTAAAGGACATGTTGTTGAGCTTCCAGGTTGCTGTGTAAAGTACATGTTGTTGAGCTTCCAGGTTGCTGTGTAAAGGACATGTTGTTGAGCTTCCAGGTTGCTGTGTAAAGGACATGTTGTTGAGCTTCCAGGTTGCTGTGTAAATGACACGTTGTTGAGCTTCCAGGTTGCTGTGTAAAGGACATGTTGTTGAGCTTCCAGGTTGCTGTGTAAAGGACACGTTGTTGAGCTTCCAGGTTGCTGTGCAAAGGACATGTTTTTGAGCTTCCAGGTTGCTGTGTAAATGACATGTTGTTGAGCTTTCAGGTTGCTGTGTAAATGACATGTTGTTGAGCTTCCAGGTTGCTGTGTAAAGGACATGTTGTTGAGCTTCCAGGTTGCTGTGTAAAGGACACGTTGTTGAGCTTCCAGGTTGCTGTGTAAAGGACACGTTGTTGAGCTTCCAGGTTGCTGTGTAAAGGACATGTTGTTGAGCTTCCAGGTTGCTGTGTAAATGACATGTTGTTGAGCTTCCAGGTTGCTGTGTAAAGGACATGTTGTTGAGCTTCCAGGTTGCTGTGTAAATGACATGTTTTTGAGCTTCCAGATTGCTGTGTAAAGGACATGTTGTTGAGCTTCCAGGTTGTGGTGTAAAGGACATGTTGTTGAGCTTCCAGGTTGCTGTGTAAAGGACATGTTGTTGAGCTTCCAGGTTGCTGTGTAAAGGACATGTTGTTGAGCTTCCAGGTTGCTGTGTAAAGGACACGTTGTTGAGCTTCCAGGTTGCTGTGCAAAGGACATGTTTTTGAGCTTCCAGGTTGCTGTGTAAATGACATGTTGTTGAGCTTCCAGGTTGCTGTGTAAAGGACACGTTGCTGCCTTTGACTGGAAGCCAGGACAAACACTCCAATCTGACCTTTGTTCAATATTTATTCTGCAATTCTGTTTCCTTATGAAACCTTTATCAGTCGTTATTTTGAGGAAGTTTGATTTTAATGAACCCGCTAAAGGGAGGTTGTTTCCACTGAATGCAACCCACTGTGGTCTTCAGTACTTGGGTACCTGAGCAAATTGATTTGCAATGTTGAACAAAAACAACAAGTTCAGGCGTTGTTTCAAAATGTTTTACTTTTCTTGCCACTGAATGTGACCCAGGTCTCAGGAAGGTAAAGCGACATCACCTTAGAGGGACAACGTAGCTGCCTGTGACCAGCTTACTTCCAGAAAGTCAACTTTTCTCTGTGTAAATACAAAACAACAAACTACTCTATCTCTCTGTTGCCCTTCCATTTCTCTCTCTGGTTTGACTTTGGTACTTTAGAAGTAAATAATTGCATTACATGCTCCTTTTAACGTCATAGCTTAAACAGACATGACAATGATGCAATGCAAAAGGAAGGAAACAAGTGAATTCCTCTGAGGAAGACAATGTGGATGCAGCCATTCCGAAATGGGAGAACAATTCATTAGACTGAACCAGTTCTTTCCTTAATGAATGGTCCCTATTGTGGCAATATAGGGCCAACAGATAATAAGTGCTTTGAAGAATTGATTGAGGAGAGTATTAGATTTGAAGAGTGCTTCAGATCTCTCTTTACTACCGTTACTTTCCAGACAGAATAACGATCTGTACTGGTGACTGATCAACTGGTCTCTTTACTACCGTTACTTTCCAGACAGAATAACGATCTGTACTGGTGACTGATCAACTGGTCTCTTTACTACCGTTACTTTCCAGACAGAATAACGATCTGTACTGGTAACTGATCAACTGGTCTCTTTACTACCGTTACTTTCCAGACAGAATAACGATCTGTACTGGTGACTGATCAACTGGTCTCTTTACTACCGTTACTTTCCAGACAGAATGACGATCTGTACTGGTGACTGATCAACTGGTCTCTTTACTACCGTTACTTTCCAGACAGAATGACGATCTGTACTGGTGACTGATCAACTGGTCTCTTTTCTACCGTTACTTTCCAGACAGAATAACGATCTGTACTGGTGACTGATCAACTGGTCTCTTTACTACCGTTACTTTCCAGACAGAATGACGATCTGTGCTGGTGACTGATCAACTGGTCTCTTTACTACCGTTACTTTCCAGACAGAATGACGATCTGTGCTGGTGACTGATCAACTGGTCTCTTTACTACCGTTACTTTCCAGACAGAATGACGATCTGTACTGTTGACTGATCAACTGGTCTCTTTACTACTGTTACTTTCCAGACAGAATAACGATCTGTACTGGTGACTGATCAACTGGTCTCTTTACTACCGTTACTTTCCAGACAGAATAACGATCTGTACTGGTGACTGATCAACTGGTCTCTTTTCTACCGTTACTTTCCAGACAGAATAACGATCTGTACTGGTAACTGATCAACTGGTCTCTTTACTACCGTTACTTTCCAGACAGAATAACGATCTGTACTGGTAACTGATCAACTGGTCTCTTTGACGGATACTTCGGGATTTTAACAATGAGGCCCTTTATCTACTTCCCTGGAGTCGGATGAACTTGTGGATACCATTTGTATGTCTTGGTGTCCAGTATGTCCAGTAAGTTAGAGGTAGTTTTGCGAACCAATGCTAACTAGCGTTTGCACAATGCCTAGCATGCTAGCAGATACCCATAGACTTCCAGTCATTGCGCTAATGCTAGTTAGCATTGGCTAATGAAACTAGCTCTAACTTATTTCCTTCATACTGGAGAAGTAGATAAAGGTGCATCATTGCCAAATTCCCGAAGTATCCCTTTAAGGCATAATTTAATACAAAGGAATTTGCTGGATAAAAGCATCCGCTATGACAATGTAATGTATTCTGTGACCGTCATGCGCTGAATCTCAACCGTCTGAGAAAAACAAGTAGCTGTTTCCCTTGTTACTTGGATGAACAGATCCGACCTTCTGTTTTCTTTTTCAGCTGACATCTTCAGTTCATATTTGAAGTTTTCTCGATAATAGCACTGAGCATTTGTCAGAACCCTGCATTTTTAGCTTGTTTTCAGTAGTGGTAGTACAGTGTGTGGAAACTTGCCCTCGTCAAGAAAAATCCTATAGGATTTTGTGTCACCTCTGTCAGAATCCTATTGGACTCATTTTTGTCCTATTAGAAGTCAAACCAATCCTATTGGATCCTATAGGTTTTTGTGTCACCTCTATCAGAATCCTATTGGACTAATGTATGTCCTATTGGAAATCAAAGTATTCCTATTGGATCCTATAGGTTATTGTGTCACCTCTATCAGAATCCTATTGGACTAATTTATGTCCTATTGGAAATCAAAGTAATCCTATTGGATCCTATAGGTTTTTGATCAGTCTTGAAGGATTTTTCCACCACAATGTTTTTCTTAATTTAATCCATTAAATTATAGTTTGTTGTCATATGTTCCAGTACAATACAGCAACATAAATTACAACATTTACATTGATCGGAAACAACAGTTCTATATTATTGTCGGTTTTATTCCACTACAATATTCAAGACTGCAAGTTAATTTGCCGTACGACCACCAATACACTACATATTTTTTCAACAAAACACTCACTTGAGTTATTTGATCTGATTCTTATTAATACAAATTCCTGTAATTTAAATAGACATTATAACATGGCATACAATATTATATACAATGTTACATGAACACAATATTTTTTTTGGGGGGGCTTTCCCCTTAGAATTCACAGCATCTTTGCAAATTAAATTGTTAGGAACAGTAGCGCAAAGATATTAACATTTATTTGATTTAATATACAGCGCATTTGGAACGTTTTCAGACCACTTGACATTTTCCACATGTTGTTACGTTACAGCCTTATTCTAAAATGGATTAAATACAACATTTTCCTCATCCATCTATAAACAATACACCATAATGAAAAACCGAAAACAAATGTATAAAAACAAAAAACAGAAATACTTTAATTACATAAGTATTCAGACCCTTTGCTATGAGACTCAAAATTGAGCTCAGGTGCTCCCTCTTTCCATTGATCATCCTTGAGATGTTTCTACAACTTAATTGGAGTCCACCTGTGGTAAATTCAATTGATTGGACATGATTTGGAAAGGCACACACCTGTTTATATAAGGTCCCATAGTTGACAGTGCATGTCAGAGCAAAAACCAAGCTGTGAGATAGAGGGAATTGTCCGTAGAGCTCCGAGACAGGATTGTGTTGAGGCACAGATCTTGGGAAGGGTACCAAAACATTTCTGTAGCATTGAAGGTTCCCAAGAGCACAGTGGCCTCCATCATTCTTAAATGTAAGAAGTTTGGAATCTCCAAGACTCTTCCTAGAGCTGGCCAACCTGAGCAATTGGGGGAGAAGGGCCTTGGTCAGGGAGGTGACCAAGAACCCGATGTTGTCTCTGACAGAGCTACAGAGTTCCTCTGTGGAGATGGGAGAATGTTCTAGAAGGACAACCATTTCTGCAGCACTCTATCAATCAGGCCTTTATGGTAGAGTGGCCAGACGGAAGTCACTCCTCAGTAAAAGGCACATGACGCTGGGAGTTTGCCAAAGGGCCCCTAAAGACTCTCACACCATGAGAAACAAGATTCTCTTGGCTGATGAATCCAAGATTGAAGTCTTTGGCCTGATTGCCAAGCGTCACGTCTGGAGGAAACCTGGCACCATACCTACAGTGAAGAATGATGGTGGCAGCATCATTCTGTGGGATGCTTTTCAGCGGCAGGTACTGGGAGACTGCTCCAGAGTGCTCAGGACCTCAGACTGGGGGTGAGGTCCCAGTACACAGCTAAGACAACGCAGGAGTGGCTTCGGGACAAGTCTCTGAATGTCCTTGAGTGGCCCAGCAGAGATCGGAGAGACCTGTCTGGAGAGACCTGAAGATAGCTGTGCAGCGACGCTCCCCATCCCCATCCAACCTGAGAGGATCTCAGAGAATAATGGGAGAAACTCCCCAAATACAGGTGTGCCAAACTTGTAGCGTTATACCCAAGATGACTTGAGGCTGTAATCGCTGCCAGACTTGCTTAAACAAAGTACTAAGTAAAGGGTCTGAAACCCTATGTAAATGTCATATTTCAATCTTATTTCAATGTCCACCTCCATAGGTAATTGTCTAAGAGGTTTGGAGGATGGGTGCTCCATATGTTAAGTAGCCAAGTTAACTACACTCTTAGAAAAAGGGAAAACAGTTTTTTGTTCCATGTAGAATCCTCGGTGGATTCTATCCTATATGATGCTATCCTATATGATTCTATCCTATATGATTCTATCCTATTATGATACTATCCTGTATGGTCCTATGCTATATGATTCTATCCTATATGATTATATCCTATAAGGTCCTATCCTACATGATTCTATCCTATATGATTCTATCCTATATGATTCTATCCTATATGATACTATCCTGTATGGTCGGTCCTATGCTATATGATTCTATCCTATATGATTCTATCCTATATGGTCCTATCCTATATGATTCTATCCTATATGATTCTATCCTATATGATTCTATCCTATATGGTCCTATCCTATATGATGCTATCCTATATGATTCTATGCTATATGATACTATCCTGTATGGTCCTATGCTATATGATTCTATCCTATATGATACTATCCTGTAAGGTCATATGCTATATGATTCTATCCTATATGATTCTATCCTATATGGTCCTATCCTATATGATTCTATCCTATATGGTCCTATCCTATATGATTCTATCCTATATGATTCTATCCTATATGGTCCTATCCTATATGATTCTATCCTATATGGTCCTATCCTATATGATTCTATCCTATATGATTCTATCCTATATGATGCTATCCTATATTATACTATCCTGTATGGTCCTATCCTATATGATTCTATCCTGTATGGTCCTATCCTATATGATTCTATCCTATATGATACTATCCTGTATGGTCCTATCCTATATGATTCTATCCTATATGATTCTATCCTATATGATTCTATCCTATATGATGCTATCCTATATGGTCCTATCCTATATGATTCTATCCTATATGGTCCTATCCTATACGATGCTATCCTATATGGTCCTATCCTATATGATGCTATCCTATATGATTATATCCTATATGATGCTATCCTATATGGTCTTATCCTATATGATTCTATCCTATATGATTCTATCCTATATGATCCTATATGATGCTATCCGATATGGTCCTATCCTATATGATGCTATCCTATATGATTCTATCCTATATGATGCTATCCTATATGATGCTATCCTATATGATTCTATCCTATATGATTCTATCCTATATGGTCTTATCCTATATGATTCTATCCTATATGATGCTATCCTATATGGTCTTATCCTATATGATTCTATCCTATATGATTCTATCCTATATGGTCTTATCCTATATGATTCTATCCTATATGATGCTATGCTATATGGTCTTATCCTATATGATTCTATCCTATATGATTCTATCCTATATGGTCTTATCCTATATGATTCTATCCTATATGATGCTATGCTATATGGTCTTATCCTATATGAGTCTATCCTATATGATGCTATGCTATATGGTCTTATCCTATATGATTCTATCCTATATGATGCTATGCTATATGGTCTTATCCTATATGATTCTATCCTATATGATGCTATGCTATATGGTCTTATCCTATATGATTCTATCCTATATGATGCTATGCTATATGGTCTTATCCTATATGATTCTATCCTATATGGTCCTATCCTATAAGATTATATCCTATAGAATACAATCCTAAAGGATAGGCTCCAAAATCTGATAGGATTTTTGGGGGATTCTAATTAGATGTTTATTTGATCCTACAGGATTTTGGGGGGGGATTCTAATTAGATGTTTATTTGATCCTATATGATTTTGGGGGGATTCTAATTAGATGTATATTTGATCCTATAGGATTTTTTGACTAGGGTGACATGACACTTTTGTTGTTCTGAGGAGTTATTCAAATTACAGCATTATCACCAAATATAACACCATAACACTGCAGTAGCCTACATTGGAAAAGAGGTGAGTTTTCAACACTTGCTCCTCACCTACCGATATGTTTCTTGTCCAAAAGCGGCCCCATGTGTTTGTAATAAATATTCACACTCATCCCCCCTTCCCCCCTCTCTGCGGTGACGCTCGCTGTCTCTTTTTTTGAGTCCCTTGCCCCTGCTTTTTTTTTTTTACTTGCCGTTTTCGCAGGTCAGGTCATGTGATCAGGAAAAACTCAGGCCCCTACTTGTAATCCATCTTTACACCAGCGATGGCTGGAGATGTACCAGAACCTGCTATATTCACATAATCAAATGATTCGAAAACATCACAACACTTTTTCTGTTTCTATTGAACCTCAATGCAATTAACTCAGCACCTTTGAAAAATACTGATGCCTTTTTAAAATTATTCAGTCTCTGCAGAATACACGAATAATACATACACACACTAGAAAGAGCATTTACAATATTCGGTATAATTTAAACCAATGGCTTCAGAGTGCACAGTACTCTTAACTCTACACAGAGATGTTATTTGTTCAGGGAGGGGTATAAAAAAAGAAAAGAGAAAGAGTAAACGTAATTAAATCATAACAAAGCAAAGTTTGGACCAGCTCACTCTGCACACAATACATCACCGACAGGTATACCAGCTCACTCTGCACACAATACATCACCGACAGGTATACCAGCTCACTCTGCACACAATACATCACCGACAGGTATACCAGCTCACTCTGCACACAATACATCACCGACAGGTATACCAGCTCACCACACAATACATCACCGCTCACTCTGCACACAATACATCACCGACAGGTATACCAGCTCACTCTGCACACAATACATCACCGACAGGTATACCAGCTCACTCTGCACACAATACATCAACAACAGGTATACCAGCTCACTCTGCACACAATACATCACCGACAGGTATACCAGCTCACTCTGCACACAATACATCACCGACAGGTATACCAGCTCACTCTGCACACAATACATCACCGACAGGTATACCAGCACACAATCATCACTAAACCAGCTCACTCTGCACACAATACATCACCGACAGGTATACCAGCTCACTCTGCACACAATACATCACCGACAGGTATACCAGCTCACTCTGCACACAATACATCACCGACAGGTATACCAGCTCACTCTGCACACAATACATCACCGACAGGTATACCAGCTCACTCTGCACACAATACATCACCGACAGGTAAACCAGCTCACTCTGCACACAATACATCACCGACAGGTATACCAGCTCACTCTGCACACAATACATCACCGACAGGTATACCAGCTCACTCTGCACACAATACATCACCGACAGGTATACCAGCTCACTCTGCACACAATACATCACCGACAGTTATACCAGCTCACTCTGCACACAATACATCACCGACAGGTATACCAGCTCACTCTGCACACAATACATCACCGACAGGTATACCAGCTCACTCTGCACACAATACATCACCGACAGGTATACCAGCTCACTCTGCACACAATACATCACCGACAGGTATACCAGCTCACTCTGCACACAATACATCACCGACAGGTATACCAGCTCACTCTGCACACAATACATCACCGACAGGTATACCAGCTCACTCTGCACACAATACATCACCGACAGGTATACCAGCTCACTCTGCACACAATACATCACCGACAGGTATACCAGCTCACTCTGCACACAATACATCACCGACAGGTATACCAGCTCACTCTGCACACAATACATCACCGACAGGTATACCAGCTCACTCTGCACACAATACATCACCGACAGGTATACCAGCTCACTCTGCACACAATACATCACCGACAGGTATACCAGCTCACTCTGCACACAATACATCACCGACAGGTATACCAGCTCACTCTGCACACAATACATCACCGACAGGTATACCAGCTCACTCTGCACACAATACATCACCGACAGGTATACCAGCTCACTCTGCACACAATACATCACCGACAGGTATACCAGCTCACTCTGCACACAATACATCACACCAGCTCACTCTGACAGGTATACCAGCTCAGAATCACACGACAGGTATACCAGAATCTGCACACAATACATCACCGACAGGTATACCAGAATCACCGACAGGTATACCAGAATCACCGACAGGTATACCAGCTCAACACAATCATCACCGACAGGTCATACCAGCTCACTCTGCACACAATACATCACCGACAGGTATACCAGCTCATACACAATACATCACCGACAGGTATACCAGCTCACTCTGCACACAATACATCAACAACAGGTATACCAGCTCACTCTGCACACAATACATCACCGACAGGTATACCAGCTCAGAACAATACATCACCGACAGGTATACCAGCTCACTCTGCACACAATACATCACCGACAGGTATACCAGCTCACTCTGCACACAATACATCAGCTCACAACAGGTATACCAGCTCCAGCTCACTGCACACAATACATCACCGACAGGTATACCAGCTCACTCTGCACACAATACATCACCGACAGGTATACCAGCTCACTCTGCACACAATACATCACCGACAGTTATACCAGCTCACTCTGCACACAATACATCACCGACAGGTATACCAGAATCACCGACAGGTATACCAGAATCACCGACAGGTATACCAGCTCACTCTGCACACAATACATCACCGACAGGTATACCAGAATCACCGAAAGGTGTACCAGCTCACTCTGCACACAATACATCACCGACAGGTATATCAGAATCACAGACAGGTATACCAGCTCACTCTGCACACAATACATCACCGACAGGTATATCAGAATCACTGACAAGTATACCAGAATCAGCGACAGGTATACCAGAATCACCGGTATCACCGACAGGTATACCAGAATCACCCGACAGGTATACCAGAATCATCCGACAGGTATACCAGCTCACACTGCACACAATACAGCTATACCAGCTCACTGCACACAATACATCACCGACAGGTATATCAGAATCTGCACACAATACATGACAGGTATACCAGAATCACCGACAGGTATACCAGAATCACCGACAGGTATACCAGAATCACCGACAGGTATACCAGAATCACCGACAGGTATACCAGAATCACCGACAGGTATACCAGCTCACTCTGCACACAATACATCACCGACAGGTATATCAGAATCACTGACAGGTATACCAGAATCACCGACAGGTATACCAGAATCACCGACAGGTATACCAGAATCACCGACAGGTATACCAGAATCACCGAGACAAGGGTATACCAGAATCACCGACAGGTATACCAGAATCACCGACAGGTATACCAGAATCACCGACAGGTATACCAGAATCACTGACAGGTATACCAGAATCACCGACAGGTATACCAGAATCACCGACAGGTATACCAGAATTACCGACAGGTATACCAGAATCACCGACAGGTATACCAGAATCACCGACAGGGAAGGCTAGGAGGATTAGATCTTGTTGTTATCATTGGGCTGTTTCTATGTTCTTTAATTTCCATGTCCTATTGCATATTTTCTAGAGGTAATGAGGCATAATTACAAAACTTTGTACGACAATAGTTTCATAGAGCGACAACTAAAGGAAATAATTGGTTGATTTATCAAACTAATACTGATGTAGCTGTATAGCCGCGGGAAGTAGGGGTGCAGAGGTTGCTACAGCACCCCCTGAAAAATCAAACAAATCTAAATTGATATTTTTTCCACTGGCCCTTTGCACTGGCCCTTTGATAGTCCGGTATTTGTAGACCGATACAACTGTCTGCAGTGCAGGCAAAACTATTTTTCCAATCGTCCTCCCCCCAGACTAAAATAATCGCAGCACCTCCACCTCCAAACTACTACCCGCGGCTCTGTGTAGTTGGTGTGTGTGCTTACATGATGACTAGACCGGGCACGCCGGCACGCCATAGCACACCTGTTGATTCTGTCCATCCACACCAGACACGATCAGGACACGCAGGTTGAAATGTCCAAACAAGCTCTGAACCAGCTATGTTCATTTTGGGAAAGGTCGAAACACATGAAACATTCATGAACATAAATTAATATTGATGTAATTGGTGTGTGTGTGTGAGTCATAAAGGTGCCCCCCTCACCCCCCTCAGCCCTCTATCTCGAGGAACCTGTCAGGGATCAACCAATTAATCATAGTTAAATAACTAATTTGGCCCATGTCAACACCTGCTTTCCCATGACTGTATTCCAGTAGGATGTCTTCCATTTCAGACCAACGATCCATCACTCAGTCAGCAGCTTTTCCAGATCACCTCACTGACTTCTGGGAGTCCAGTGGTTAACTACAGCTAGACATATTGCTTTGGCAGGCTGGGCACCTGTTTTGGCACCAAGGCACCCATATGTCTTTGGGTGGTGACACCCTGTCCCAATGGGAACGACTGACTGAATATGATAGGATTTACTGGACTGGAGGAGGATCCTTCTCCAGTTCCCAGTAATGACAAACGACACATGGCAGAATATTTGATGTTAAACATTTGAGCAATGGACTGACAAAGGCCACCAAGTGTCCAGTAAGAAGTTAAAATACAGAAAAAAAGTTAGATTTCAGTTAATTATAACATCCTGTCATAAAGAGCACATGTTCAACTTCATTAAAAAAAACAAATTTCCCAATCTCAATGGGTTATAATTAAACAGAAAATTAAAGGGGCACTGGGATATATTTTTAGACCAGAGGAAAGAGTGCCTCCTACTGGCCCTCCAACATCCCTTCCAGTAGCATCTGGTCTCCCATCCAGAATCAATCCTGGTAAGCTTCTGAGGGAAGCCAGCAGTGGGATGCAGGGTGGTATGCTGGGGTGTATGCTGGGTGGTATGCTGGGTGGTATGCTGGGTGGTATGCAGGGTGGTATGCTGGGTGGTATGCAGGGTGGTATGCAGGGTGGTATGCTGGGTGGTATGCAGGGTGGTATGCTGGGTGGTATGCAGGGTGGTATGCAGGGTGGTATGCTGGGAGGTATGCAGGGAGGTATGCTGGGTGGTATGCAGGGTGGTATGCTGGGTGGTATGCAGGCTGGTATGCAGGGTGGTATGCAGGCTGGTATGCAGGGTGGTATGCCGGTTGGTATGCAGGGTGGTATGCTGGGTGGTATGCTGGGTGGTATGCAGGGTGGTATGCAGGGTGGTATGCTGGGTGGTATGCAGGGTGGTATGCAGGGTGGTATGCTGCTGCCTACAACCAAACTAGAGCTTTACAATGATGGTGAGAACTTGGCTGAAGTGGGTTAAAATGTTTCTGAAAGTCACAGAGGGTGCAAGGAGGGACATGTGTTTTAGC
Organism: Oncorhynchus keta; assembly: GCF_023373465.1. NCBI lineage: Eukaryota > Metazoa > Chordata > Actinopteri > Salmoniformes > Salmonidae > Oncorhynchus > Oncorhynchus keta. The sequence continues at coordinate 12,884,380 of NC_068454.1, forward strand.
AAGTCTTTATTCATATTTAACATGTATTTAATTATCCATGTGGTACTAATTGACACTTCCATTTAATATAACAGGCTTTTATAATGCAGTATTTATTTTAATATAACAGGCTTTTATAATGCAGTATTTATTGGTGTACAATTTCTACTTAACGTTTACTGCAGTGGGGTAAATCGGGGTCTCACAGAGTGTTTCTTGGGAGTCTTAAACAAATATACTTTGAAACAAAAGTATACACCTCACACACATGGTTATGGGTTTAACAAAAAGAAGATACCTGTACCATGTCAGATATAGAGAAGACATGTATTACATTGAGTTTGCATCCCAATATTACACTTTATTTACATAACATAAAACTGAAATATAACAAAACTGTTTGACATAGAAACACCAGATTTTGGGCATTTATTTGTAAAAAAGAATTGATTCATTATGAAATAATTAATTCTGAATAACGTTACACCCATGAGGCCACGAGAGGGCGATTTGGTCATTTGACTGCAGGAAAGGACTACAATATCGAAGTGATGCAAAAGGCAGGCATTTCCTGGAACAACCCTTCTCACAATTACTTGGTACTGCAGTTCTCTGAATCATTTGTTTGGGAAGGACTGGTTGGAATTAAATTTAGCTCAAGATTTAATTTGGTAATTGAATAGTGTTCCAACTAAAGAATGTCTTGTGGCAGGTCACCAAGTGAATGCTGCTGGATAAGGTATCATACCACATCAACTCAGGAAACAAAACCATAGGACTGATATCTGATAGGTACTTCCAATTGATGAAAGGGGGTACTTCCAATCCCTCAACAATAAAAACATTACTGGGCGAAGTTTAGACTAGTAACATACTGTACTTGATTGCTCTGATTCAGAGATTTAGAACCATTCCTTTCTTTGTTTTAATCGTTTATCAGTAAAGTTGACTCGTGATCAATGCAACGTCTCGGGACTGTCCGGATATGTGATAGGGTGCACTAAATTGGAGCGTGCCGCTATTAGGAGCAGATAAAGTTTATGTAATTAAAATGGAACTGAAAACCTGCACTTAAACAGAGTTTGCCTACATACAGTCAATAGTTTGTAACTATAAGAGTGTTTCATTCTGTCATGAGATAGGTGAGGATCATTAGTGTGGCCCTATGTGACAGCCTGGACTTTGACTACAATATCCACTATGAGCTACACATCAAAACAGACCAGAATATTCTGTAACTCCATACCTACCCTCAGGCCTGTCATCACTCCACTTATATGTACAGCGAGATGGAGAATGGGGATTAATATGAAGGAGAATAAAATGGTGTGAAATACCTCCTTGAGTAAAACATCAACCACTCTCCCCCTTTCCCTCATCTCAGACTCCTCTTCTCTATCTTACAATACCACCATTGCAAGGGATTTCTGAGGTCAATGTGTCTACCCTGGTCCTATTCCTGTTCTGAGGTCTATGGGTCTACCCCAGTCCTATTCCTGTTCTGAGGTCTATGGGTCTAACCCAGTCTTATTCCTGTTCTCAGGTCTATGGGTCTACCCCGGTCTTATTCTTGTTCTGACGTCTATGGGTCTACCCCTGTCTTATTCCTGTTCTGAGGTCTATGGTTCTACCCCAGTCCTATTCCTACACTCGCATTAACATCTGCTAACCATGTGTACAGTGCCTTGCGAAAGTATTCGGCCCCCTTGAACTTTGCAACCTTTTACCACATTTCAGGCTTCAAAAATAAAGATATAAAACTGTATTTTTTTGTGAAGAATCAACAACAAGTGGGACACAATCATGAAGTGGAACGACATTTATTTGGAATTTCAAACGTTTTTAACAAATCAAAAACTGAAAAATTGGGCGTGCAAAATTATTCAGCCCCTTTACTTTCAGTGCAGCAAACTCTCTCCAGAAGTTCAGTGAGGATCTCTGAATGATCCAATGTTGACCTAAATGACTAATGATGATAAATACAATCCACCTGTGTGTAATCAAGTCTCCGTATAAATGCACCTGCACTGTGATAGTCTCAGAGGTCCGTTAAAAGCGCAGAGAGCATCATGAAGCACAAGGAACACACCAGGCAGGTCCGAGATACTGTTGTGAAGAAGTTTAAAGCCAGATTTGGATACAAAAAGATTTCCCAAGCTTTAAACATCCCAAGGAGCACTGTGCAAGCGATAATATTGAAATGGAAGGAGTATCAGACCACTGCAAATCTACCAAGACCAGGCCGTCCCTCTAAACTTTCAGCTTATACAAGGAGAAGACTGATCAGAGATGCAGCCAAGAGGCCCATGATCACTCTGGATGAACTGCAGAGATCTACAGCTGAGGTGGGAGACTCTGTCCATAGGACAACAATCAGTCGTATATTGCACAAATCTGGCCTTTATGGAAGAGTGGCAAGAAGAAAGCCATTTCTTAAAGATATCCATAAAAAGTGTTGTTTAAAGTTTGCCACAAGCCACCTGGGAGACACACCAAACATGTGGAAGAAGGTGCTCTGGTCAGATGAAACCAAAATTGAACTTTTTGGCAACAATGCAAAACGTTATGTTTGGGTAAAAGCAACACAGCTCATCACCCTGAACACACCATCCCCACTGTCAAACCTGATGGTGGCAGCATCATGGTTTGGGCCTGCTTTTCTTCAGCAGGGACAGGGAAGATGGTTAAAATTGATGGGAAGATGGATGGAGCCAAATACAGGACCATTCTGGAAGAAAAATTGATGGAGTCTGCAAAAGACCTGAGACTGGGACGGAGATTTGTCTTCCAACAAGACAATGATCCAAAACATAAAGCAGAATCTACAATGGAATGGTTCAAAAATAAACATATCCAGGTGTTATAATGGCCAAGTCAAAGTCCAGACCTGAATCCAATCGAGAATCTGTGGAAAGAACTGAAAACTGCTGTTCACAAATGCTCTCCATCCAACCTCACTGAGCTCGAGCTGTTTTGCAAGGAGGAATGGGAAAAAATTTCAGTCTCTCGATGTGCAAAACTGATACAGACATACCCCAAGCGACTTACAGCTGTAATCGCAGCAAAAGGTGGCGCTACAAAGTATTAATTTAAGGGGGCTGAATAATTTTGCACGCTCCAATTTTTCAGTTTTTGAATTGTTAAAAAAGTTTGAAATATCCAATAAATGTCGTTCCACTTCATGATTGTGTCCCACTTGTTGTTGATTCTTCACAAAAAAATACAGTTTTATATCTTTATGTTTGAAGCCTGAAATGTGGCAAAAGGTCGCAAAGTTCAAGGGGGCCGAATACTTTCGCAAGGCACTTCGGGGCGGCAGCGTAGCCTAGTGGTTAGAGCGTTGGACTAGTAACCGGAAGGTTGTGAGTTCAAACCCCCGAGCTGACAAGGTACAAATCTGTCATTGAAAATAAGAATATGTTCTTAACTGACTTGCCTGGTTAAATAAAGGTAAAATTAAAAATAAAAAAAATCTGACAAATAAAATAGGATTTGATTTGATTTGCTCTGGGGAACTCTTAATAAGATCTCCATAGAAATGTACTCCAATATGAAACCACAACCCTCCAAATCCCATCCATCAGCACCCCACTCACCCCATTCTGTTACCCCCATCTCCAGGGACGGCCTCAAATGATCACCTCCTGTCTCCATCCCCTCTGTGGGTTATCAGGAGGGGATCCCATGGCTGTCCTTGCGCAGATGGAAAATACTGGTTCATTTTGAGCTCTAATGTCAGTGAGCTCCTCTGGTTGCAGAGGCTCTACGCCAATATAGTGTGGCTGTGCACACATATGAAGCAACCAATAGGATCATGTGAATGTCCGTTTCAAGACATCATTGTAAATAAGAATTTGTTCTTAATTGACTCACCTGAATAAATAAAATGTAAATAAAAGTATGTAGGAATTTGGAATCTAGAGTGCACTGTAAAAGGCTCTGTTGAAAGTCTAGTTGCTCACACAAAACAGTCATTCATGGAAGACTTTATGTAAAATTGGTCCTCGAGGATGGATAATATTGCATATCTGACCAAGTCCAATATTATCAACTACAGTAATTGAAAAAATTCTGCAAAGAACATTAATAAATCGAGAAGGGACTGACTGGAGTCAATCATTGGAAAGGAAGGGAAGTTGATATACTTCACTGGCTGTGCATGTGTCTCTGTTGATTCTGGCCCACTTACATAATGTTAAGGTGGTTGTCTTTTCTATGTCCAAACCGTATCTGTCCATCACACATGACGATATGCCTAGTTTTTTTTTGGTTACTACATGATTCCATATGTGTTATTTCATAGTTTTGATGTCTTCACTATTATTCTGCAATGTATAAAATAGTATAAAGAAAGAACAACCCTTAAATGAGTAGGTGTGTCCAAAAGTTTGACTGCTACTGTATATGAGAAGCATATGAGAAGCACATGAGACCTGTAATATAATTATCAAGACCAGGCCTTTCTTGAAGACTCTGAAAAGCATGAAATCAAAGTGAGTGGATCTCAGTAGGAAAGTTACTTAGTTAGGAAAAGCATTGTCAGTCAACTGTATAATTATAAGACAGGCGCTGTTATGTTCCTTGGGGGCTGATTCGGACTTTCTTGGAAATCATTCATCAACATCTATGGGAGACTGAAGAAAATTGGAGTCAGAATACTGCCCCTAGTCAGTGAGTGAGTGCTTCCCATCAAAACAAGTAAACAAACAACTAGATCATCGCACAAAGAGACCATCAAATAGACAATCATCTAAATAGGCCACCAATAGGGCATTGAACAAACTAGGCATCACGCAAACAAAGACACATGACTTCAGAACATAAATTGTCCCATGCTTGAGGCCACATTGGTAAAAATGTGACGGCGTTTTAGCTCCAAGAAAACAAGACTCATTTAACTGATGAGAGTTAGGTGGTATTAGGGTTATTTCTCAGCAAACCTGTCTAGACCTTGAATTAGTTTGGTCCCCTGACGGAACTGGATTCAGATGCACTTGCTCAGTAAATGTGGCGTTCTGAGGAGGGGAACAATAGTAACATCCTAATGGGCACAGACGTCAGTTCAGCGTCGAGTTTTGATTTACATTTGGTTTGAGTTTTCAACTATTGTGAATTCAACAAAGAATGTCACCATGTCACAGGATTTAGGTTGAAAGTTGGGTGAAAAAAAAGGTGATATCACAGATTGTTTTGGGTTGAAATGACCCGTTTGTGGTCAAGGGGATAGTCAGCAGGTTCAGTCTGAAATGTTTTCTCCTGAACGTGCTCAAATCTATATTGACCATACAAGGTCCACAACTACTGTCATGAACACTATGTATTGGAACCCCTGCTACAACTATTCAATCATGTTGGACCAGTAACAACCAGGAGGGGAGCAAGAAAAATGACTTCTGAAAGTACTGAAACAGGGCTGAAGAATGTCGATGGTCCAACATGAACACACCACAACAGACCCTACACTGGATCAGTCAGTCACGCACCAAGACGTGGAGTCCACACAATGTTTTGAAGCATGGTGTCTGTTTGGTGAGAGGGGGATGGGGATAGGGTAAGGCCTTGAGGAAAAGGGAAATGCTATGCTACTGTACGTGACTTTTCCATTTGAGCTCTCCCCCACGACTGACCAATAATTAGGGTGGTGATCCTAATCAATGGTGACCTTCATGGCGGTGTTTTTACCTCCAATGCAGAGGAAGACTTAATGTGATCAGCAGCAGACCTCCCGGACCACAGTATCTCATCTGTCATTGATTTTCTGTTGGGTAAGACTCTCAAGCAACAACAATACAGTGTTTCAGTCTCCAATGACGTGCTGATATCACACCACAAGAACACAAAGAAACATTATAATAATGAGGGGTGGTCTGAGGCCAAAACTGTCCCCCCAGACTATCTTCCACACCCTCCACTAAAATAGCAGGGGAGTTGAGAGGGGTAGTCGTTCGATGACAGGCACAAGAAATGCCACCCCTCACCCCCTGTCCAGTTCCCTGCCCCTCTCTCTCATCCACCCCTCCTCCTCCTTCTCTAATCACTGCCATAGCTTTGGGGGATCCATATCCTCCGCGTTGGACCCCGTTCCCCACGTGTCACCGCACCAGCTGTCCTCGCCCTCCAGCAGACAGAATTAGTTAGATAAACGCAGGCCTAAGTGAAGGGGCCTGGTTACCCTCTGGACCAGACAGATGGGTCAGATGGGACGGCAGTGCTGTAGTCCTGCTGGCCCAGACAGGCCCAGACAGAGGGTTGGGACAAGGGAAGGACAGAGGGACTGGGGCAGGGGTGAGAGAGAGAAGGACTGGGGGAGAGAGAGGAGGACTGGGGGAGAGAGAGGAGGACTGGGGGAGAGAGAGGAGGACTGGGGCAGTGGAAAGGGGAGAGAGAGGAGGACTGGGGCAGTGGAAAGGGGAGAGAGAGGAGGACTGGGGCAGGGGAGAGAGAGGAGGACTTGGGGAAAGGGGAGGGAGAGGAGGACTGGGGCAGGGGAAAGGGGAGAGAGAGGAGGACTGGGGAAGGAGAGAGAGAGGAGGACTGGGGCAGGGGAAAGGGGAAAGGGGAGAGAGAGGAGGACGGGCAGGGGAAAGGGGAAAGGGAAGAGAGAGGAGGACTGGGGCAGGGGAGAGAAGGACTGGGGCAGGGGAAAGGGGAAAGGGGAGAGAGAGGAGGACTGGGGCAGTGGAAAGGGGAGAGAGAGGAGGACTGGGGCAGTGGAAATGGGAGAGAGAGGAGGACTGGGGCAGGGGAGAGAGAGGAGGACTTGTGGAAAAGGGAGGGAGAGGAGGACTGGGGCAGGGGAAAGGGGAGAGAGAGGAGGACTGGGGAAGGGGAGAGAGAGGAGGACTGGGGCAGGGGAAAGGGGAAAGGGGAGAGAGAGGAGGACTGGGGCAGGGGAAAGGGGAAAGGGAAGAGAGAGGAGGACTGGGGCAGGGGAAAGGGGAGAGAGAGGAGGACTGGGGCAGTGGAAAGGGGAGAGAGAGGAGGACTGGGGCAGGGGAGAGAGAGAAGGACTTGTGGAAAAGGGAGGGAGAGGAGGACTGGGGCAGGGGAAAGGGGAGAGAGAGGAGGACTGGGGAAGGGGAGAGAGAGGAGGACTGGGGCAGGGGAAAGGGGAAAGGGGAGAGAGAGGAGGACTGGGGCAGGGGAAAGGGGAAAGGGAAGAGAGAGGAGGACTGGGGAAGGGGAAAGGGGAAAGAGGAGAGAGAGGAGGACTGGGGCAGGGAAAAGGGAAGAGAGAGGAGGACTGGGGCAGGGGAAAGGGAAGAGAGAGGAGGACTGGGGCAGGGGAAAGGGAAGAGAGAGGAGGACTGGGGCAGGGGAAAGGGAAGAGAGAGGAGGACTGGGGCAGGGGAAAGGGAAGAGAGAGGAGGACTGGGGCGGGGGAGAGAGAGGAGGACTGAGGGAGAGAGAGGAGGACTGGGGCAGGGAAAGGGAAGAGAGAGGAGGATTGGGGCAGGGGAAAAGGGAGAGAGAGGAGGACTGGGGCAGGGGAAAGGGAAGAGAGAGGAGGACTGGGGCAGGGGAAAGGGGAGAGAGAGGAGGACTGGGGGAGAGAGAGAAGGACTGGGGCAGGGGAAAAGGGAGAGAGAGGAGGACTGGGGAAGGGGAGAGAGAGGAGGACTGGGGCAGGGGAAAGGGGAGAGAGAGGAGGACTGGGGCAGGGGAGAGAGAGGAGGACTGGGGCAGGGGAAAGGGGAGAGAGAGGAGGACTGGGGCAGGGGAAAGGGGAGAGAGAGGAGGACTGGGGCAGGGGAGAGAGAGAAGGACTGGGGAAGGGGAGAGAGAGGAGGACTGGGGCAGGGGAAGGGAAGAGAGAGGAGGACTGGGGCAGGGGAAAGGGAAGAGAGTGGAGGACTAGGGCAGGGGAGAGAAGGACTGGGGCAGGGGAAAGGGGAAAGGGGAGAGAGAGGAGGACTGGGGCAGGGAAAAGAGAAGAGAGAGGAGGACTGGGTCAGGGAAGAGAAGGACTGGGGCAGGTGAAAGGGAAAAGAGGAGAGAGAGGAGGACTGGGGCAGGGAAAAGGGAAGAGAGAGGAGGACTTGGGCAGGGGAAAGGGAAGAGAGAGGAGGACTGGGGCAGGGGAAAGGGAAGAGAGAGGAGGACTGGGGCAGGGGAAAGGGAAGAGAGAGGAGGACTGGGGCAGGGGAGAGGGAAGAGAGAGGAGGACTGGGGCAGGGGAAAGGGAAGAGAGAGGAGGACTGGGGCAGGGGAAAGGGAAGAGAGAGGAGGACTGGGGCAGGGGAAAGGGAAGAGAGAGGAGGACTTGGGCAGGGGAAAGGGTAGAGAGAGGAGGACTGGGGCAGGGGAAAGGGAAGAGAGAGGAGGACTGGGGCAGGGGAAAGGGAAGAGAGAGGAGGACTGGGGCAGGGGAAAGGGAAGAGAGAGGAGGACTGGGGGAGAGAGAGAAGGACTGGGGCAGGGGAAAAGGGAGAGAGAGGAGGACTGGGGAAGGGGAGAGAGAGGAGGACTGAGGGAGAGAGAGGAGGACTGGGGCAGGGAAAGGGAAGAGAGAGGAGGACTGGGGCAGGGGAAAGGGGAGAGAGAGGAGGACTGGTGCAGGGGAGAGAGAGGAGGACTGGGGCAGGGGAAAGGGGAGAGAGAGGAGGACTGGGGCAGGGGAAAGGGGAAAGGGGAGAGAGAGGAGGACTGGGGCAGGGGAGAGAGAGGAGGACTGGGGGAGAGAGAGAAGGACTGGGGCAGGGGAAAAGGGAGAGAGAGGGAGGACTGGGGAAGGGGAGAGAGAGGAGGACTGAGGGAGAGAGAGGAGGACTGGGGCAGGGAAAGGGAAGAGAGAGGAGGACTGGGGCAGGGGAAAAGGGAGAGAGAGGAGGACTGGGGAAGGGTAGAGAGAGGAGGACTGGGGCAGGGGAAAGGGGAGAGAGAGGAGGACTGGGGCAGGGGAGAGAGAGGAGGACTGGGGCAGGGGAAAGGGGAGAGAGAGGAGGACTGGGGCAGGGGAAAGGGGAAAGGGGAGAGAGAGGAGGACTGGGGCAGGGGAGAGAGAGGAGGACTGGGGAAGGGGAGAGAGAGGAGAACTGGGGCAGGGGAAAGGGGAAAGGGGAGAGAGAGGAGGACTGGGGCAGGGGAAGGGGAGAGAGAAGGACTGGGGAAGGGGAGAGAGAGGAGGACTGGGGCAGGGGAAAGGGGAGAGGGAGACAGACTGGATGAGAGAGGAAATGAAGGGAGAAAGGGAAGAGGAGAAATGAGAGGAAAGGCGATACATGGAGATAGACAGAGGAGAGTGAGATGTCCTAAGACACGTGGACCTCTTTCTTGAGTCTGACAAATGGAACAAACCTACAGTAATTAGCAGCCCTGTGGTTTCCAAATAAAACACCCAAACCAACGATAGAAGGCTGGGGGAACCATTCCACCAACCTGTCCAGGGATTTAAGGCAGGAAACAACACTGGGTTAAATGACCAGGGCTTTGCTGCCTCATAGACCTACATCACGTTACTGCATCGTCACAACAACAGGTTGACTAGAAAAGAGATATGGAGATGTGTGTATATGATATATGAGTATCCTCTTGGGTATACCCATTTCAACCTTGAAAGCAGTTTATTTACAGCATACATACATACATTCAATGATGAGGATATCATTCAAATCTAGTGTTAGAGAATTTCTATTAGGGACATTTAGAGGAAGCTCCATAATACATTCATTAATTGACACATTAGTTTGTGTTGTATTTGTAAGATGATTAGGAGTTTTACTTGGAAACAAGGTGATTCAATTGTTTATATATGGCACACATTCTTTACAGATAAAACTAAATCAAGTTACATTGAATGAAGGCAGTCATATGAGATGCCCATATTGACTGTTTCCATTGTGACAAAAAACATAAACTCAACATTCAACCATTTCAATGATTTTACAGTTACAGTTCATATAAGGAAATCAGTCAATTGAAATAAATTCATTAGGCCCTAATCTTTAGATCTCACATGACTGGGAATACAGATAATGACTGGGAATACAGATAATGACTGGGAATACAGATAATGACTGGGAATACAGATAATGACTGGGAATACAGATAATGCATCTGTTAGTCAGAGATTCCTTAAAAAAAGATAGGGGCGTGGATCAGAAAACCAGTCTGTATCTGGTGTGACGACCATTTGCCTCATTCAGGGCGATCTCTCCTTCAGCGCAATCTCTCCTTCGCATAGAGTTGATCAGGCTGTTGATTGTGGCCTGTGGAATGTTGTCCCACTCCTCTTCAATGGAAGTGTGAAGTTTCTGGATATTTGGTGGGAACACACTGTCGTACACGTCATTCCAGAGCATCCCAAACATGCTTATTAATGGGTGACATGTCTGGTGAGTATGCAGGCCATGGAAGAACTGGGAGACATGGGGCAGTGATTTATCATGTTGAAACATGAGGTGATGGCGGTGGATGAATGGCACAACAGTCAGCATGCCAATTGCACACTCCCTCAAAACTTAAGACATCTGTGACATTGTGTTGTGTTAAAAAACTGCACATTTTACAGTGTAATGATCATGCTGTTCAAACAACTTCTTGATATGCCACACCTGTCAGGTGGATGGATAACCTTGGCAAAGGAGAAATGCTCACTAACAGCGATGTAAACACATTTTTTAACTAAATTGGAGAGAAATAAGCTTTTTGTGCACATGGAAAACTTCCGGGATCTTTTATTTTAGCTCTCGAAACATGGTACAAACACTTTATATGTTGCGTTTATATTTTTGTTCAGTATAATATCAAATCTAATATAACTAGCCTGATGTAGATTGAATTTAATCCCAGTGTTTTTAAGAGACAAATTTGTACAGAGAGAACAACCGCTATGGCATGAAGCGAGAGGTGGATAACATGCTCAGTATGCATTGACACCAGAGGAGGCTGGTGGGAGGAGATGTGTGTATATGATATACGAGTATCCTCTTGGGTATACCCATTTCAGTATGGATGTCTTCTCTGTTGTGGTCAACCCTGGAGAGGAGATGTGTGTATATGATACGAGTAACCTCTTGGGTATACCCATTTCAGTATGGATGTCCTCTCTGTTGTGGTCAACCCTGGAGAGGAGATGTGTGTATATGATATACGAGTGTCCTCTTGGGTATACCCATTTCAGTATGGATGTCCTCTCTGTTGTGGTCAACCCTGGAGAGGAGATGTGTGTATATGATATACGAGTGTCCTCTTGGGTATACCCATTTCAGTATGGATGTCCTCTCTGTTGTGGTCAACCCTGGAGAGGAGATGTGTGTATATGATACGAGTAACCTCTTGGATATACCCATTTCAGTATGGATGTCCTCTCTGTTGTGGTCAACCCTGGAGAGGAGATGTGGAACATGTAGAAAACAGTAGAAATAAAGAAAAACCCTTGAATGAGGAGGTGTGTCCAACGCTTTGACTGCTACTGTACGTATGTTAATGCTTGGCTAGAACAAAAGCCTGCATCCATAACAGCTCACTCAATGTTCTCCAAAATGACTCCCTCAATTTCCGTTACCTCTGATTGCGAATTTGAATCCCTCCTCCTTGTGACCTTGTGTCACGGCCGGTCCATCAAAGCAATTTCTATCAAGGGATCCATGTCAGTGTACTGGAGCTCTGGCCGGTTCAAAGGTTGAAAAGGTTCCCCTTCCAGGGGATCAGCTGGGCTCTGGTGTAACCCAGGGATGGGCCTGTTTGGGGGGGAAATGATTAACGGTGGTCTGGTGATGACGGAGGCTGGGCGCCCTGACCTTTCCGTCCTGGCTGTATTTGCGGCATCGGTAAGCACCAGGCTTTAACAGCACCATGGATCCTGGTAGTGCCCAGACAGCTGCAGCGTTATCCCCCCGGCTGGGCTTATCGACTGGGCTGGTAGCCCAGGGATGAGGATACATGGGGGCCAGCGATGGAATGGGGGGGTTGAGGGGGTGTAGAGTGGCATGGGGAAAGGGGGTGGTGTGGGGAGGGAATTAAGGGCTGGAACGAGGACGCATTGAGCTGGGCGAAGAGATGGGGTGGGGACGGGGAATTGAGGGGTTAGGAAGGGGGTCAAGGGCTGGGGCCGGGTATGGGGCTGGAGCCAAGCGCTAGGGCGAGGAGTGACAGCGATATGAATTGTGTCAATATAATGTCAACATAAGCATCAGTAGAAATTGGCAGCAATAAAACATGACAGAACATCTATTAGTGAGTGTGGTAGTTGGGTTGACTTTAATTCCACACAGTGATTATCAGCATTACAGTCTAATTCACAGCTGAATCTCAGCACACACACACCATGTTACCTCTCAGATACGCTCCATCACACACCACGTTACCTCACCGATACGCTCCATCACACACCACGTTACCTCACCGATACGCTCCATCACACACCACGTTACCTCACCGATACGCTCCATCACACACACCACGTTACCTCTCCGATACGCTCCATCACACACACCACGTTACCTCTCCGATACGCTCCATCACACACACCACGTTACCTCTCCGATACGCTCCATCACACACCACGTTACCTCACCGATACGCTCCATCACACACACCACGTTACCTCTCCGATACGCTCCATCACACACACCACGTTACCTCTCCGATACGCTCCATCACACACCACGTTACCTCACCGATACGCTCCATCACACACACACACCACGTTACCTCACCGATACGCTCCATCACACACACCACGTTACCTCACCGATACGCTCCATCACACACCACGTTACCTCTCCGATACGCTCCATCACACACACCACGTTACCTCACCGATACGCTCCATCACACACCACGTTACCTCTCCGATACGCTCCATCACACACTACGTTACCTCACTGATACGCTCCATCACACACACCACGTTACCTCTCCGATACGCTCCATCACACACCACGTTACCTCTCCGATACGCTCCATCACACACCACGTTACCTCTCCGATACGCTCCATCACACACACACACCACGTTACCTCTCCGATACGCTCCATCACACACCACGTTACCTCACCGATACGCTCCATCACACACCACGTTACCTCTCCGATACGCTCCATCACACACACACACCACGTTACCTCACCGATACGCTCCATCACACACACCACGTTACCTCACCGATATGCTCCATCACACACCACGTTACCTCACTGATACGCTCCATCACACACACACACCACGTTACCTCACCGATACGCTCCATCACACACACACACCACGTTACCTCACCGATACGCTCCATCACACACCACGTTACCTCACCGATACGCTCCATCACACACCACGTTACCTCACTGATGCGCTCCATCACACACACACCTCACCGACGCTCCATCACACACCACGTTACCTCATCACACACACACACCACGTTATCTCCGACGCTCCATCACACACACACCACGTTACCTCACCGTTACCTCTCAGACGCTCCATCACACACCACGTTACCTCTCCGATACGCTCCATCACACACCACGTTACCTCTCCGATACGCTCCATCACACACCACGTTACCTCTCCGATACGCTCCATCACACACCACGTTACCTCTCCGATACGCTCCATCACACACACCACGTTACCTCTCCGATATCACACACCACGTTACTCCATCACACACACACCACGTTACCTCACCGATACGCTCCATCACACACACCACGTTACCTCACCGATACGCTCCATCACACACCACGTTACCTCCCGATACGCTCCATCACACACCACGTTACCTCTCCGATACGCTCCATCACACACCACGTTACCTCTCCGATACGCTCCATCACACACACCACGTTACCTCACCGATACGCTCCATCACACACACCACGTTACCTCTCAGATACGCTCCATCACACACACACACCACGTTACCTCACCGATACGCTCCATCACACACCACGTTACCTCTCCGATACGCTCCATCACACACCACGTTACCTCTCAGATACGCTCCATCACACACACACACCACGTTACCTCTCCGACGTCCATACACACCCTCCATCACACACACCACGTTACCTCACCGATACGCTCCATCACACACACCACGTTACCTCTCAGATACGCTCCATCACACACACACACCACGTTACCTCACCGATACGCTCCATCACACACCACGTTACCTCTCCGATACGCTCCATCACACACACCTCTCCGTTCCATCACACACCACGTCTCCCCGATACGCTCCATCACACACACACCACGTTACCTCCCGATCGCTCCATCACACACGTTACCTCACGATACGCTCCATCACACACCACGTTACCTCTCAGATACGCTCCATCACACACACACACCACGTTACCTCACCGATACGCTCCATCACACACCACGTTACCTCTCCGATACGCTCCATCACACACCACGTTACCTCTCCGATACGCTCCATCACACACCACGTTACCTCTCCGATACGCTCCATCACACACCACGTTACCTCTCCGATACGCTCCATCACACACCACGTTACCTCTCCGATACGCTCCATCACACACACACCACGTTACCTCTCCGATACGCTCCATCACACACCACGTTACCTCTCCGATACGCTCCATCACACACTACTTTACCTCACTGATACGCTCCATCACACACACCACGTTACCTCTCCGATACGCTCCATCACACACACCACGTTACCTCTCCGATACGCTCCATCACACACACCACGTTACCTCTCCGATACGCTCCATCACACACACCACGTTACCTCTCCGATACGCTCCATCACACACCCACGTTACCTCTCCGATACGCTCCATCACACACCACGTTACCTCTCCGATACGCTCCATCACACACACTACGTTACCTCTCCGATACGCTCCATCACACACACTACGTTACCTCTCCGATACGCTCCATCACACACACCACGTTACCTCTCCGATACGCTCCATCACACACACTACGTTACCTCTCCGATACGCTCCATCACACACACCACGTTACCTCTCCGATACGCTCCATCACACACACTACGTTACCTCTCCGATACGCTCCATCACACACACCACGTTACCTCCCAGATACGCTCCATCACACACACCACGTTACCTCACCGATACGCTCCATCACACACCACATTACCTCTCCGATACGCTCCATCACACACACACCACATTACCTCTCCGATACGCTCCATCACACACACACCACGTTACCTCACCGATACGCTCCATCACACACCACGTTACCTCTCCGATACGCTCCATCACACACACTACGTTACCTCCCCGATACGCTCCATCACACACCACGTTACCTCTCCGATACGCTCCATCACACACACCACGTTACCTCACCGATACGCTCCATCACACACACACCACGTTACCTCTCCGATACGCTCCATCACACACACACCACGTTACCTCACCGATACGCTCCATCACACACCACGTTACCTCCCCGATACGCTCCATCACACACCACGTTACCTCCCCGATACGCTCCATCACACACTACTTTACCTCACTGATACGCTCCATCACACACTACTTTACCTCACTGATACGCTCCATCACACACCACGTTACCTCTCCGATACGCTCCATCACACACCACGTTACCTCTCCGATACGCTCTATCACACACACCACGTTACCTCTCCGATACGCTCCATCACACACCACGTTACCTCACCGATACGCTCCATCACACACACCACGTTACCTCTCCGATACGCTCCATCACACACACTACGTTACCTCCCAGATACGCTCCATCACACACCACGTTACCTCTCCGATACGCTCCATCACACACCACGTTACCTCACCGATACGCTCCATCACACACACCACGTTACCTCTCCGATACGCTCCATCACACACACTACGTTACCTCCCAGATACGCTCCATCACACACCACGTTACCTCTCCGATACGCTCCATCACACACCACGTTACCTCTCCGATACGCTCCATCACACACACCACGTTACCTCCCCGATACGCTCCATCACACACACCACGTTACCTCTCCGATACGCTCCATCACACACACCACGTTACCTCTCCGATACGCTCCATCACACACACCACGTTACCTCTCCGATACGCTCCATCACACACCACGTTACCTCACCGATACGCTCCATCACACACACCACGTTACCTCTCCGATACGCTCCATCACACACACCACGTTACCTCTCCGATACGCTCCATCACACACACCACGTTACCTCTCCGATACGCTCCATCACACACCACGTTACCTCACCAATACGCTCCTATGTCATGATAAGCTGTAAACCACACTATATACCAAGAGTTTTCATCTATATTCTTCGTAGCTGTGTATTTATCACCACAAACCGATGCACTAAGACGACACTCAATGATCTGTAGAAGGCCATAAGCAAACAAGAAAACGTTCATCCAGAGGCGGAGCTCATAGTGGCCAGGGACTTTAATGCAGGGAAACTTAAATCAGTTTTACCTCATTTCTATCAGCATGTTAAATGT
Organism: Oncorhynchus keta; assembly: GCF_023373465.1. NCBI lineage: Eukaryota > Metazoa > Chordata > Actinopteri > Salmoniformes > Salmonidae > Oncorhynchus > Oncorhynchus keta. The sequence continues at coordinate 12,900,842 of NC_068454.1, forward strand.
GCAACCAAAGGGAAAAAACTTGACCACCTTTACTCCACACACAGAGACATATACAAAGCTCTCCCTCGCCCTCCATTTGGAAAATTTGACCATAATTCTACCCTCCTGATTTCTGCTTACAAGCAAAAACTGAAACAGGAAGCACCAGTGACTTGGTCAATAAAAAAGTGGTCAGATGAAGCAGATGCTAAACTACAGGACTGTTTTGTTAGCATAGACTGGAATATGTTCTGGGATTCTTCCGATGGCATTGAGGAGCACACCACATCAGTCACTGGCTTCATCAATAAGTGCATCGATGACGTTGTCCCCACAGAGACCGTACGTACATACCCCAACCAGAAGCCATGGATTACAGGCAACATCCACACTTCGCTAAAGGGTAGAGGTGACGCTTTCAAGGAGCGGGATTCTAACCCGGAAGTTTATAAGAAATCCCGCTATGCCCTCTGACGAACCATAAAACAGGCAAAGTTTCAATACAGGACTAAGATTGAATCGTACTACACCGGCTCCAACGCTCGTCGGATATGGCAGGGCCTGCAAGCTATTACAGACTACAAAGGGAAGCACAGCCGCGAACTGCCCAGTGACACGAGCCTACCAGACATGCTAAATTACTTCTATGCAAGTAACACTGAAACATGCATGAGAGCATCAGCTGTTCCAGACGACTGTGTAATCACGTTCTCCATAGCCATTGTGAATAAGACCTTTAAACAGGTCAACATTCACAAGGCCGCAGGGCCAGATGGATTACCAGGACTATTACTCTGAGCATGAGCTGACCAACTGGCAAGTGTCTTCCAATTTGCATACCGCCCCAACAGATCCACAGATGATGCAATCTCTACTGCACTCCACACTGTCCTTTCCCACCTGGACAAAAGGAACACCTATGTGAGAATGCTATTCATTGACTACAGCTCAGCGTTCAACACCATGGTGCCCTCAAAGCTCATCACTAAGCTGACCAGACAGTGTCAGAGGAAGGCCCTAAAAATTGTCAAAGACTCCAGCCACCCCAGTCATAGACTGTTCTCTCTGATACCACACGGCAAGCAGTACCGGAGCACCAAATCTAGGTCCAAGAGGCTTCTCAACAGCTTCTACCCCCAAGCCATAAGACTCCTGAACAGCTAATCAAATGGCTACCCGGACTATTTGCATTGCCTGCCCCCTCCCCCTTTTATGCTGCTGCTATTCTTTGTTTATTATCTATGCATGGTCACTCTAATTCTACCTACATGTACATATTACCTCGACACCGGTGCCCCCACACATTCACTCTGTACCGGTATCCCCCTGTATATAGCCTCGCTATTGTTATTTTACTGCTGCTCTTTAATTATTTGTTACTTTTATTTCTTATTTTTTACTTATCACATATTTTTCTTAAAACTGCATTGTTGGTTAAGGTCTTGTAAGTAATCATTTCACTGTAAGGTCTACTACACCTGTTGTATTCAGCACATGTGACAAATCAAATTTGATCACACACCACATTACCTCCCCGATACGCTCCCACGGTCAATCAGGGATACTGTTGGCCATAATTAACACACACACACACCTCCTGTTGATTAACATCTATAAGCACCACAAGTAGTTTACAAATATAGCACTTGAGTCACACAAGGGGATCCCATTCCTTCCCTTCTGGACAGTGACCAGGAAAACCTGCTATCATCATCATCATCATCAACATCATATGAGAGAGAGAGAGAGAGAGAGGCAGGGAATGTGAGAGAGGATGATCGAGATGGATGGATAGGGAGAGACAGGGAAGGACATAGAGAGATTCTCTGAAAGCTATCTCAGAAGAGGACAGTGCTCTATAACATTTAACTCACGGCATACTTTCCACCTTAGCCTCACGTCAAAGAGCCATAATGTCATGAGGTACACAACAGTACAAGTGTGTGTGTAGGTGGTATATCATACAACATTAGACGCAAGACTAAACTGTTTAAATGATTCAACTGTTTAAATGACTGTACTGTTGCAATCTGGGCTCAAAACGAATAAAAAATGTCTCATGACAGGATTGTTCTTTGTGAAGACAACACAAACTAACAAAAATGGAGGAAGGTCTGTGAACTGGGATTCTGGAACAATCCTGGGAGATGTGTTGTTCCTGGCTTTCCTCTCTGTGAAAAATGGGACACAGAGTTAGTGGAGGGATGAAAGGATGTTGGGATTAGATTGAGGCAGGGAAAAGGGATGGATTGAGGGAGGGATGGAGAGGGTTACTCAATCAGAATATTAAAAAGGGAGGGAATGGTAGGGCTGGATCTGATATATACAGAGAGAGAGAGCGAGAGAGAGCGAGAGAGAGCGAGAGAGAGAGAGAAAGAGGGGTCTACAGGGAGAGAGAGAGGGGTCTACAGGGAGAGAGAGGGGTCTACAGGGAGAGAGAGGGGCTACGGGGAGAGAGAGGGGTCTACGGGGAGAGGGAGGGGTCTACGGGGAGAGAGAGGGGTCTACGGGGAGAGAGAGGGGTCTACGGGGAGAGAGAGGGGCTACGGGGAGAGAGAGGGGTCTACGGGGAGAGAGAGGGGTCTACGGGGAGAGAGAGGGGTCTACGGGGAGAGAGATGGGTCTACAGGGAGAGAGGGGTCTACAGGGAGAGAGAGGGGTCTACGGGGAGAGAGAGGGGTCTACAGGGAGAGAGAGAGGGGTCTACAGGGAGAGAGAGGGGCTACAGGGAGAGAGAGGGGCTACAGGGAGAGGGAGGGGTCTACAGGGAGAGGGAGGGGTCTACAGGGAGAGAGAGGGGCTACAGGGAGAGAGAGAGGGGTCTACAGGGAGAGAGAGGGGTCTACAGGGAGAGAGAGGGGTCTACAGGGAGAGAGAGGGGCTACAGGGAGAGAGAGGGGCTACAGGGAGAGAGAGGGGTCTACGGGGAGAGAGAGGGGTCTACAGGGAGAGAGAGGGGCTACATGGAGAGGGGTCTACAGGGAGAGAGAGGGGCTACAGGGAGAGAGAGGGGTCTACAGGGAGAGAGAGGGGTCTACAGGGAGGGAGAGGGGTCTACAGGGAGAGAGAGGGGTCTACAGGGAGAGAGAGGAAACTATAGACACAGAAATTAGTAGTTGATCTCCTCATCCGCGTAGTTAGTAGTTGTGTGTGGTTAGTGAACTACAATGCAATGCCTTACAAGGCCAAAGGGCAGTTGGTGTGGCAGAGTGACAGTGTGTGTGTGTGTGTGTGTATGTTCGAGAGAGAGAAAGAGAGAGAGAGAGAGAGAGAGAGAGAGAGAGAGAGTGGGAGAGAGAGAGAGTTCTCTGTAGGGCCATTGTATTTATAGCCCATTTCAAACCCCCCCTCCTCACCCCCCCAACCCCATCCTCACCCGCTCCACAATTAGTTGTCTATGGGTGGGGTAATCCAATCAGGAGTGACTACAGCTCGCCCTCTGTTCACCGGTCTCAGTCTGAGCAGACTCCTCACAGACACACACCCTCCACAGACAGAAAGGTAGGACTCAGCACTGACCACTCCTCTACCCATCCATCCCTTCTTCACTCCTCTTCTTTCTCCTTTTCTGGGACATAAAACATTTCATTCCACTCATCCTCTCACAAGCCCATTCCCTTTCTCCACCTGAGCTCTTATCCCTCTACTTAACCATGTTCTCTTTCTTTCCATCTTTCCACCATTCATCCATCTGATTACCTCTTCTTCTCTACCACCTGAAACAATCACCCTCCACTCAGCTCAAAAATAACTCCCAACCTTCTCCTAAATCTCCACAACTCTCCCTCTCTCTCTGATTGCGGTTATTCAGGCCTTGAACACTATGACTGAACTTCGGCTTTGATGCGTGACATTTGACCTAATTTCTCCACTGACTAACTCAACTTTAGCTTGATAGACTTATTTTGTTAAAGAAATGTGCCACTGTCACTTTGAATTAGAGGTAATTCAGTCAGTATCAACTACTTCTCTATGATACAGATTACAAGCATGATCAAACTAGGTATCTTAAAGATGTGTTTCTGTGTCCTCGAAAAGCCTGACCCTACTGTCCTGCATTCACTGTGCCTTGGAGAGGAAATTATTTTAGATGTAGAGGACTTTGTTTTAAATGCTATTATTTAGCAAGGCAAGGTAAGGTAATAATTTCAGCAGATTTACATTGTCACAATGCAGATACAAGATCCATCAGTCAATGCATGTGTGTGTGAATGTGTGCGTGTGTGCGTGTGTGCGTGTGGCAGAGCCTGTCTTTGCTATGCTGTAATATCTAATGGAAGAGGATAAGTGTAGGTGTTATCAGTGTTCCTTGGATACTGTGCTGACAGACAAGGCTGACAGACAAGGCAGACAGACAGGGCAGACAAACAGGGCAGACAGACAGGCACAGAGCATATTAGAACCTATCTGCCAGTTATCTATACCCTATAGTTATGGTTAGGAGTGGGTAGTGGTATGGGTGAAGGGGGGTACATTTGGGGAAACAGAGTTCCACCCCTTTAGACTGAGAGATAGCGTTCAGTGCTGTCCTGGCTGGATGGATCCAATGGAATAGTCCCAAAAGTGCTCACTCAGCTCATTGGGTATGCTAAATATGAGGCCTGTATGTTTGAGGGATGGTGCATTTCTGTAGTAGTTTGTCGTTGAAACATTGAGCTTTTTTGAGTACCTGTCTAGCCCCTCTATCGTGGCTCTTAAAAGCATTCCAGTTTCCTCTGAGGGTACTGGCTATCATTAGAGACTCGTATCACTGTGGGCCACTCCCGCCATTGTGGCTCAAAACTCCAACTGAGTGAGATGGATGCCCTGCTGAGAGAGAGAGCAGGGGTCAGGTGTGGGTACTCCAGGGGTAAATTGGGAGGTGGCTGATTTGTAGTGGAAAAGAAGGGAGGAGAGAGGAAGGATGGATGAGGAGGGAGTGTTGTGGTGTTGAGGGGACGGGAAGGGAGAGGAGATGACAGGTGAGGAGGGAGGGTTGTGGTGTTGAGGGGAGGAGAGAGGATGGATGGGTGAGGAGGGAGGGTTATGGTGTTGAGGGGAGGAGAAAGGGTGGATGGGTGAGGAGGGAGGGTTGTAGTGTTGAGGGGAAGGGAAGGGAGAGGAGATGACAGGTGAGGAAGCAGGGTTGTGGTGTTGAGGGGAGGAGAGAGGATGGATGGGTGAGGAAGGAGGGTTATGGTGTTGAGGGGAAGGGAAGGGAGAGGAGATGACAGGTGAGGAGGGAGGGTTGTGGTGTTGAGGGGAAGGGAAGGGAGAGGAGATGACAGGTGAGGAGGGAGGGTTGTGGTGTTGAGGGGAGGAGAGAGGATGGATGGGTGAGGAGGGAGGGTTATGGTGTTGAGGGGAGGAGAGAGGATGGATGGATGAGGAGGGAGGGTTATGGTGTTGAGGGGAGGAGAGAGGATGAATGGGTGAGGAGGGAGGGTTATGGTGTTGAGGGGACGGGAAGGGAGAGGAGATGACAGGTGAGGAGGGAGGGTTGTGGTGTTGAGGGGACGGGAAGGGAGATGACAGGTGAGGAGGGAGGGTTATGGTGTTGAGGGGACGGGAAGGGAGATGACAGGTGAGGAGGGAGGGTTATGGTGTTGAGAGGATGGATGGGTGAGGAGGGAGGGTGATGGTGTTGAGGGGACGGGAAGGGAGATGACAGGTGAGGAGGGAGGGTTGTGGTGTTGAGGGGAGGAGAGAAGATGGATGGGTGAGGAGGGAGGGTTATGGTGTTGAGGGGACGGGAAGGGAGATGACAGGTGAGGAGGGAGGGTTGTGGTGTTGAGAGGATGGATGGGTGAGGAGGGAGGGTTATGGTGTTGAGGGGACGGGAAGGGAGATGACAGGTGAGGAGGGAGGGTTGTGGTGTTGAGAGGATGGATGGGTGAGGAGGGAGGGTTATGGTGTTGAGGGGACGGGAAGGGAGATGACAGGTGAGGAGGGAGGGTTGTGGTGTTGAGGGGAGGAGAGAAGATGGATGGGTGAGGAGGGAGGGTTATGGTGTTGAGGGGAGGAGAGAGGGTGGATGGGTGAAGAGGGAGGGTTGTGGTGTTGAGGGGAAGGGAAGGGAGAGGAGATGACAGGTGAGGAGGGAGGGTTGTGGTGTTGAGGGGAGGAGAGAGGATGGATGGGTGAGGAGGGAGGGTTATGGTGTTGAGGGGAGGGGGAGGGAGAGGAGATGACAGGTGAGGAGGGAGGGTTGTGGTGTTGAGGGGAGGAGAGAAGATGGGTGGGTGAGGAGGGAGGGTTATGGTGTTGAGGGGAGGAGAGAGGGTGGATGGGTGAGGAGGGAGGGTTGTGGTGTTGAGGGGAAGGGAAGGGAGAGGAGATGACAGGTGAGGAGGGAGGGTTGTGGTGTTGAGGGGAGGAGAGAGGATGGATGGGTGAGGAGGGAGGGTTATGGTGTTGAGGGGACGGGAAGGGAGATGACAGGTGAGGAGGGAGGGTTATGGTGTGGATTGAGGGGAGGGTTATGGATGACAGGTGAGGAGGGAGGGTTGTGGTGTTGAGGGGAGGAGGGATGGATGGTGAGGAGGGAGGGTTAGGTGTTGAGGGGACGGGAAGGGAGATGACAGGTGAGGAGGGAGGGTTGTGGTGTTGAGGGGAGGAGAGAAGATGGATGGGTGAGGAGGGAGGGTTATGGTGTTGAGGGGACGGGAAGGGAGATGACAGGTGAGGAGGGAGGGTTGTGGTGTTGAGGGGAGGAGAGAGATGATGGATGAGGAAGGGGATGGTGAGGAGGGAGGGTTATGGTGTTGAGGGGACGGGAAGGAGATGACAGGGAGGAGGGAGGGTTGTGGTGTTGAGAGGATGGATGGTGAGGAGGGAGGGTTATGGTGTTGAGGGAGGAGAGGGAGGAGGGTGTGGTGTTGAGGGAGGGGTGAGAGGGAGGGTTGAGGGTGTTGAGGGGAGGAGGGATGGATGGGTGAGGAGGGAGGGTTATGGTGTTGAGGGAAGGAGAGAGGATGGATGGGTGAGGAGGGAGGGTTATGGTGTTGAGGGGAGATGACAGGTGAGGAGGGAGGGTTGTGGTGCTGAGGACGGGAAGGGAGATGACAGGTGAGGAGAGGGAGGGAGGGTTATGGTGTTGACAGGTGGTGTTGAGTTGAGAGGATGGATGGAGGAGAGATGGTGTTGAGGGGACGGGAAGGATGACAGGTGAGGAGGGAGGGTTGTGGTGTTGAGGGGAGGATGAGGAGGGAGATGAGGGGACGGGAAGGGAGATGACAGGTGAGGAGGAGGGTGTGGAGGGGAGGGATGGTGTTGAGGGGAGGAGAGGGACGGGAAGATGGAGGATGGATGGGTGAGGAGGAGGGTTATGGTGTTGAGGGACGGGAAGGGAGATGACAGGTGAGGAGGGAGGGTTGTGGTGTTGAGGGAGGAGAGAAGATGGATGGGTGAGGAGGAGGGTTATGGTGTTGAGGGGAGGAGAGGGGTGGATGGGTGAAGAGGGAGGGTTGTGGTGTTGAGGGGAAGGGAAGGGAGAGGAGATGACAGGTGAGGAGGGAGGGTTGTGGTGTTGAGGGGAGGAGAGAGGATGGATGGGTGAGGAGGGAGGGTTATGGTGTTGAGGGGAGGGGAGGGAGAGATGACAGGTGAGGAGGGAGGGTTGTGAGGGTGGGGAGGAGGGAGGGTTGTGGTGTTGAGGGGAGGAGAGAGATGGTGGATGGGTGAGGAGGGAGGGTTGTGGTGTTGAGGGGAAGGGAAGGGAGGGATGACAGGTGAGGAGGGAGGGTTGTGGTGTTGAGGGAGGAGAGAGGATGGATGGGTGAGGAGGGAGGGTTATGGTGTTGAGGGGACGGGAAGGAGATGACAGGTGAGGAGGGAGGGTTATGGTGTTGAGAGGATGGATGGGTGAGGAGGGAGGGTTATGGTGTTGAGGGGACGGGAAGGGAGATGACAGGTGAGGAGGGAGGGTTGTGGTGTTGAGGGGAGGAGAGAAGATGGATGGGTGAGGAGGGAGGGTTATGGTGTTGAGGGGACGGGAAGGGAGATGACAGGTGAGGAGGGAGGGTTGTGGTGTTGAGGGGAGGAGAGAAGATGGATGGGTGAGGAGGGAGGGTTATGGTGTTGAGGGGACGGGAAGGGAGATGACAGGTGAGGAGGGAGGGTTGTGGTGTTGAGAGGATGGATGGTGAGGAGGGAGGGTTATGGTGTTGAGGGGAGGAGAGAGGGTGGATGTTTGAGTGTTGAGGGGAGGAGAGAGGATGGATGGGTGAGGAGGGAGGGTTATGGTGTTGAGGGGACGGGAAGGGAGATGACAGGTGAGGAGGGAGGGTTGTGGTGTTGAGAGGATGGATGGTGAGGAGGGAGGGTGATGGTGTTGAGGAAGGAGAGAGGATGGATGGGTGAGGAGGGAGGGTTATGGTGTTGAGGGGAGGAGAGGGATGGATGGGTGAGGAGGGAGGGTTATGGTGTTGAGGGAAGGAGAGAGGATGGATGGGTGAGGAGGGAGGGTTATGGTGTTGAGGGGACGGGAAGGGAGATGACAGGTGAGGAGGGAGGGTTGTGGTGTTGAGAGGATGGATGGGTGAGGAGGGAGGGTGATGGTGTTGAGTGAAGGAGAGAGGATGGATGGGTGAGGAGGGAGGGTTATGGTGTTGAGGGGAGGAGAGAGGATGGATGGGTGAGGAGGGAGGGTTATGGTGTTGAGGGAAGGAGAGAGGATGGATGGGTGAGGAGGGAGGGTTATGGTGTTGAGGGGACGGGAAGGGAAGGGAGATGACAGGTGAAGAGGGAGGGTTGTGGTGTTGAGAGGATGGATGGGTGAGGAGGGAGGGTTATGGTGTTGAGGGGACGGGAAGGGAGATGACAGGTGAGGAGGGAGGGTTGTGGTGTTGAGGGGAGGAGAGAAGATGGATGGGTGAGGAGGGAGGGTTATGGTGTTGAGGGGACGGGAAGGGAGATGACAGGTGAGGAGGGAGGGTTGTGGTGTTGAGAGGATGGATGGGTGAGGAGGGAGGGTTATGGTGTTGAGGGGACGGGAAGGGAGATGACAGGTGAGGAGTGAGGGTTGTGGTGTTGAGGGGAGGAGAGAAGATGGATGGGTGAGGAGGGAGGGTTATGGTGTTGAGGGGAGGAGAGAGGGTGGATGGGTGAGGAGGGAGGGTTGTGGTGTTGAGGGGAGGAGAGAGGATGGATGGGTGAGGAGGGAGGGTTATGGTGTTGAGGGGACGGGAAGGGAGATGACAGGTGAGGAGGGAGGGTTGTGGTGTTGAGAGGATGGATGGGTGAGGAGGGAGGGTGATGGTGTTGAGTGAAGGAGAGAGGATGGATGGGTGAGGAGGGAGGGTTATGGTGTTGAGGGGAGGAGAGAGGATGGATGGGTGAGGAGGGAGGGTTATGGTGTTGAGGGAAGGAGAGAGGATGGATGGGTGAGGAGGGAGGGTTATGGTGTTGAGGGAAGGAGAGAAGATGGATGGGTGAGGAAGGAGGGTTATGGTGTTGAGGGGAAGGGAAGGGAGAGGAGATGACAGGTGAGGAGGGAGGGTTGTGGTGTTGAGGGGAGGAGAGAGGATGGATGGGTGAGGAGGGAGGGTTATGGTGTTGAGGGAACGGGAAGGGAGATGACAGATGAGGAGGGAGGGTTGTGGTGTTGAGGGGAGGAGAGAGGATGGATGGGTGAGGAGGGAGTGTTATGGTATTGAGGGGACGGGAAGGGAGATGACAGGTGAGGAGGGAGGGTTATGGTGTTGAGGGGAGGAGAGAGGATGGATGGGTGAGGAGGGAGGGTTATGGTGTTGAGGGGAGGAGAGAGGGTGGATGGGTGAGGAGGGAGGGTTATGGTGTTGAAGGGAGGATGGATGGGTGAGGAGGGAGGGTTGTGGTGTTGAAGGGAGGATGGATAGGTGAGGAGGGAGGGTTATGGTGTTGAGGGGAGGAGAGAGGGTGGATGGGTGAGGAGGGAGGGTTATGGTGTTGAGGGGAGGAGAGAGGGTGGATGGGTGAGGAGGGAGGGTTGTGGTGTTGAGAGGATGGATGTGGGATCTTTGTCTTGCTTAGTAAATATATTAAACTTATCTCAAGTCAATTTAATTACAGGTTTACTTATGATAGTGAAAAACAAAAGACATTTTAACTTAAGGTTATAGTGTAATGAGAGTTTAACTGCTCAGGTTTGTGAAAGTCATAAGAAATCTTCATAATTTAGTGTGTTTGTGTGCGAGATTCAGATGGGTTCTCCAGCATTGCATAACACAATTAGGGCAAACGCACACATGTGACAACAGCACAGACAGCACTCAATCCCATCACAGACATATGATCCAATCATTGACAGAAAAATACAAAATTCAATCATTTACTCAGAAAATCAGTGCCTCACAAGACAAAACCTGTATTTCATCATACCTCAGAGCCAAGGGTCGAACCATGACACAGCATGTACTTTCCAGGAGTTCAGCACACTTGTACTTACATTGTATGACTCTTGTATTACAAGTAGAAGCAAAGTACTGTACATGTCTGACAAAAGTTAAGAAATACCCTCTATTCCTCCACATTGAGGTGTTCATTCTGTGCACGCGCGTGTGTGTGTGTGTGTGTATATTAGTCAGGTGGTTGGTGTCTGTCGTTAGCTTCGCTGGTATAGGTGACATCGAAGAGAACACAGAGCCCCGTCTCCAACAGCTGTCCACCGTTTAAATAGCTGGAGATTTTATTAGGGCTCAGTTTCTCTTTTATTTTAGGACCAAGTTGAATCCTGATTTAAGTGAGTTAGAGAGAGAGAGACAGCCAGACAGCGAGAGAGAATGAGAAAACGAGAGAGCGAGAGATGATGGATGGATGGATGGATGGATGGATGGATGGATGGATGGATGGATGGATGGATGAGGGGAAGTAGAGTAGAGGAAGAGCAACAGCGATGGAGAGACTGGGAAAAGGGATTAGAGAGAGGGAGAATCATTATTACCAGTAGACAGGATAGTAAATCTATTGAAGACAGAGAACAGAAAATTCCTCTGACTTCCTGTTTCAATCTAATTTGGACCAGTACCAAGACCCTTCTCTAGCCCTTTAACATATGCAGTCTTAGTTTCGATTCTTGTTTGGACCCCTATTCTTGAGTAAGAAGTGGTATATCTGAGGATCTCATACACAAAGGCTGTAATACATGAATAACATACCATGATATTACAGGGGATTTAGTCCAGAGAAAGGGGGAACGAACGAGGTAATGAGGAAATGCAAACAGAAAAATAGACAGTATCGGGTTGGAAAAACAAGGGAAAGCAAATACAGAGAGAGAGGGGGTTGGGGACAGGGAGAGAGGGGGTTGGGGACAGGGAGAGAGGGAAGAAGAGAGATCTAGCGAGAGATGAGAGGGTGAATAAGAATAAGAGGGAAAGAGAGAAGGAATTTATTAAGAAAGTGAGGGGGGACATTCTCAAGTTCTCCTGTTTTTCCTTTGCCTCCTTATATGGTCAAACCATGACGGTGGAATCAGTGGGCAAGAGGGGAGTAGGTCAGAACTCAGAAAGAAAGAGAGAGGGAAGAATGAGAGCGAGAGGAAAGTGGTGAGACGTGTAGAGGAGAGAGGTATGCAGCGTTGTGTGATTGGGACACTGGGGACTTCCAGAGGCAGCCGGCCACACACGCGTACAAACAAACACACACACACACACACACACACACACAGGTCAGCAGAGTGATAGGCCAAACACAGAGGGATAACCAGAGGTTTATCAGGGGCTGGACTGCTGACAGCTGCAAAGCGTGAGTAGACATTTTTCCAGTGTGCCGTGTCACACACACTGTGGGCATCTGAGCTGTGTTGTGGTGCGTTGTGATGCTGACAGCCGGAGGTGAGGTGATGGATGACTGACTGCATGGTGACATAGTGAGTGTTGGTATGCGCAGGGGCGAAGGTCAACTGTCTCTCTCTAAGTACGATTGATAGATAGAGCTATTAATAATGTTCCTCTCATCTGTCACCCAGCAGCTGTCACACCAACAGACAAAAGACTGACACACAGAGGTCAAAGACTAAACCCTCTAGAGAGACATACTGTACACAAAAGTACAACATGATACTACAACTGTCGGCAATATAACACTGGCTAAAAGATGACAGGCAGATGTGTATTGTGATTTCCTCAATGTCTTGTCAATGATCTCTATTGTGCTATATTGCATTGCCTCCACTTTGCTTGAATTTGAAATGCACTTTGTGGATATTATATTCATTGCAGTGACAGGCAAGTGAATTGAGATCCAGTTCTCATGTACTATAACAGACTGATTGTGAGAAGGATGTATCCTCTCTGTTCCTACTCAAAGTCAGGAAGCGGATATCTCTGTATAAACACTGACACAGAGAAGGCCAACAGACACACTTGACTTTTACAAGCTGGCTTCTGTTCATCTCGTTGGACTCTTAAAAACCTACTTACAAAAGTATGCAGGTCATGGATCAAGGTTCTTGACCATAACTTGAATGAGCCATGTATACCCCTAGAGTCGATGCCCGCGGAAATTCAATTAGCATAATTAAAATATCCCATAAAACCCCATAAAAATCTGAGTTTAAACCAGAGATATCTGTTAAACCAGAGATATCTGTTAAACTAGAGATATCTGTTAAACCAGAGATATCTGTTAAACCAGAGATATCTGTTAAACTAGAGATATCTGTTAAACCAGAGATATCTGTTAAACCAGAGATATCTGTTAAACCAGAGATATCTGTTAAACCAGAGATATCTGTTAAACTAGAGATATCTGTTAAACCAGAGATATCTGTTAAACCAGAGATATCTGTTAAACCAGAGATATCTGTTAAACTAGAGATATCTGTTAAACTAGAGATATCTGTTAAACCAGAGATATCTGTTAAACCAGAGATATCTGTTAAACTAGAGATATCTGAAACCAGAGATATCTGTTAAACCAGATATCTGTTAAACCAGAGATATCTGAAACTAGATATCTGTTAAACCAGAGATATCTGTTAAACCAGAGATATCTGTTAAACCAGAGATATCTGTTAAACCAGAGATATCTGTTAAACCAGAGATATCTGTTAAACCAGAGATATCTGTTAAACTAGAGATATCTGTTAAACCAGAGATATCTGTTAAACCAGAGATATCTGTTAAACTAGAGATATTTTCTTTGCATTGGATGCATCTCAATTCACCTCATCCTCTGATGTTGCACGTCCGCATCTAAAGCGGTGTTCATCAGACCATGAGACATCCCGAAAATCAGTCTTCTTACAAAATTGTCCATAGTGTCCTAACGTCCCCTCTATGGAAAGATGAGACTCTCACAACATAAGAGTCCTGGAATAAATCATTATATGTCTGATCTATTGTCAAGATTTTAACCACAGAGATCTGCCAACTTCTGTCGGTAGCGTCCCAACAGTTTGGGCTACACACGAATATAGAGCACATTTATTTTTTTATAATTTTTTATTTCACCTTTATTTAACCAGGTAGGCTAGTTGAGAATACCTTTATTTAACCAGGTAGGCTAGTTGAGAACAACTTTATTTAACCAGGTAGGCTAGTTGAGAACACCTTTATTTAACCAGGTAGGCTAGTTGAGAACACCTTTATTTAACCAGGTAGGCTAGTTGAGAACACCTTTATTTAACCAGGTAGGCTAGTTGAGAACACCTTTATTTAACCAGGTAGGCTAGTTGAGAACACCTTTATTTAACCAGGTAGGCTAGTTGAGAACACCTTTATTTAACCAGGTAGGCTAGTTGAGAACACCTTTATTTAACCAGGTAGGCTAGTTGAGAACACCTTTATTTAACCAGGTAGGCTAGTTGAGAACACCTTTATTTAACCAGGTAGGCTAGTTGAGAACACCTTTATTTAACCAGGTAGGCTAGTTGAGAACACCTTTATTTAACCAGGTAGGCTAGTTGAGAACACCTTTATTTAACCAGGTAGGCTAGTTGAGAACAAGTTCTCATTTGCAACTGCGACCTGGCCAAGATAAAGCATAGCAGTGTGAACAGACAACACAGAGTTACACATGGAGTAAACAATTAACAAGTCAGTAACACAGTAGAAAAAAAAGTCTATATACAATGTGTGCAAAAGGCATGAGGAGGTAGGCGAATAATTACAATTTTGCAGATTAACACTGGAGTGATAAATGATCAGATGGTCATGTACAGGTAGAGATATTGGTGTGCAAAAGAGCAGAAAAGCAAATAAATATAAACAGTATGGGGATGAGGTAGGTAAAATTGAGTGGGCTATTTACCGATAGACTATGTACAGCTGCAGCGATCGGTTAGCTGCTCAGATTGCAGATGTTTGAAGTTGGTGAGGGAGATAAAAGTCTCCAACTTCGGCGATTTTTGCAATTCGTTCCAGTCACAGGCAGCAGAGACCTGGAACAAAAGGCGGCCAAATGAGGTGTTGGCTTTAGGGTTGATAAGTGAGATACACCTGCTGGAGCCATCGTGACCAGTGAACTGAGATAAGGTGGAGCTTTACCTAGCATGGACTTGTAGATGACCTGGAGCCAGTGGGTCTGGCGACGAATTTGTAGC
>NC_068454.1:12920323-12947823 GCF_023373465.1 Oncorhynchus keta
GTAGTAGTGCCAGTACCAGTAGTAGTAGTAGTAGTTGTCAGGACCCGGTTACGAACCCTGGTCTCCGGAGTGAGAAACAGTCACTTAACCAACTGAGCCACGAATAGTCGGCAGAACCCAGAAGATGAGGCAGACACAGCAGTACTTGAGACGGTGTATTTAACTAAGTAAAAAGTGAAGTCCTTCAGGAAAACATGTAACTCCACAACCTCAAAAGGAATTCCACAAGAACAAAGGTAATCCTCCAAGACAAAAAGGTAAATCCACAAGGTGGTAGGTATAGCATAAAAAGCCTCAAAAGATACTCAAAAAAATAAATAAACAAGAACAAAAAACAGAATTCCACAAGAGAGTCCACCGGGATCAACAAGAGTTCACAGAATACTAGGGCTGGGTGCTAACATACAAACACAGAGCAAAGAACTGAGGAAAACTAAGGGTTTAAATACAATCAGGGGAAACAAGGCACAGGTGCAAATAATAATGGGGATCAAGGGAAAACAAAAGGTCAAAAAGCACAATGGGGGCATCTGGTGACCAAAAACCGGAACAACCCTGGCCAAATCCTGACAGTAGTACCATTAGTAGTAGCAGAAATCGTAGTACCAGTAGTCGTAGTAGTAGTACCAGTAGTAGTAGTACCAATACCAGTAGTAGTAGTACCAGTAGTAGTAGTACCAATACCAGTAGTAGTAGTACCAATACCAGTAGTAGTAGTACCAATACCAGTAGTAGTAGTAGTACCAGTAGTAGTAGTAGTAGTGTCAGTAGTAGTACTACCAGTAGTAGTCGTACCAGTAGTAGTACCAGTAGTAGTACCAGTAGTAGTACCAGTAGTAGTAGTACCACCAATGGTAGTAGTAGTGGTGGTAGTAGAAAGTTTTGGATGATTCTAACTAATCTATGTCTTTAAATATCATAATTTCCATAATTCCTTGGGATGGTGCTTCTCTCAGACAAACAGACAGACAGTCAGTGTAACTCTACTCTAGTGAGGTCTGGGGTGCAGCAGAGCAGAAACACTGAATGTACTGTAGATACTGAATACATTTGCTCCAGACTTCCTTGAACACAACAATGCCCCTCTGTACCCACTGTGTTTGTATACAAAGACAGAGAGATTGAAAAACAGATTGTATCTCAAGGCCATCAGACTGCTAAACAGCAATCACTAACTCAGAGAAGCTGCTACCTACATTGAGACCCAATCACTGGACACTTTAATAAATGGATCACTAGTCACTTTAATAAATACAGCTGCACAGTATTGTCTCTTATCGATGGTGATTCTAATATCGTTTAGGGCCTTTAGGACTTGTTAGATATTACAGCACTGTCGGAACTAGAAGCATAAGCATTTTGCTATACTCACATTAACATCTGTAAACCATGTGTATGTGACCAATACAATTCAAATTTAATTAATTTTTTAAAACCTAGGAAGTATTTTAGAGAGCAGCTCTGAGGGGGCAGACAGTGAGGGACTGTGTAACCCAAGGACTGAGCAGCATGTGTGTCCTCTTTCGCACTCTCCATTCTCTATACTTCTTAATTCCTTTACCCACCCATCCATCCCTCCCTCCTTCCTCCACTTTCCCCTCCCTCCCTCTCTCTCTCTCTCTCTCTCTCTCTCTCTCTCTCTCTCTCCCTTCATTCAGGCTCCAGGAAGATGGAGCATAAGGGTAACAGCTGGCATGAGACCTGCTTCACCTGCCAGCGTTGCCAGCAGCCCATCGGCACCAAGAGCTTCATCCCCAAGGAGAACCACAACTTCTGTGTGCCCTGCTACGAGAAACAGTTTGCCATGCAGTGTGTGCACTGCAAGAAGGTAGGTCTAAGGTCATAATATTAAGAGTAAATACTGTAGTATCTCTTCCTCACCTTTTCTGTCCTCTAAAGTGGCGTATACATCAGAGAGATAGAAAACAGGGATCTTTCTACAACTACTGAAAGACTGGCTGTGAATCTGGCAAGCAAGAATCTAGAGCAAGAACGATTAGTACTTTACATGTCCACAAATGTCCTCAGTATCCATTCACATGGCAATTTATTGAATGGATCACTTAACCGCTAAAATCTGGTATCTGTTGGTGCCTGGTGTGTAGCACTTGGTTGGTGTGTATGTGCTTATTTGTGTGCAGTCACATTTGACCAAACTCTCTCTCCATAATAGCCCATCATTACTGGCGGGGTGACCTATCGCGACCAGCCCTGGCATAAGGACTGCTTCCTGTGCACCGGCTGCAAGCAGCAGCTGTCTGGCCAACGCTTCACCTCCCGTGACGACTTTGCCTACTGCCTCAACTGTTTCTGCAACCTGTATGCCAAGAAGTGTGCTTCCTGCACCACCCCCATCAGCGGTAAACTATCTATCCATCTGGGTGTGTTGTGGATACACATTTTCTGCTCAGGTCACGCACTGATTATCAGATCTTGACGACACGTGGAACAGTGCTTCGTGTATCAGGAACTAAAGGGAACATGACAGAACGATCCGATCATCTGTGCAGACCTGCGAGGAAATTGTATACCCGTCTCTAACAGAATGAGTCAGTCAGCCAGTTAGATAGCCACTTTTAAATCAGTTCTAACTTGTAAATCAGGAAGTCAGTCACTTACTCACCCAATCACGCTGTACACTGTGGCCCTGTTTGAATCCTTACTAAAGTTCTCCACCTTTCCTCCTTCCCCAATCACTGATCTGTGGAAATGGATAAGAGAAAGCAATATACAGTATAACTGCTCTATGGTTTCCTTCATTTATGTTTTAGGATGCAGAGACATCCTTCACCTTTTGATAACAGCATGTGTTCATCTCTCCCCGTTCTCTCAGGTCTGGGTGGCAGTAAGTACATCTCGTTTGAAGAGCGCCAGTGGCACAACGACTGCTTCAACTGTAAGAAGTGCTCCGTCTCCCTGGTGGGCCGGGGTTTCCTCACCGAGCGTGACGACATCCTGTGCCCCGAGTGTGGCAAAGACATCTGACATCTGGCAGGCAGCGAGTGGCCGACACGTCTGATTGGAAATTAACGAAACAACCAGGAAGTAACAACGACCTATCAGAGCACAACTGAGTATCACTGTACTCAGTTGAAGTCGGAAGTTTACATACATCTTAGCCAAATACATTTAAACTCCGTTTTTTACAATTCCTAGACATTTAAATCCTAGTAAAGATTCCCTGTCTTAGGTCAGTTAGGTTCACCACTTTATTTTAAGAATGTGAAATGTCAGACTAATGGTAGAGAGAATGATTTATTTCAGCTTTTATTTCTTTCATCACATTCCCAGTGGTTCAGAAGTTTACATACACTCAATTAGTATTTGGTA
Organism: Oncorhynchus keta; assembly: GCF_023373465.1. Lineage (NCBI taxonomy): Eukaryota > Metazoa > Chordata > Actinopteri > Salmoniformes > Salmonidae > Oncorhynchus > Oncorhynchus keta. Next base: position 12,923,654 of record NC_068454.1, read on the forward strand.
GCATTGCCTTTAAATTGTTTAACTTGGGTCAAACGTTTCGGGTAGCCTTCCACAAGCTTCCCACAGTAAGTTGGGTGAATTTTGGCCCATTCCTCCTGACAGAGCTGGTGTAACTGAGTCACGTTTGTAGGCCTCCTTGCTCTCACACGCTTTTTCAGTTCTGCCCACGAATTCAGTTCTGCCACTCCAATACCTTGACTTTGTTGTCCTTAAGCCATTTTACCACAATTTTGGAAGTATTATTGGGAACATTTTACATTTGGAAGACCCATTTGCGACCAAGCCTTAACTTCTGATGTCTGATGTCTTGAGATATATATATATATATCCACATAATTTCCCTACCTCATGATGCCATCTTTTTGGGAAGAACACCAGTCCCTCCCTCCTGCTGCAAAGCTGCTGCCACCCCCATGCTTCACGGTTAGGATGGTGTCCTTCGGTTTGCAAGCCTCCCCCTTTTCCTCGAAAACATAACAATGGTCATTATGGCCAAACAGTTCTATTTTTGTTTCATCAGACCAGAGGACATTTCTCCAAAAAGTACGATCTTTGTCCCCATGTGCAGTTGCAAACCGTAGTCTGGCATTTTTAATGGCAGTTTTGGAGCAGTGGCTTCTTCCTTGCTGAGCAGCCTTTCAGGTTATGTCGATATGGACTCGTTTTAATGTGGATATAGATAATTTTGTACCTGTTTCCTCCAGCATCTTCACAATTCATTTGCTGTTGTTCTTGGATTGATTTGCACTTTTCACACCAAAGTATGTTCATCTCTAGGAGAAAGAACGCGTCTCCTTCCTGAGCGGTATGACGACTGCGTGGTCCCATGGTGTTTATACTTGCGTACTATTGTTTGTACAGATGAACGTGGTACCTTCAGGCGTTTGGAAATGTCTCCCAAGGATGAACCAGACTTGTGGAGGTCTACAAAGATTCTGAGGTGTTGGCTGATTTCTTTTGTTTTTCCAATGATGTCAAGCAAAGAGGCACTGAGTTTAAAGGTAGGCCTTGAAATACATCCACAGGTACACCGCCAATTGACTCAAATGATGTAAATTAGCCTATCAGAAGCTTCTAAAGCCATGACATCATTTTCTGGAATTTTCCAAGCTGTTTAAGGCACAGTCAACTTCGTGTATAAAAACTTCTGACCCACTGGAATTGTAATACAGTGAATTGTAAGTGAAATAATCTGTCAACAACTGTTGGAAAAATGTATTGTGTCATGCACAAAGTAGATGTCATGCACAAAGTAGATGTCCTAACAGACTTGCCAAAACTATAGTTTGTCAAGAAATTTGTTGTTGAAAAATGAGTTTTAATGACTCCAACCTAAGTGTATGTTAACTTCCGAATTCAACTGTGTGTATATATATATATGACATATGAACACAAGATACTGGTCGCGTTCCCCTTCTCAGACGTCGCATGCATCAACCAATGATTGGGTGCCACGTCATCGACTGGGCAGTCCGGCATCAGATTGCCTTAACATCATGTGGTTTGCTAATACGTAAAATACCTATCCGGGCGTTGCAAGATCTTGCATGCATCAGCAACACACTCATTATTAGGCTACTAACCCCATATACACTATATGAATTCAAAAATATAAATTAATGTTTTTTGGAGTGCAACAGCAAATGTTGCTTTCTGCATGCCCTGGCTTGATACATCACATAGTTTGAGGTTTTACACATGAATGTCTGTCATAATTATAAAGAGTCATATATTCAGAGTTTATGTATTGAAAGGAATATTTCCCCTGAACTACACAATTATTGCAGTCATTGTGTAATTTGGGTGCCAAATACCTTTAAGATTGTAAAGGCTATCTACAGGTGTGTATGAGGGAGCATAAGTCCCAAAGTTACGAAAATGTGAACGAACTCAGATTTACCGGGCATTTACACTGGTGCAAAGTTTGTAATGTTATTCAGATGGGAATAAAACAAAAGCTACAACCAAAAGAAGAAAAAAACATTAACCAAAATGTAAATAATGACAGTTTGGTTTTTAAGCTCTGTTTATTTATCACCCCCAACACGTATACATTTGACTGACACTGGTGCAAATGCTTGGTAACGATGAGCCATGCCTATTAAGGTGAGAGCCAACAGACATGTCTCTTATCAGTCACAAGGGCTCGGACAGGAAATCTGTGTCTGAAGTCCAAATAAAGACCTATAAAAATGCACCAACTGCTGTACACCTTGTATGACTAAGGAAGTGACATGAAGTTAAGTTTTTCCTCTAGGGTTTTCTTTAGCTGCGGTGGCAGAGTTAGAGGATGGAGTCCAACAAGGGGCAGTTGATGAGCACTTCCCTCTATACATCAACATTTTGGAACGTAGAGGCGGCTAAATACATTTGGGGAAAATCTTCTACAATGCCTTTGAGTTGGTACAAGTTGCCCCTAACTGCTGGTCCCGGGTCAGGTATGCTTTGATGCCTTAATGGTAAAGAGTAGGATTCAAGGTTGGCTAATCTGATCCTAGACCAGGAGCAAAGTCTTTCTCAGGCGCTTGCAAATCATGCAGGACTGAGTCTCTGGCACCATCTGGTGGTTCACTTCCATATCATTCAAATGCACCCCCACTCAAGTCAAGGCACACTAGCTAAACATCCCATTACAAATGCAAGTGTCACAGTACCAATACAATAAAGCTGGAATCCCTAAATTGTAAAACAGCAACAAAGTTCCTTCCAACAACAAAACAGTACCCCCCCCCCCGCCCGACATCATTGCACGCGCTATATGTAAATTGTAAATGAGAACTTGTTCTCAACTTGCCTACCTGGTTAAATAAAGGTGAAATAAAAAAATAAAAATGTACTGCAATGAGTTTTACAATTACGATGCACCTCGGCAACAATAATGGTGGTGGGGCGGCCAGTGGCAATGTTCCTCCTACTGAGGATCAGTATCAAAACCCAGAGAAATCCCTTACCCATCATGCCCCACTGTGGATATGGTACGGCCACACAGACGTATGAAGATGCATAACAACTTAGCATTGTAGACCCAAAGTTTTCCTATCAAGTTAAACACCATCAACCTCCTCAACTCAAGTTCTAACAGCACTGGAAGGATGAACTCTAACTGTTCTAAGAGGATTTCAGGTAGGTCACATCACAGAATTATAATGCATAGAGCAGAATTTAGGGTTAATCTGCTTATTCCACAAAATACTTATGAACGTAGAAATATTGTGGTGCCATGTCTGCATTAAGAGTCAGTAAAGTCCCAGGAGCAGAATACTCATTGTAAGGACACTTGAGGGTCAGGTAAAGGGTCAGAGAGTAGTTCTGGGGTCAGTTAGGTAAATGAGGACGGATGTCACCACCCGTTCTGTGATTGTCCCGACTCTGGCAGAGAATGCCCCAGTGTTGGGTGGCTCATCACTGCTCTACAGTGGAGTGGTGGGTCTCTGGGTACGGTCCAGGGTCAAGGCCAGGTCACTTTCTGGATCTTTTTCTTTTCTTTGAGCTCACCCTGAGGAGACAGAGACGATCACTGACAACATTCACAGATCTGTTTCGCTAATAACATCAACATTCCCAAACCTCTCCAAGTCAGTCAAATAGCCCATGAAAGCAGTCACCAACCCTGGTTCTGGAGAGCTTCTGAATGTGAAAACATTTGGTCCAGTGCAACTGTAAAAAACCTGTTTCATCTAAATCAGATTTATTGGATTATAATATATTATTTATAAACCGGGTGGTTTGAACACTAAATGCTGATTGGATGAAAGCAGTGGTAAAACAGATTGTATACCACGGGTATACAAAAATGCATTTGTACTGTTCTAATTACATTGGTAACCAGTTTATAATAGCAATAAGGCACCTTGGGGGTTTGTGGTATTTGGCCAATATCCAGACACCCCACATTGCATCGTGCATAAGAACAGCCCTTAGCCAAGGTATATTGGCCATATACCACACCTCCTCGGGCCTTATTGCTTAAGTATACCATTAGCTGAATCCATTGTTTTGGTTGGAATTAAATCCTGCAGCTATCCAGGACCACGGTTGGTGACCAGAAAATCATCTTTAGAAAAATATTTTGCATAGACCAGTAGATACTGAGGTTCCATACCGAGCTGTCTGCATCCCGTTTGAGATTAACTGACTTGGGGGAGGAGGGGGGGCTCCCCAGACCCTTATTCCCAGTGGGACTCCTATGGGGGCCTCCTGGGCTGTGGGAGGACGAGGGGGTAGGGGTGGTGCTGGACAGCTTGCGTATGGGGCTGAAGAGGTTCATGGAGGGAGGGTGCTTGAATCTGTCGGTAACGCCAGACCCCGAGGTCTGACCCTCTGGCTTTTTCAGTCTGACGGGGACACTTTTAGAGGAGCTGCCATCGAACACGATCAGAGGCCTCTTCCTGTTGTGGTCGTCACTGAAGCTGTAAGACAAAACAGGACACTGACTGAGGCTACAGTAGGATTAAGGCAATTCCACAGTGACTCAGATTTTTCAACTTCAAAATGTATGCCCATCAAAAAAAACAACATTGATTTCAAAGTTAAACAAATCATACAACTGTGTGCACAAGACTACTTTAAACAATGTACACAGTAAAAAAAAAAAAAAATTAAAATATCACCACCATTAGATTTACTCTGTTAAACTTTATCTGCACAGTTCCACCTATAAATGGGGTTTTGCTAAGAGTTGTGTGGTTTGTTATCCTTGGAAATCAATGTTTTTTTGTTTGGTATCTGTGGCCATCAAACTGCAGAGAGACATTCTTTAATATCAGGCTGATTTCCTCAACAACTAAGAGTTGGTCCAGTAGCTACCATGTTGTAACAGCATGAAGCACACCCATGTTGCAACAGCGTGAAGCACACCCATGTTGTAACAGCGTGAAGCACACCCATGTTGTAACAGCGTGAAGCACACCCATGTTGTAACAGCGTGAAGCACACCCATGTTGCAACAGCGTGAAGCACACCCATGTTGCAACAGCGTGAAGCACACCCATGTTGCAACAGCGTGAAGCACACCCATGTTGCAACAGCGTGAAGCACACCCATGTTGCAACAGCGTGAAGCACACCCATGTTGCAACAGCGTGAAGCACACCCATGTTGCAACAGCGTGAAGCACACCCATGTTGCAACAGCGTGAAGCACACCCATGTTGCAACAGCGTGAAGCACACCCATGTTGCAACAGCGTGAAGCACACCCATGTTGCAACAGCGTGAAGCACACCCATGTTGCAAAAGCGTGAAGCACACCCATGTTGCAACAGCGTGAAGCACACCCATGTTGCAACAGCGTGAAGCACACCCATGTTGCAACAGCGTGAAGCACACCCATGTTGCAACAGCGTGAAGCACACCCATGTTGCAACAGCGTGAAGCACACCCATGTTGCAACAGCGTGAAGCACACCCATGTTGTAACAGCGTGAAGCACACCCATGTTGTAACAGCGTGAAGCACACCCATGTTGCAACAGCGTGAAGCACACCCATGTTGCAACAGCGTGAAGCACACCCATGTTGTAACAGCGTGAAGCACACCCATGTTGTAACAGCGTGAAGCACACCCATGTTGTAACAGCGTGAAGCACACCCATGTTGTAACAGCGTGAAGCACACCCATGTTGAAACAGCGTGAAGCACACCCATGTTGAAACAGCGTGAAGCACACCCATGTTGTAACAGCGTGAAGCACACCCATGTTGTAACAGCGTGAAGCACACCCATGTTGTAACAGCGTGAAGCACACCCATGTTGTAACAGCGTGAAGCACACCCATGTTGTAACAGCGTGAAGCACACCCATGTTGTAACAGCGTGAAGCACACCCATGTTGTAACAGCGTGAAGCACACCCATGTTGTAACAGCGTGAAGCACACCCATGTTGTAACAGCGTGAAAAACACCCATGCACAAATACTCAGAGCAAAGTCTTGCATCACGCTCATTTCAATATGTATGGTTTTCAAATCTCCTTGTTCGAATGCTGAGTTTACCTTTATTTAAAGTCTGACTCAGTGGTATTTTTGTATTGTCATTGTAACAGAGTTAAAAGGAGTATTGTTTTTTTCTTAATCAACCAAATCTCAATTTGTTATGTAAATGGCATGTTTTAGATAGGTCCAGACACCTTGGCGATTTCACGTTTTAGAGACACATATCCGCTCCCCACCTACGAGACTGTCCGCTGGCTGTGCTCTGTCGCGCTCGAGTCTGCTCCATCTTCTTTCCCCAGCGGTTGTTTGGCAGCTCTCTCTGCGGGAGGGGGATGACGTGCCGGAGGTAGAGAGCCGTGAGCTGGTCGCGGCTCCCATCGTCTCCACTGGTTATCTTTTTCTGTCCAGGACAGGGGCCAAAACAAGTGTTAGCTAGAGCCTCATTAAAACCACCAGTTGACACTCATGAACTAGACAAACGTTTTGCTACAGTGTGCTCTGGAGCAATAAGGCACCTCAGGGGTTTGTGGCATATGGTCGATATACCACAGCTAAGGGCTGTTCTTATACACAACGCAGAGTGCCTGGATAAAGCCCTTAGCCGTAGTATATTGGCCATACACCACAAACCCTTATTACTATTATAAACTGGTTACCAACATAATTAGAGCAGTAAAAATAAATGTTGTGTCATACCTATGGTATACGTCTGATATACCACAGCTGCCAGCAGTCAGGGCTCGAAACACCCAGTTAATAATAATAAATACACCCCAGGTACTCCCTTATTTCACCTGACGCATGCGCAAAACAAATAAAATAAAACACGCCTGAGTGCCTGGATAAAGCCCTTAGCCGATTCACAAATTTTTATAAGCTGGTTTAATAATATTTTCCTGACGATATTTCCAACATGCTGGGTTTGCATGGCCTCTTTAGTGTTCGGACGCTGGTATAAATAACTGGCTAAATCAGCGGACCATTTTGGCTACAACACAAGCTGGCTGACGTTAACTACCGGTGGAAAGCTAGCTGACAGGCTAGCTAGCTGGGACCTAGCTGACTAGCGCAAAATCAACCCTCTCCTTGTTGAAATTCAATCCTGATTCGTCTCTTACCTCATTCAGAACCAACTGGATAAACTCATGAGACAGGAGCTCGGGGTGTAGTAAGAGATCTGCGTTAGAAGCGCCTCTATCCTGAGATGTGTCTTTCCCTTCACGTCCCATGTTAGTGGAGCGCGCCATCTTTGCCCTCTCGCCCCAGCATCCTCTACGACTGGTTGTGACGTATTTCATCTGTCCCATCAATCAGATGCATCATCAAAGTAGGGCTCAAATGGGCTACGTCTCAATCAATTATAATGGCTTCCTCTCCTTATGTCTATGTATCATTCATTTTAAGTAAGCCAGTGATACACTTAATGTAGATACTTTATTTTCATGTTGCATAAAAAGGATCTGTAGGGATGTTTTCTCTGTTAGTTCTTGCAGCTCAGTGTGCTGAGAAAAGGAAGCAACCTTTGCCTGTCCCTTAAATCTAAAGCCTGTTTTGTGATATATTTAGGTCTTGCCTAAGGTTATTAGGAGATAGGGTAAGGCAAACTTATGCTAGATCTGTGTCTAAAGGTCACTTCTACCTGGGCATCGATGTGTACATAGTACACATCTTTCTTTGTTCATTCAAGCAGTAGAATTGAGATAATCACACCGTACGCAAAGTGTATGAGTTGACATGGTGTGCCCTAGATTTGAACTTCTCTCAGTAAACTGTTTAACCACGGTACATATGGAGATGCATTACCTAAAACACAGACTGTGTGTTCTGCTGTGGAAGATATGGGTCTTCCACACATAAATGCACTCCGCATCCGACAACCAATAGAGGTCTTTAGTATCCCAGCAACACAACCATTGTATTGACATTGTAGAGGCAGGGGATGGCTGTACGTGGTGTGTGTTCGACAACATGTTCTACCAAAGTCAACCAGCATGGCCCAACATATATTTTAGTTCCAGTATTAGGTTTAAGGTACAATGCTCGCCTATTACAGTGTATGTAGACAACGTATAACTGTGTTTAACATGATTTGTTATCTTTAATTTCTACTCAGTCTATAGGCTACATATGCATAGTTGATGACGTCAACACACCTGTTAATTGGATTGTTAGTTCATTCAGTTAATCAATTATTCATTCACAGAAACACTTTTATACTGATCAACATTTCTTTACAATTTTATCCAACGTTTTCATTTACATACAGTATAATTAGACATATACAACAACCATCTGGGTAAACGATCACCAACAGTACTCAGCCAATTATACAAACACCATGGAAATGGTTAATTAGAAAACACTGTTCCCAGTTGTACATCATTTCTCTTCAGGTCTTTTTTTAGGAGAAGGGAAATAAAGACAGTCACACAAAGACTTTTGAGTGGCTCTGTTCATGGCTGTCCAGTGTCCACAGCACTTTAGACAAAACACAAGAATGTACTGTCCTCGCCACTATTGCGCAAATGCAAATCATTTGTTAAAAGACAGCAATGTTTCAGCAGCAAGCCGTCTATACTGTTGAAATGTTGATGTCTTAACAAATCGTATAGAGTATAGCATGTCCTTTACATCAGTGGAGCGCCCTGTAGCTTCAAGACCAGAGTTGGTGACCACTGCTTTCCACGGTTACCATGGCATGTCCTCAGAGTGACCGTTAGTTCCACACAGCCGACTGGGTCTCACTGCACACGTAGATGTTACTGTCACACAGCCGACTGGGTCTCACTGCACACGTAGATGTTACTGTCACACAGCCGACTGGGTCTCACTGTACACGTAGATGTTACTGTCACACAGCCAACTGGGTCTCACTGCACACGTAGATGTTACTGTCACACAGCCGACTGGGTCTCACTGCACACGTAGATGTTACTGGGTCTCACCCTCCTGTGGCTCCGGCCCGGCACCCTGGGACACAGCCTGCAGCTCTTGGGCATGAACTCCAGACACGCCTCCCGGAACTTCCTGATCCTCCAGCAGTAGATGACTGGGTTAAACACGGTCTTCAGATAGCTGAGCCACAGAGCCCCCACACTGACCGGATAGAAGGCAGGGCTGAAGTAGAACCTCCGGCTGAACACGGCCAGCAAACTGACCACTGTGTGGGGCAGCCAGCACACAGAGAAGCCGATGAAGAGGATGAGGATGGTGGTGAAGGCCCGTGTCTTGAAGCTCATGTCCACATTGACCTGCGGGGGACGTTGCAGGCCAGTCAGGCCCAGCTTGCTGACCTGGTTGAGGACCGGGAGGCTGGCCTGGTCGGAGGTGTGGTTGTGGATGCGCAGGGCGTTGCGTCGGACCGTGTTAAGGATGCACAGGTAGGAGTAGAGCATGATGCCGAACGGCACAAAGAATACAGCCACTGCCAGCAGCACCGTGTAGCAGCGGTCGGCCAGCGACTCACTGTAGCCCAGCACGCACTGTGGTGCCCAGGCCCCCCCAATGCCCGTCACACCCGCCGCGCCCGCCCGCCAGCCGATCACGGACGGGAGCGCCACGCAGAGGGACAGCGCCCAGGAAGCGCCGATGAGCAGCTTGGCACGGTGTGGAGTCAGCTTGTCCTGCCGCTGAACGATAATGAGGAAACGGTCTACGCTGATGATGAGGAGGATGGACACACCCTCCAGGACAAAGAGCCAATAGAGCATGACGGAAGCACGGCAGAACCCGCCCCCGAAGCGCCAGTCGGCGGTAGCCACGGTGACGGCGGTGAAGGGCATGCAGAGCAGCGAGAGCATGATGTCAGAGAATGCCAGCGTAGCGAGGAGCAGGTTGATGGCAGAACGCATGGCGGGCTTCTGGTAGACGATCAGACACACAATGGCGTTGCCTAGGAAACCAATGGCGATCATGAAGATCATGATAGCGGCCAGCGTCACACGCAGGGTGACAGGCATGAGGGGACTAGTAGTCCCAACCCCTGGCGGCGGAGGCGGCGGCGGTGAAATCACCACCCCTTCCTCTTCTTCCAGCTCCATCAGGGGGGCACACCTAGCCAGCAGGCTGCCGTTGCAAAACGCCATAGCGATGGTTATCAGGCTAACAGTCAGTTCCACCCTGGATACACATCATTTTTCTTTAGTCTAAAGTTGTGTTGTCAAAGCTTCCTTGGTCAGTCACACGTCCTGGTCTCCTCATTCATGGCCAGGTCTGAAACAGAAGCAACATTTTACATGTCAAATACATGCTGGAACAAAACGTGCATCCTAGAAACATTTGAGTGCAACATAGTTCCTTAAGAACCAAACAGACGGGACAGAAGGATTCCACTGATCATCGACATCCAGAAGGTAATCTACTGCGGCAAACGTTCGTTATGGTGTTTTGTCCACGTGAATTACTAGTAGTACTACGGGCTGTGGACAAGTAACTGAAGCACATACTTGTAGCGTTAGAGTTCTATACCGGGGAAGCCCACACAAACAGGAGGGAAGCTAGTGTTTGGCTGGGAGCGAGGCTCATCAGCTTGTCACAGACACTGGGGCCTATGCTCTGGTTATTATCTGTTCAAAGTGTGAATTAGAATCAGAGGAGAGATGGATCACATTTAGTGGAGGAGTGGAGGGGGAATGACTTGCCTGTGCCTCTGACGCTTATAGACTGTTATATAACCCAGAGAGGTTGGGCGGCGCACTTCCACACCCAGGCAGTCACCCGTTTTATGAACGAGGGGGGCAGGACCGAGTTTGGGAAGCGCTGCATCACATACACACAGACCTTGTTGGCGAGGCAAAATCTCATCTGCTGGGGCAGCTCCACTACAGAATGTAATCCAGATGAAAGTGAATAGCTCACTCACAGGACACAGCTGTTTCCATGGTTGCAACCCCTTCTCTCGCTCTGGGGGTGGGGTGGAGGGATGGGGAATACTGTGGCTTTAAGCACCATCATGATGCACCTAGTGGTTCCTTTAACCCTGTAAACGAGCCCTTCTCAACACAGTGCTTCCTCCAGCTACACAGCTGTGAAAGGCAGGTGACGACCTGGAAGAGGACCACTGTCTCAACATTATGGATCTCATCAACCAATCCTTATGGAGGTTGTATGTGTGGGTGCTTTTGTGCTTTAAGCTTTTGAAAATTGATATTTCTGCCTCAAGCTTTACAAAGGAAAATTCTAGATGATCCCTGTTGTGGTTTCATATACAAGACCTTGCGTCAAAAGTGTTACTGATCGTTGCTGAGGCAACCAGGTCATCACATCCATGGTAACAAGGCAACCTCCCCTTCACCCCCATCCCCATCTCTCTGCTCCCTGCAAATGTCTGTGACATTACATTGTCTGTCTGTGAGTGGGGCTGTTGCGACCCACATATCAAACCGGCACTTCCACACTCACTAACTACTCCAGTGTTGGAGTAAAATGACTCTGGTATAAATACATGAGATAGGAACGAGAAGAGCCTGTTCTGAAGAAACATAGCTATGCTGCTACCAGGCTGCCTCCCCCATTTCCCCATCCCTCCATCTCTCATTGGATGAAATTCACCCACTTCTGTGCACGCACATAGTCCCGATGGAGAGAATAAACGAAGCAATGTTACAGACAGATGAAAGAGAGAGGGAAAGACGGCGAGAGAGCAAGAGAGGGAGGGGGTGAGAGAGAGACAGCAGTGCATTCTCACAGTTGATTACGCTCCTCAAGAGCCCTTTATCTGTTCAGAGATGGAAAGGTGGTACTTTAGATTTGATATTCATTTATTTTTATTTAACCTTTATTTATACAGGGAATCCAAATTGATACCAGGGTCTCTTTTTCAATAGTGCCCTGTGTTACAACAATCAACAATCGCATCAGCTTAAATGGATAAGTTGCATACAGAGCAGAAATTCTATATAGAGTTAAATGAATTAGATTTGACATGTTCACTCCACAATGAACAGGTCCTGTATTAAAGTCTTAAAGTGACATAAACCAGGACGTGGAGCTCTAATGCATCCCACTGGGCACACACTGGTTGAATCAACGTTGTTTCCACATCATCACAATGACATTACGTTGAACCAATGTGGAATAGATATTGAATTGATGTGCCCAGTAGGAGATACTTCCTTCCTTCCTTCCTTTGAGTAATCACTGATATAAAGTGCATGGATAGGTGTAAAGTTTCTAATGGAAACTTTGCTTTTATCAATCCACTTGTGTTAGATCAGTGATTACTTCAAGGCAGGAAGGAAGGAATGATGGATGGATTTAAAGGACAGTTGAACTCTTGATTTGTGCAGTTCATTTGTACAAGTGTACTCAACACAGGGCCTGGATTGGCACAGAGTAGGCTTATGACCAGGAGGATGTCACACAGAGATGACAAGGCCACTGGCTGACTGTCTGGCTGATTGACTGGCTGTCTGACTAACTGTCTGACTGGCTTTCTGACTGGCTTTCTGACTGGCTGGCTGGCAAACAGACACGCTCACTGGCTGGCTGGCTGGCTGACTAACTGTCTGACTGGCTTTCTGGTTGACAGATGGACACGCTGGCTGGCTGACTGACTGGCTGACTGTCTTGCCAGGTCACAGTTGTAAATGAGAACTTGTCCTCAACTGGCCTACCTGGTCCAATAAAGGTGAAATAAAAAATAAAATAAAAATATGATACAGATCAGGATTTTGCTCTATATGCTGCTAGCCTGCACTCCTTCCAGGACCCCATGAAGAAAAGATATGGCTTTATGCAACAGCTAATGGGGATCCAAATCAACTACATCAACAGTCTGAATCTGAGCATCTCAGTACTAGCTACACAATCAATGTGTAGTAAATCTATGGCTGTGTTTTTAGACATCCACTGATTAGTGGAGGATACTCACATTGATTCACTCTATCCAATGAGATAACAGAATACTGTTTGGTGTACTTAGACCACTTCAATGCACTCTAGCCAATGAGAATGCAGATTACAATTCAGGCAATAGAGAGAGAATAGCCCTCTTCTTCATCAGGTCAATATATGGTTGTTGGGATACACAGACCTGCAATGATTTGAGAGTAGCAGTGTATGTATGTGCTTATGGAGAATTAGTATGTGTTTGAGTCACCAGAAATCTCATTATTGATACATGGAACCGTTTGTTGCATCCTTTGTGCTGTGATAACGTCTCACTGATAGGGTCAACAGAGAACATCAATGTCCATTAGAAGACAGTATATCCAGTCAGACATTGTCTGTTCACCTCCCCATAACCATATTAATTAATTCAGGCCTGGTCAAATGCATTCGGATCGACATTTCATATTTAAACACCACGCTATCATATGCCCACCGATTTTTTTTAATCCCTCATTAATTCTGAATACCCTTATAGCTGATTAAGGATTGTGTTTTGTCAATTGTCTAATTCGACTGAATTGTGTAATGTAACGAGACTGTTTTGTCATACATTTAGCAAAAATATAGTCTACACAATGATCAAATTGTTCTCCATTCTCGTGAAGTAGAGTAGCACAATGCGCATTGTTTCGAGCGCCATAATTATAATCGAGAAATGGTGCAAAATGACGGATCAACCAGCCTACCTTTGATCACTGCGACTCACAATGCCGTTGATGTTGAGTCTCAGGTGGCTTGTCCTGTTATCATTACAAGACGTATAGGAAGACGCACTGTCCACGGCAAACACACATTCCATCGCCTCCTTCCATCCAGGATCCACCCAAACCAAACCACTTTGCTTTTCTCAATCGGGAATCAAGACATGTGCTGTGCAGTCGCCTGCTGACGCGCAAGGCGCGGACCGGTCCGCTGGTTTAAAAGTGTTGATTTGAAGAGGAAACTCGATTTGTCGATTAGAATTCTTAATTTAGTTAGCAAGCACACCTTATATTGAAAAAACATATCGAAGACGAAATCGATACATGCCGACAATAAAGCAAGTAATTCCAAAGGATATAGCCTGTGTCATTAAATAACCCTAATTTGCTAACCATCTGAAACGGAATAAAGTGGGAATGAAAGTGATCTCCCCACAATGTTGTAGCTCTACCTAGGCAAAAGTCTACAGCTATAGGCCTCAGTCTGTATGGATAAGCAACTAGATTGGGCCTAAACACATTTTAACAATTACCTCTACAATATATTGAATGTATTCAGTAGCACTATAGCCTAGCCTACATGACGTCAATAATAGCCCGTTCTTTAGACATGCTTACCTACTTAGGCTACCATGTGTAGAACATGTTCATGTGTATTTCAACCATATGTATGGAGATTAGTACCCTGCCTGTGTCACATACACACATTATGTTCTTCTACCTTCATGTGGACCAAAATCCTATTTTCCCTCACCCTAACCTAAACCCTAAACCTAACCACTAACCTCTTACCCTAACCCTAACCCTAATTCTAACACAAACCTTAACCTAACAACTAACTTCTTACCCTAACCCTAACCTTAACCACTAACCTCTTACCCTAACCCTAATTCTAACCCTAACCTTAACCTAACAACTAACCTCTTACCCTAACCCTAACCTTAACCCTAAACCTAACCACTAACCTCTTACCCTAACCTTAACCCTAAACCTAACCACTAACCTCTTACCCTAACCCTAATTCTAACCCTAAACCTAACTCCTAACCCTAAACCTAACCACTAACCTCTTACCCTAACCTTATCCCTAAACCTAACCACTAACCTCTTACCCTAACCTTAACACTAAACCTAACCACTAACCTCTTACCCTAACCCTATCCTTAACCCTAAACCTAACCACTAACCTCTTACCCTAACCCTAACCTTAACCCTAAACCTAACTCCTAACCCTAAACCTAACCACTAACCTCTTACCCTAATCCTAACCCTAACCTAAACCTAACAACTAACCTCTTACCCTAACCCTAATTCTTACCCTAACTTTAACCCGTGAACCTAACTCCTAACCCTAAACCTAACCACTAACCTCTTACCCTAACCCTAATTCTAACCCTAACCTTAAACCGTGAACCTAACTCCTAACCCTAAACCTAACCACTAACCTCTTACCCTAACCCTAATTCTAACCCTAACCTTAATTGTAACCTTAAACTTAAAATAGCCTTTGTCCTAATGGGAAAAATCCCCACGAGGGAGAATTTTCCTTTTCTTACAATCGTTTTGGGGATTTTAGGTCCCCACAAGGATAGAAGAACCAACACACACACACACACACACACACACACACACACACACACACACACACACACACACACACACACACACACACACACACACACACACACACACACACACACACACACACACACACACAGAGAGAGAGAGAGAGAAAGAGACATTCATACTGTGGGATACTCAGACAGACAGAGAAGAGAACTGTAACAATAATAATGTAATGGACATGTAGCAAGACTGTATTACTTCCAGTAGATGGTAGCATTGTCATAGTGTTTACTACATTTGCAGATTCACTCAGGAGCCCCTCTCACAGTGCAAATGTGCACATGTGAGAGGAAGGACATGTGCAAATATACACACACACACACACGCACACGCACACGCACACACACACACACACACACACGCACACACACACACACACACACACACACACACACACACACACACACACACACACACACACACACACACACACACACACACACACACACACACAATCCAAATGTTCATATTGCAACAGCTCCTCAGACAGTAATTTTGTATTGTAGATATGTCATGGCAGAGTAGTCGTGTAACAAGGTGTTGCATGATGCACTGTTTTATTTGTGTGATGTAACTGCCTTCATCTTGTTTGGACCCCAGGAAGAGTAGCTGCTGCCTTGGCAACAGCTAATGGAGATCCTTAATAAATGCAAATACAGTAGGCATCCCATTATGTGTTTTGTATAAAGGTTGTTATATCATCTCCCTGTTCATGGAGAAATCTACAGTATGTCGTCTTGAGATTTAGTTGAGAGATGTAGATACTTTGATGACATACCACTGATCTATGGTATTTCTGAATGACAATCTAGTGTTACTCTGTTTACATGCTCCTGACCTGACACAGTGATGTCAGCTAGTTGACCATGTCTCTCTCCTCTCTCTCTCTCTCTCTCTCTCTCTCTCTCTCTCTCTCTCTCTCTCTCTCTCTCTCTCTCTCTCTCACAATTCAATTACAGTTTTTCTCAATTGCTAAAACACAATTTCTGAAACCTTGCTCCATTTCCTGAAAACATTAAACCCAAAACCTCATCTTCAAGCACTATTTACATAACCTCTGACTCCTCTTGCAAAATGAAACATTCGCCTCAAAACAGTTTTATCTGTGGTCAAAATCAAAATGATATACACTCTCAAGCAGTCAGTAAACAATACACCGAAAAATAGAAAACACATTGTTCAAAACCTACAATTCTCAGAGAGAAGTACATTTTTAATCTAAAAAATATTCATATTTTTCCGTCATTGTCTTTTGATGAACGAAAACACGTTCTATCATAGTAGCTCAAAATTGATCAGAAATTACTACTCTGCTTTGCTCTTTGCAATTTAGTTTTTTGTTATTCCTCCTCCTTGTACCCCTACATTTACAGTACTGTACCCTGCATTTCACAAACTTGTCCTTTGTCTCTGTGATACTGTAATTCTTGTTCTTTGTTGATATGAACCTGCAACCAGTCAAAATCTATTGAGCAGTCAGTACTGTTAATAAATGGAAAGCACAATGTTCAGGGCCATACAATTCATCCATTGTACAGTATACAGCCTACAATGCACTGTACTACAGTATCCATTCTCAGACTTTCTCCTTCCCACCTTCAACAACCTGTTTGCTCTCTGAACTGGCTTATATTGGTTGTCGCATCATTTGAAACAGGTTAAATCAATTTTGAGTGGTTGTGTTCAATCAATGACATATGTTCTCTATTTGTATTTGATTGTTGCCACTTGTGTTTACCAGTATGGATGACATGTGCATTAGAGTGCAGAATGTGTTTTGAGAATGAGAATGTGTTTAGAGTTTTGCTGAAAAGTCTAAGTGAGATCTGCAAATTGTGTTTCATCATGTGAAATGGTTTAAGGTATTGAGAACAGACTGCATAATTAGCTAAATGAGTCCAGGTAACTGAGAACTTTGTTCAGCCAATGGGTTTTAGTGTTTTAGCAATTGAGAAAAAGTGTAAATTCAAATAGTTGTATTGGCAAGGGAAACGTGTTTACATTGCCATAGCAAGTGAAATAGATAATAAACAAATGGGAAATAAACAATCAGAAATGAACAGTCAACATTACACTCACAAAGGTTTCAAAAGATAATATACTCTCTCTCTCTGACTCTCTCTCATTTAATTCAATTAAAATAGCTTTATTGGCATGGGAAACATATGTTTACATGGCCAAAGCAAGTGAAATATACAATGAACAAAATGGAAATAAACAATCTAAAGTTAACAGTAAACATTACAATCACAGAAGTTTGAAATAATATAGACATTTCAGATGTTATATTATTGGCTATGTACAGCATTGTAACAATGTGCAAATAAATAAACAAATAAGGTTGTATTTACAATGGTGTTTGTGCACCACTGGTTGCCTTTTTCTTGCGTCAACAGGTCACAAATATTGCTGCTGTGTTGGCACACTGTGGTATTTCACCTAATAGATATAGGAGGTTATCAAGATTGGATTTGTTTTCAAATTCTTTGTGGATCTGTGTAATCTGAGGGAAATACCTTGTCTCTAATATGTTCATCCATTTGGCAGGAGGCTAGGAAGTGCAGCTCGCTTTCCACCTCATTGTGTGGGCAGTGGGCAATAGCGGCCTCTCTTGATAGCAAGCAGGACATAGTCAAAGCTTTTCTTCATATGGGTTTCGTCACAGTGGTCAGGTATTCTGTTACTGTGTATTCTCCGATTAGAGACAGACATTCCAGTTTGTTCAGTTTTTTCCAATGTGTAAATTAATTATACTTTTGTTTCGTCATGATTTGGATGGGTCTAATTGTGTTGCGGTCCTGGGGCTCTGTGGGGTCTGTTTGTGTTTGTGAACAGAGTCCCAGTACCAACGGGCTGAGCGGACTCTTCTCTGGTTCATCTCTCTGTAGGTGAGGCCTTAGTTATGGAGACTTTGAGAATCGCTTCCTTTTAGGTGGTTGTAGAATGGAATTGCTCGTTTCTGAATTTGAATGATTAGTGGGAATCATCCTAATTCTGCTCTGCATTATTTGGTGTTCTACGTTATACATGGATGATGTGTTTGCAGAATTGTGCATGCAGTCTCAATTTGGTTGGTGCCCTAGACCTCACAACCATAAAGGGCAACATGTTCTATGACTGAAGTATTTTATAGCTAGATCCTAAATGGGATGTCAAATTTGATGTTCCTTTTGATGGCGTAGAAGGTCCTTCTTGCCTTATCTCTCAGATCGTTCACAGCTTTGTGGATGTTCAAATCAAATCTAACTTTATTTGCCACATGTGCCAAATACAGTGTAGACTTGACCGTGAAATGCTGACTTACAAGCCGTTAAGCAACAGTGTAGACTTGACCGTGAAATGCTGACTTACAAGCCCTTAACCAACAGTGTAGACTTGACCGTGAAATGCTGACTTACAAGCCCTTAACCAACAGTGTAGACTTGACCATGAAATGCTGACTTACAAGCCCTTAACCAACAGTGTAGACTTGACCGTGAAATGCTGACTTACAAGCCGTTAACCAACAGTGTAGACTTGACCATGAAATGCTTATTTACAAGCCGTTAACCAACAGTGTAGACTTGACCATGAAATGCTTATTTACAAGCCGTTAACCAACAGTGTAGACTTGACCATGAAATGCTTACTTACAAGCCCTTAACCAACAGTGCAGTTCAAGAAGTAGAAAATATTTACGAAGTAGACTAAAATAAAAGTAATAATAAAAAGTAACACAATAAGAATAACGAGGCTAAATACAGGGGGCACCGGTACGGAGTCAGTGTGGAGGCTATATACAGGGGGCACCGGTACTGAGTCAGTGTGGAGGATATATACAGGGGGCACCGGTACGGAGTCAGTGTGGAGGATATATACAGGGGGCACCGGTACGGAGTCAGTGTGGAGGATATATACAGGGGGCACCGGTACGGAGTCAGTGTGGAGGATATATACAGGGGGCACCGGTACGGAGTCAGTGTGGAGGATATATACAGGGGGAACCGGTACCGAGTCAGTGTGGAGGTTAGATACAGGGGGCACCGGTACCGAGTCAGTGTGCGGGGGTACAGGCTAGTTGAGGTAATCTGTACATGTAGGTGGGGGCGAAGTGTATATGCATAGGTAACAAACAAACGGTGAGTATCAGCAGTGTACAAGGGGGGTCAATGTTAATTGTCCGGTGGCGATTTGTATGAATTGTTTAGCAGTCTAATGGCTTGGGGGTAGAAGCTGTTGAGGAGCCGCTTGCCGTGCGGTAACAGAGAAAACAGCCTATAACTTGGGTGACTGGAGTCTCTGACAATTTTATGGGCTTTCTTCTGACACCGCCTATAATATAGGTCCTGGATGGCAGGAAGCTTGGCCCCAGTGATGTACTGGGCCGTTCGCACTACCCTCTATAGCGCCTTATGGTCAAATGCCGAGCAGTTGCCATACCAGGCGGTGATTCAACTGGTCAGGATGCTCTCGATGGTGCAGCTGTAAAACCTTTTGAGCATCTGGGGGCCCATGCCAAATCTTTTCAGTCTCCTTAGGGGGAAAAGGTTTGGTCGTGCCCTCTTCACGACTGTCTTGGTGTGTTTGGACCATGATAGTTCATTAGTGACCAAGGAAACCCTCGACCCGCTCCACTACAGCCCCGTAGATGTTAATGGAGGCCTGTTCAGCCTGCCTTTTCCTGTAGTCCACAATCAGCTCCTTTGTTTTGCTCACATTGGGGGAGAGGTTGTTGTCCTGGCGCCACACTGCCAGTTCTCTAACCTCCTCCCTATAGGCCATCTTATCATTGTCGGTAATCAGGCCTACCACTGTTGTTTCTTCAGCAAACTTAATGATGGTGTTGGAGTCGTGTTTGGCCACACAGTCGTGGGTGAACAGGGAATATAGGAGCAGCCTAAGTACACACCCCTGAGGGGCCCCAATGTTAAGGATCAGCGTGCAGATTGTTGTTGCCTACCCTTACCACCTGGGAGCGGCCAGTCAGGAAGTCTAGGATCCAGTTGCAGAGGGAGGTGTATAGTCCCCAGAGTCCTTAGCTCAGTGATGAGCTTCGTGGGCACTACAGTGTTGAACCCTGAGCTGTAGTCGAGGAACAGCATTCTCACATAGGTGTTCCTTTTGTCCAGGTGAGAAAGGGCGGTGTGGCGTGCAATTGAGATTGTATCATCTGTGGATCTGTTGGGGCGGTATGCGAATTGGCGTGGGTCTAGAGTGTCCAGGAGGATGCTGTTGATGTGAGCCATGACCAGCCTTTCAAAGCACTTCCTGGCTACCGACGTGAGTGCCACGGGGCGGTAATCATTTAGGCAGGTTACCTTCGCTTCCTTGTGCATAGGGACTATGGTGGTCTGCTTGAAACATGTAGGTATTAAAAACTCAGTCAGGGAGAGGTTGAAAATGTCAGTGAAGACACTAGACAGTTGGTCATCATGCTTTGAGTACAAGTCCTGGTAATCTATCTGGCCCAGCTGCTTTGTGAACGTTGACCTGTTTAAAGCTTTTATTCACATTGGCTAACGAGAGTGTTATCACACAGTCATCCAGAACAACTGGTGCTCTCGTACATGCTTCAGTGTTGCTTGCCTCGAAGCGAGCATAAAAGGCATTTAGCTCGTCTGGAGGCTCACGTCACTGGGCAGCTCGTGTCTGGGCTTCCCTTTGTAGTCTGTTTTCAAACTCTGTCACATCCAACGAGTGTCATAGCCAGTGTAGTAGGATTCAATCTTAATCCTGCATTTACACTTTGCTTGTTTGATGGTTCTTATAAGTGTTTCTACGTGTTTCTAAGTGATTCTTATAAGTGTCCGGATTAGTCTCCCACTTCTTGAAAGCGGCAGCTCTAGCATTTAGCTCGATGCGCATGTTGCCTGTAATCCATGGCTTCTAGTTGGGATATGTACATACAGTCACTGTGGGGATGACGTCATCGATGCACTTATTGATGAAGCCGATGACAGAAGTGGTGTATTCGTCAATGCAACTGGATGAATTCCGGAACATATTCCAGTATGTGCTAGCAAAACAGTCCTGTAATGTAGCATCCGCTTCATCTGACCACTTCCGTATTGAGCGAGTCACTGGTACTTCCTGCTTTAGTTTTTGCTCGTAAGCAGGAATCAGGAGGATGGAATTGTGGTCAGATTTGCCAAATGGAGGGCGGGGGAGAGCTTTGTACGCATCTCTGTGTGTGGAGTACAGGAGGTCTAGGATCCCCCCCCCCCCTGGTTGCACATGTAACATGCTAGTAAACATTTGGTAAAAATGATTTAAGTTTGCCTGCATTAAAGTCCCTGGCCACGAGGAGCGCCACTTCTGGGTGAGCATTTTCTTCTTTGCTTATGGCCTTATAGAGATGGTTGAGAGCGGTCATAGTGCCAGCTTCGCTTTGTGGTGGTAAATAGACGGCTACTAATAATACAGATGAGAACTCTCTTGGTAGATAGTGTGGTCGACACCTTATCATAAGCTAATCTACCTCAAGACTTCGTTAATATTAGACATCACGCACCAGCTGTTATTGAAAAAAAGACACACACCCTCACCCCTCGTCTTTCCAGAGGTAGCGTATCTGTTCTGCCGGTGCATGGAAAATCCCGCCAGCTCTATATTGTCCGTTTCTTCGTTCAGCCACGTCTCGGTGAAACATAAGATGTTACAGTTTTTAATGTCCCATTGGTAGGATAATCTTAATAATAGGTCATCAATTTTATTTTCTAACGATTGCACATTAGCAACGAGAATGAAAGGCATTGGGAGTTTACTCGCTCACCTCTGGCTTCTCAGAAGGATCCCCGATCTGCATCCCCTTTTCTGGCGACTTTTCTTCATGCAAAGGCGTAGATCGTTCCAGTGAAAGCAGGATATCCTTCTCGTCAGACTCATTAAAGGGAAAAGTTTCTTCCAGTCCGTGGTGAGTAATCGTATTTCTGATGTCCAGAAGTTATTTTTGGTCATAAGAGACGGTAGCAGCAACAAGTTATCTGTGGTGCTGATGTTTAGTCTGAGGTATGTATCATTTTTTTGTGCGCTCTAGGGCAACAATGTCTTGGTGGAATTTGTATTTGTGGTCCTGGCAACTGGACCTTTTTTGGAACACCATTATTTCTGTCTTACTGAAATGAACTGTCAGGGCCCAGATCTGACAGAATCTGTACAGAAGAACTAGGTTCTGCTTTTGACTTTGTTTTTGGTACGTTTGTTTGTCAATTAGGGTGTGCAGGGTGAACACCCTAATTGACAAACAAACGTACCAAAAACAAAGTCAAAAGCAGAACCTAGTTCTTCTGTACAGATTCTGTCAGATCTGGGCCCTGACAGTTCATTTCAGTAAGACAGAAATAATGGTGTTCCAAAAAAGGTCCAGTGGTCTGTCATTTGGTATTTGGTAAAAAGCCAATTTGGCATTTGCTCAGTACATTGTTTTCACTGAGGAAATGTACGAGTCGGAGGTTAATGATAATGCAGAGGATTTTTCCGAGGTTGCTGTTGACGCAAATCCCACGGTAGTTATTAAAACTTTTTGGGGATAGGGGGCAGTATTCGAAAGTTTGGATGACTGAGGTGCCCAAAGTAAACTGCCTGTTGCTCAGGCCCAGAAGCTAGGATATGCATATAATTGGATTTGGATAGAAAACACTCTGAAGTGTCCAAAACTGTTAAAATAATGTCTGTGAGTATACAGAACTGATATGGCATGCGAAAACCTGAGGAAAATCCATCCAGGAAGTGGGACATTTTTGATGTGTGTAGTTTTCAATTGCCTGCCTTTACAGTATGTAATGGGTCAAGATTGCAGTTCCTATGGCTTCCACTAGATGTCAATAGTCTTTAGACATTGTTTCAGGCTTGTTTTCTGAAAAATGAGGAAGAATGAGACCATTTTGTAAGTGGACTATACAATGAACCAGAGCTGGTTTGAGCGCATGACCGAGTGCGCGCTGTTCGTTGTGTTTCCTTTCTATTGAATATGCTATTGTCCGGTTGAAATATGATCGATTATTTAGACAATAGACAACCTGAGGATTAATTATAAACATCGTTTGACATGTTTCGACAAACTTTACCGGTACTATTAGGATGTATTCGTCTGCCTGTTGTGACCGCCTTTGAGCCAGTGGATTACTGAACAAAACGCGCCAACAAAACAGAGTTTTTGGGACATAAAGAGGGACATTATCGAACAAAACAAACATTTATTGTGTAACAGAGTCTCTTGTGAGTACTACCAGATGAAGATCATCAAAGGTAAGTGCTTCATTTTATCGCTATTCCTGACTTTTGTGACTCCTCTACTTAGCTTGAAAATATTTGTATGCTTTTGTAAGCTGGGCGCTGTCCTCAGATAATCGCACGGTATGCTTTCGCCGTAAAGTATTTTTGAAATCTTACACAGCGGCTAGATTAACAAGACGTTAAGCTTTATTTTGATGTATGACACTTTGTATTTTCATGCATGTTAAATATTACTATATCTGTAATTTGAATTTGGCGCTCTGCAATTTCACAGGGTGTTCTCGAGGTGTGCCGCTAGCGGGACGCCTATCCCTAAATTAACCTCTCTAGGGTACGAGGGACGCTAGCATCCCATCTGGCCAACATCCAGTGAGATTGCAGAGCGCCAAATTCAATTACAGAAATGCTCATTTTAAAAATTCAGAAAACAAAACATATTTTACATAGGTTTAAAGATGAACTTCTTGTCAAACCAACCACAGTGTCATAGTAAATAAAAATGCTTTTCGGCAAAAGCATACCTAGCCCAGAACATACCTAGCCCAGAACATACCTAGCCCAGAACATAGCCCAGTTGACAAATTATTACAAACAGTAACCAGCCAAGCAGAAGCGTTACAAAACTCAGAAATAGAGATCAAATTAATCCCTTACCTTTGATGATCTTCATATGGTGGCAATCAGAAGACATTCATTTACTCAATAAATGTTCCTTTTGTTCGATGAAGTCTCTTTATATCCAAAAACCTCCGTTTTGTTAGCGTGTTTTCTTCAGTAATCCACAGGCTCAAACGCAGTCAAAACAATCAAAA
>NC_068454.1:12952823-12980323 GCF_023373465.1 Oncorhynchus keta
TGTATTTCACCCTCTCACTCTGTAGAGTCCCCTTCCCACCTCTGTATTTCACCCTCTCACCCTGTAGAGTCCCCTTCCCACCTCTGTATTTCACCCTCTCACTCTGTAGAGTCCCCTCCCCACCTCTGTATTTCACCCTCTCACTCTGTAGAGTCCCCTTCTCACCTCTGTATTTCACCCTCTCACTCTGTAGAGTCCCCTTCCCACCTCTGTATTTCACCCTCTCACTCTGTAGAGTCCCCTCCCCACCTCTGTATTTCACCCTCTCACCCTGTAGAGTCCCCTTCCCACCTCTGTATTTCAACCTCTCACCCTGTAGAGTCCCCTTCCCACCTCTGTATTTCACCCTCTCACCCTGTAGAGTCCCCTCCCCACCTCTGTATTTCACCCTCTCACCCTGTAGAGTCCCCTTCCCACCTCTGTATTTCAACCTCTCACCCTGTAGAGTCCCCTTCCCACCTCTGTATTTCAAATCAAATCAAATCAAATTTATTTATATAGCCCTTCGTACATCAGCTGATATCTCAAAGTGCTGTACAGAAACCCAGCCTAAAACCCCAAACAGCAAACAATGCAGGTGTAAAAGCACGGTGGCTAGGAAAAACTCCCTAGAAAGGCCAAAACCTAGGAAGAAACCTAGAGAGGAACCGGGCTATGTGGGGTGGCCAGTCCTCTTCTGGCTGTGCCGGGTAGAGATTATAACAGAACATGACCAAGATGTTCAAATGTTCATAAATGACCAGCATGGTCGAATAATAATAAGGCAGAACAGTTGAAACTGGAGCAGCAGCAGTCAGGTGGAATGGGGACAGCAAGGAGCCATCATGTCAGGTAGTCCTGGGGCACTGTCCTAGGGCTCAGGTCCTCCGAGAGAGAGAGAGAAGAAAGAGAGAATTAGAGAGAGCATATGTGGGGTGGCCAGTCCTCTTTGGCTGTGCCGGGTGGAGATTATAACAGAACGTGGCCAAGATGTTCAAATGTTCATAAATGACTAGCATGGTTGAATAATAGTAAGGCAGAACAGTTGAAACTGGAGCAGGAGCATGGCCAGGTGGACTGGGGACAGCAAGGAGTCCTCATGTCAGGTAGTCCTGGGACATGGTCCTAGGGCCCAGGCCAGTTGAAACTGGAGCAGCAGCATGGCCAGGTGGACTGGGGACAGCAAGGAGTCATCATGTCAGGTAGTCCTGGGGCATGGTCCTAGGGCTCAGGTCCTCCGAGAGAGAGAAAGAAAGAGAGAAGGAGAGAATTAGAGAACGCACACTTAGATTCACACAGGACACCGAATAGGACAGGAGAAGTACTCCAGATATAACAAACTGACCCTAGCCCCCGACACAAACTACTGCAGCATAAATACTGGAGGCTGAGACAGGAGGGGTCAGGAGACACTGTGGCCCCATCCGAGGACACCCCGGACAGGGCCAAACAGGAAGGATATAACCCCACCCACTTTGCCAAAGCACAGCCCCCACACCACTAGAGGGATATCTTCAACCACCAACTTACCATCCTGAGACAAGGCCGAGTATAGCCCACAAAGATCTCCGCCACGGTACAACCCAAGGGGGGCAACCCAGACAGGCCGACCACAACAGTGAATCAACCCACCCAGGTGACGCACCCCCCAGGGACGGCACGAGAGAGCCCCAGCAAGCCAGTGACTCAGCCCCCGTAACAGGGTTAGAGGCAGAGAATCCCAGTGGAAAGAGGGGAACCGGCCAGGCAGAGACAGCAAGGGCGGTTCGTTGCTCCAGAGCCTTTCCGTTCACCTTCCCACTCCTGGGCCAGACTACACTCAATCATATGACCCACTGAAGAGATGAGTCTTCAGTAAAGACTTAAAGGTTGAGACCGAGTTTGCGTCTCTGACATGGGTAGGCAGACCGTTCCATAAAAATGGAGCTCTATAGGAGAAAGCCCTGCCTCCAGCTGTTTGCTTAGAAATTCTAGGGACAATTAGGAGGCCTGCGTCTTGTGACCGTAGCGTACGTGTAGGTATGTACGGCAGGACCAAATCAGAGAGGTAGGTAGGAGCAAGCCCATGTAATGCTTTGTAGGTTAGCAGTAAAACCTTGAAATCAGCCCTTGCTTTGACAGGAAGCCAGTGTAGAGAGGCTAGCACTGGAGTAATATGATCAAATTTTTTGGTTCTAGTCAGGATTCTAGCAGCCGTATTTAGCACTAACTGAAGTTTATTTAGTGCTTTATCCGGGTAGCCGGAAAATAGAGCATTGCAGTAGTCTAACCTAGAAGTGACAAAAGCATGGATTAATTTTTCTGCATCATTTTTGGACAGAAAGTTTCTGATTTTTGCAATGTTACGTAGATGGAAAAAGCTGTCCTCGAAATGGTCTTGATATGTTCTTCAAAAGAGAGATCAGGGTCCAGAGTAACGCCGAGGTCCTTCACAGTTTTATTTGAGACGACTGTACAACCATTAAGATTAATTGTCAGATTCAACAGAAGATCTCTTTGTTTCTTGGGACCTAGAACAAGCATCTCTGTTTTGTCCGAGTTTAATAGTAGAAAGTTTGCAGCCATCCACTTCCTTATGTCTGAAACACATGCTTCTAGCGAGGGCAATTTTGGGGCTTCACCATGTTTCATTGAAATGTACAGCTGTGTGTCATCCGCATAGCAGTGAAAGTTTACATTATGTTTTCGAATAACATCCCCAAGAGGTAAAATATATAGTGAAAACAATAGTGGTCCTAAAACAGAACCTTGAGGAACACCGAAATGTACAGTTGATTTGTCAGAGGACAAACCATTCACAGAGACAAACTGATATCTTTCCGACAGATAAGACCTAAACCAGGCCAGAACATGTCCGTGTAGACCAATTTGGGTTTCCAATCTCTCCAAAAGAATGTGGTGATCGATGGTATCAAAAGCAGCACTAAGGTCTAGGAGCACGAGGACAGATGCAGAGCCTCGGTCCGATGCCATTAAAATGTCATTTACCACCTTCACAAGTGCCGTCTCAGTGCTATGATGGGGTCTAAAACCAGACTGAAGCATTTCGTATACATTGTTTGTCTTCAGGAAGGCAGTGAGTTGCTGCGCAACAGCCTTCTCTAAAATCTTTGAGAGGAATGGAAGATTCGATATAGGCCGATAGTTTTTATATTTTCTGGGTCAAGGTTTGGCTTTTTCAAGAGAGGCTTTATTACTGCCACTTTTAGTGAGTTTGGTACACATCCAGTGGATAGAGAGCCGTTTATTATGTTCAACATAGGAGGGCCAAGCACAGGAAGCAGCTCTTTCAGTAGTTTAGTTGGAATAGGGTCCAGTATACAGCTTGAAGGTTTAGAGGCCATGATTATTTTCATCATTGTGTCAAGAGATATAGTACTAAAACACTTGAGCGTCTCTCTTGATCCTAGGTCCTGGCAGAGTTGTGCAGACTCAGGACAACTGAGGTTTGGAGGAATACGCAGGTTTAAAGAGGAGTCCGTAATTTGCTTTCTAATAATCATAATCTTTTCCTCAAAGAAGTTCATGAATTTATCACTGCTAAAGTGAAAGTCATCCTCTCTTGGGGAATGCTGCTTTTTAGTTAGCTTTGCCACAGTATCAAAAAGGAATTTCGGATTGTTCTTATTTTCCTCAATTAAGTTAGAAAAATAGGACGATCGAGCAGCAGTAAGGGCTCTTCGGTACTGCAGGGTACCGTCCTTCCAAGCTAGTCGGAAGACTTCCAGTTTGGTGTGGCGCCATTTCCGTTCCAATTTTCTGGAAGCTTGCTTCAGAGCTCGGGTATTTTCTGTGTACCATGGAGCTAGTTTCTTATGAGACATTTTTTTAGTTTTTAGGGGTGCAACTGCATCTAGGGTATTGCGCAAGGTTAAATTGAGATCCTCAGTTAGGTGGTTAACGGATTTTTGTCCTCTGGCGTCCTTGGGTAGGCAGAGGGAGTCTGGAAGGGCATCAAGGAATCTTTGTGTTGTCTGTGAATTTATAGCACGACTTTTGATGTTCCTTGGTTGGGGTCTGAGCAGATTATTTGTTGCAATTGCAAACGTAATAAAATGGTGGTCCGATAGTCCAGGATTATGAGGAAAAACATTAAGATCCACAACATTTATTCCATGGGACAAAACTAGGTCCAGCGTATGACTGTGACAGTGAGTGGGTCCAGAGACATGTTGGACAAAACCCACTGAGTCGATGATGGCTCCAAAAGCCTTTTGGAGTGGGTCTGTGGACTTTTCCATGTGAATATTAAAGTCACCAAAGATTAGAATATTATCTGCAATGACTACAAGGTCTGATAGGAATTCAGGGAACTCAGTGAGAAACGCTGTATATGGCCCAGGAGGCCTGTAAACAGTAGCTATAAAAAGTGATTGAGTAGGCTGCATAGATTTCATGACTAGAAGCTCAAAAGACGAAAACGTCATTTTTTTTTTTTTGTAAATTGAAATTTGCTATCGTAAATGTTAGCAACACCTCCGCCTTTGCGGGATGCACGGGGATATGGTCACTAGTGTAGCCAGGAGGTGAGGCCTCATTTAACACAGTAAATTCATCAGGCTTAAGCCATGTTTCAGTCAGGCCAATCACATCAAGATTATGATCAGTGATTAGTTCATTGACTATAATTGCCTTTGAAGTAAGGGATCTAACATTAAGTAGCCCTATTTTGAGATGTGAGGTATCATGATCTCTTTCAGTAATGACAGGAATGGAGGTGGTCTTTATCCTAGTGAGATTGCTAAGGCGAACACCGCCATGTTTAGTTTTGCCCAACCTAGGTCGAGGCACAGACACGGTCTCAATGGTGATAGCTGAGCTGACTACACTGACTATGCTAGTGGCAGACTCCACTATGCTGGCAGGCTGGCTAATAGCCTGCTGCCTGGCCTGCACCCTATTTCATTGTGGAGCTAGAGGAGTTAGAGCCCTGTCTATGTTGGCAGATAAGATGAGAGCACCCCTCCAGCTAGGATGGAGTCCGTCACTCCTCAGCAGGTCAGGCTTGGTCCTGTTTGTGGGTGAGTCCCAGAAAGAGGGCCAATTATCTACAAATTCTATCTTTTGGGAGGGGCAGAAAACAGTTTTCAACCAGCGATTGAGTTGTGAGACTCTGCTGTAGAGCTCATCACTCCCCCTAACTGGGAGGGGGCCAGAGACAATTACTCGATGCCGACACATCTTTCTAGCTGATATGCACGCAGAAGCTATGTTGCGCTTGGTGATCTCTGACTGTTTCATCCTAACATCGTTGGTGCCGACGTGGATAACAATATCTCTATACTCTCTACACTCGCCAGTTTTAGCTTTAGCCAGCACCATCTTCAGATTAGCCTTAACGTCGGTAGCCCTGCCCCCGGGTAAACAGTGTATGATCGCTGGATGATTCGCTTTAAGTCTAATACTGCGGGTAATGGAGTCGCCAATGACTAGAGTTTTCAATTTGTCAGAGCTAATGGTGGGAAGCTTCGGCGTCTCAGACCCCGTAACGGGAGGAGTAGAGCACAGAGCACAGCAATATTTCACCCTCTCACTCTGTAGAGTCCCCTTCCCACCTCTGTATTTCACCCTCTCACTCTGTAGAGTCCCCTTCCCACCTCTGTATTTCACCCTCTCACTCTTTAGAGTTCCCTTCCCACCTCTGTATTTCACCCTCTCACTCTGTAGAGTCCCCTCCCCACCTCTGTATTTCACCCTCTCACTCTGTAGAGTCCCCTCCCCACCTCTGTATTTCACCCTCTCACTCTGTAGAGTCCCCTTCCCACCTCTGTATTTCACCCTCTCACCCTGTAGAGTCCCCTTCCCACCTCTGTATTTCACCCTCTCACTCTGTAGAGTCCCCTTCTCACCTCTGTATTTCACCCTCTCACTCTATAGAGTCCCCTTCCCACCTCTGTATTTCACCCTCTCACTCTGTAGAGTCCCCTTCCCACCTCTGTATTTCACCCTCTCACTCTGTAGAGTCCCCTTCCCACCTCTGTATTTCACCCTCTCACTCTGTAGAGTCCCCTTCCCACCTCTGTATTTCACCCTCTCACTCTGTAGAGCCCCCTCCCCACCTCTGTATTTCACCCTCTCACCCTGTAGAGTCCCCTTCCCACCTCTGTATTTCACCCTCTCACTCTGTAGAGTCCCCTCCCCACCTCTGTATTTCACCCTCTCACTCTGTAGAGTCCCCTTCCCACCTCTGTATTTCACCCTCTCACTCTGTAGAGTCCCCTCCCCACCTCTGTATTTCACCCTCTCACCCTGTAGAGTCCCCTTCCCACCTCTGTATTTCACCCTCTCACTCTGTAGAGTCCCCTCCCCACCTCTGTATTTCACCCTCTCACCCTGTAGAGTCCCCTTCCCACCTCTGTATTTCACCCTCTCACCCTGTAGAGTCCCCTCCCCACCTCTGTATTTCACCCTCTCACCCTGTAGAGTCCCCTCCCCACCTCTGTATTTCACCCTCTCACTCTGTAGAGTCCCCTTCCCACCTCTGTATTTCACCCTCTCACTCTGTAGAGTCCCCTCCCCACCTCTGTATTTCACCCTCTCACTCTGTAGAGTCCCCTTCCCACCTCTGTATTTCACCCTCTCACTCTGTAGAGTCCCCTCCCCACCTCTCTCCATCTCCAAGGCCAAAGTTCCTCTATTCGTCACAGCTGATGAAATAGGTTCAACAACAACATAACAGTGAATAAATTAGTCTGCCTGTGAACCAAGACCTATTTAGTTTGCATCGCGTTCCTCTGGTAGGCTACGTGTCCCATTGAAGGCCCTGGGGTAACAATAGGTAACTGTGAGTACCGGTGTACCTACTGGAGATAACTTATTAAACCCTGTGCCCTGGGCCATTTTCCTCAGTCAGGTCCACAGGTTAGACTGACAGCTACTGCAACAGTAGACCTTTCACACACTTATCTTTATTTTCTCTCTCGTAAATGACAGTTGAGATATAGTGTGTTTGTGTGTGTTTACCAGAGGGAGGGTGTGGGAGATGTCGACTGTCCTCCTAACTGCCAAACCCATCATCTGACAGATCCTCTTCCTTCTCAACTTCTCCTACCACTAAGAGATGGCTCTGACACGCTGTCACCCCTATACAACCGCTGCCAAGGTGAGCAGACAGCTGGGATAGCCGACCTCCGCTGGCCACGACCCATGGAACTGTGGCGCACACGTGTCAAGAGTGAGCGATATCTACACACAAACAAACATCCGGGATGAAACCGATAAATGACAGTAGTCA
Source organism: Oncorhynchus keta (assembly GCF_023373465.1). Taxonomy (NCBI): domain Eukaryota; kingdom Metazoa; phylum Chordata; class Actinopteri; order Salmoniformes; family Salmonidae; genus Oncorhynchus; species Oncorhynchus keta. The sequence goes on from NC_068454.1 coordinate 12,960,037, forward strand.
ATAAACATTCTAAAATGCTCATAGGTTTGTCCATTGCAAATCAACCAGCTCTCACAGTCTCACGTCAGAATTAGACGTTCACCCATGTTTCTTAAACGTCAAATTGTTAAGTTGTTCCAAACGTAAAATTTCGATGTGTTTAAGGTTCAATTTAGGGATTAATTTAGATTTTTTTTTACGTTAGGGTTAAGTTTAGGCATTAACTTTGAATTCTTAAGGTTAGGCATTAACTCTGAATGGTTAAAGTAAGGGTTAAGGTTTAGGATAGCCTTAAAACAAAAATATGCCCAACAGCCATCCCTGTCAGCGCTCACATTTTCCCCCTAGTGTCCGTTTTCCACCTCCCGACCAGACATGGATGGACGTCAAATACTGACTTGCGTCATGGGGGACCTTCCTACGCGAATGAGATGTAGCCTAGGCTGTGCTTATATGACTATAGTCTCAACTAAATTCACATTCTCACTATTAGACCAACTAAAATATATAGGCTATTTTTTAAGTACAGCATAGCCTACAATACAGCGGGTTATTGAACTCAGGACTGGGCTAAATCAGAGACCTTACTTAGCCTAATACAAATTCACAATAATCAACCAATGGGCTATAGGCTTTAACAAAATAATAATGGTTGTAGTCCAACTCATAATGTAAACTTTTATTGAATAGGCCATTTCGTCTATTTTATTGACAGTCTTAACATAAACGGAATGTATAAAAACAATGTTCCCAATCCAAGAAAGCCTAGCAACTATTAAGAGAAATTGAAAAAACATTGTTACAATTAGCCTATTTAAGCATACAGTAACAAATTAGCATATCACAATTTCAGGCTGTCACGTCCTGAACTTAGTTCCTTTTTTATGTCTCTATTTTAGGTTGGTCAGGGAGTGAGTTGGGGTGGGCATTCTATGTTTTGTTCTATGTTTGTATTTCTATGTGTTTGGCCTGGTATGGTTCCCAATCAGAGGCAGCTGTCAATCATTGTCTCTGATTGAGAACCATACTTAGGCATCCTGGTTTCGCCCTTGAGTTGTGGGTAGTTGTTTTCTGTTGTGTGTCTGCACCAGACAGAACTGTTTTGGTCGTTTGCGTTGTTATTTTTGTGATTTCAGTGCTCATTAAATAAATATGGACACATACCACGCTGCACCTTGGTCCTCTCCTTCCAACAGCCATTACAGAACTACCCACCACAAAAGGACCAAGCAGCTTGAGAAGGAGGAGAAGAGCTATCTGGAGGAATGGACATGGGAGGAGATCAGTCAGGAGCTGCCAGAGCCGCCCGTCAGTCAGGAGCTGCCAGAGCCTCCCTTCAGTCAGGAGCTGCCAGAGCCGCCCTTCACTCCGGCGCTGCCAGAGTCGCCCTTCACTCCGGCGCTGCCAGAGTCGCACTTCACTCCGGCGCTGCCAGAGTCGCCCTCCAAAGGCGCCACCTAAGTGGGCCCAGACTAAGGTGGTGTGGGGTCCATGTCCCGCGCCAGAGCCGCCACCGCGGACAGATTCCCACCCAGACCCTCCCCTATGGGTTTAGGTTTTGCAGCCAGAGTCCGCACCTTTGGGGGGGTTGGGTACAGTCACATCCTGACCTTAGTTCCTTTTTTATGTCTCTATGTCTCTATGTTAGGTTGGTCACGGCGTGAGTTGGTGTGGGCATTCTATGTTTTGTTCTATGTTTGTATTTCTATGCGTTTGGCCTGGTATGGTTCCCAATCAGAGGCAGCTGTCAATCGTTGTCTCTGATTGAGAACCATACTTAGGCAGCCTGGTTTCACCCTTGAGTTGTGGGTAGTTGTTTTGATGACCGGGATGACCGGGAATATGGACGAACACAAACAGTGTAGTTATTCCCTTCGTAAAGCAATCAAACAGGCAAAATGTCAATACAAATTGAAAGTGGTCTCGATTCAACAGCTCAGACACGAGACGTATATGGCAGGGTCTACAGACAATCACGGACCACAAAGGGAAAACCAGACACGTAGCGGACACTGACGTCTTGCTTCCGGACAAGCTAAACACCTTCTTTGCCCACTTTAAGGATAACACAGTGCCACTGACGTGGCCTGCTACCAAGGCCTGTGGGCTCTCCTTCTCCGTGACAGACGTGAGTAAGACATTTCAGAGTGTTAACCCTTGCAAGGCTTCCAGCCCAGATGACATCTCTAGCTGCGTCCTCAGAGCATGCGCAGACCAGCTGGCTGGAGTGTTTTACGGACATATTCAATCTGTCCCTATCCCAGTCTGCTGTCCTCACTTGCTTCAAGATGTCCACCATTGTTCCTGTACCCAAGAAAGCAAAGGTAATTGAACTAAATGAATGTCGCCACATAGCATTCCCTTCTGTCATCATGAAGTACTTTGAGAGGCTGGTTAAGGATCATATCACCTTATCTGACACCCTAGACCCTGTTCAATTTGCATACCGCCCCAAAAGATCCACAGACAATGTAATCGCCATCGCACCGCACACTGCCCTATCCCATCTGGACAAGAGGAATACCTATGTAAGAATTCTGTGCATTGACTATAGCTCAGCATTCAACACGATAAGACCCTCCAAGCTCATCAATAAGCTCGGGGCTCTGGGTCTGAACCCCGCCCTGTGCAACTGGGTCGTGGACTTCCTGACGGACCGCCCCCAGATGGTGAAGGTATAAAACAACACCTCCACTTCGCTGATCCTCAATACAGGGACCCCACAATGGTGCGTGCTCAGTCCCTTCCTGTTCTCGCTGTTCACCCATGACTGCGTGGCCACGCACTCCTCCAACTCAATCATCAAGTTAGCAGACAACACAACAGTAGTAGGCCTGATTACCAACAATGACGAGATCGCCTACAGGGAGGTGAGGGCCCTGGGAGAGTTGTGCCAGGAAAATAACCTCTCACTCAACATCAAAGGAGCTGATCGTATACTTTAGGGAACAGCAGAGGGAGCACGGCCCTCTCCACATCGACGGGACCGCAGTGGAAAGCTACAAGCTCCTCTGCGTACACATCACTGACGATCTGAAAGAGTCCACCCACACAGACAGTGCGGTGAAGAAGGTGTAACAGCACCTCTTCAACCTCACGAGGCTGAAGAAATGTGTCTTGGCACCTAAACCCAAACTTTTACAGAAGCACAATTGAGAGCATCCTGTCAGGCTGTATCACCACTTGCTATGTTGGGGTGGCAAGTAGCCTAGTGGTTAGAGTGTTGGACTAGTATCCAAAAGGTTGTAAGATTAAATCCCCGAGCTGACAAGGTAAACATATGTTGATTTACCCCTGAACAAGGCAGTTAACCCACTGTTCCTACACTGTCATTGAAAATAAGAATTTGTTCTTAACTGACTTTCCTAGTTAAATAAAGTTTAAATAAAGCTTCACTGCCCAGAAACGCAGGGCTCTCCTGAGGGTGGTGTGGTCTACCCAATGCATTACTATGGGCAAGCTAATTGCTCTTCAGGACATCTACAGCACCTGATGTCACAGGAAGGCCAAAAAGGACATCAACCACCTGAGCCACAGCCTGTTCAACCTGCTATCATCCAGGAGGTGTGGTCAGTACAGGTGCATCAGAGCTGGGACTGATAAACAGCTTCTATCTTAAGGTCATCAGACTGTTAAATGGCCTACCTGAGGTTACCAACTCTGCACCTTAAGAGGCTGTTGCCCTACATGTACAGTTGAAGTCGTAAGTTTACATACACTTAGGTTGGAGTCATTAAAACTTGCTTTTCAACCACTCCACAAATTTCTTGTTAACAAACTATAGGTTTGGCAAGTTGGTTAGGACATCTACTTTGTGCATGACACAAGTAATTGTTCCAACAAATGTTTACAGACAGATTATTTCACTTATAATTCACTGTATCACAATTCCAGTGGGTCAGAAGTTTATATACAGTAAATTGACTGTGCCTTTAAACAGCTTGGAAAATTCCAGAAAATTATGTCATGGCTTTATAAGCTTCTGATAGGCTAATTGACATCATTTGAGTAAATTGGAGGTGTACCTGTGGATGTATTTCAAGGCCTACCTTCAAACTCAGTGCCTCTTTGCTTGACATCATGGAAAAATCAAAAGAAATCAGCCAAGACTTCAGAAAAACAATGTAGACCTCCACAAGTATGGTTCATTCTTGGGAGCTATTTCTAAACACCTGAAGGTACCACGGTCATCTGTACAAACGATAGTACACATGAATAAACACCATGTGACCATGCAGCTGCAATACCACTCAGGAAGGAGACGTGTTCTGTCTCCAAGAGATTACCGTACTTTGGTGCAAAAAGTGAAAATCAATCCCAGAACAACAGCAAAGGACCCTTTGAAGATGCTGGAGGAAATAGGTACAAAAGTATCTACATCCACAGTAAAACGAGTCCTATATCGATCGACACAACCTGAAAGGCCGCTCAGCAAGGAAGAAGCCACTGCTCCAAAACCGCCATAAAAAAAGCCAGACTACGGTTTGGGACAAAGATCGTACTTTTTGGATAAATTTCCTCTGTTCTGATGAAACAAAAATAGAACTGTTTGGCCATAATGACCATTGTTGTGTTTGGAGGTCTGCAAGCTGAAGAAAACCATCACAGCCGTGAAGCACGGGGGTGGCAGCATCATGTTGTGGGGGTGTTTTGCTGCAGGAGGGACTGGTGCACTTCACAAAATAGATGGCATCATGAGAACAGAAAATTATGTGGATATATTGAAGCTAAATCTCAAAACTTCAGTCAGGAAGTTAAAGCTTGGTCACAGATGAGTCTTCCAGATGGACAATGACCCGAAGCATACTTCAAAAGTTGTGACAAAATGGCTTAAGGACAACAAAGTCAAGGTATTGGAGTGGCAATCACAAAGCCCTGACCTCAATCCTATCGAAGATTTGTGGGTAGAACTGAAAAGGTGTGTACGAGCAAGGAGGCCTGCAAACCTGACTCAGTTACACCAGCTCTGTCAGGAGGAATGGGCCAAAATTCACCCAACTTATTGTGGGAAGCTGGTGGAAGGCTACACGAAACCTTCGACCCAATTTAAAGTCAATGCTACCAAATACTAACTGAGTGTATGTAAACTTCTGAACCACTGGGAATGTGATGAAAGAAATAAAAGCTGAAATAAATCATTCTCTTTACTATTATTCTGACATTTCACATTTTTTTAAATAAATGCTGGTCCTAACTGACCTAAAACAGGGAATTTCTACTTGGATTAAATGTCAGGAATTGTGAAAAACTGAGTTTAAATGTATTTGACTAAGGTGTATGTAAACATCCGACTTCAACTGTATATACATAGATTTGGAATCACTGTCCCCTTTAATAATGGACCACCAGTCACTTGAATAATGTTTAAATAATGTTTTCATACTGCTTTACTCATCTCATATGTATATACTGTATTCCATTCTACTGTATTTTAGGCAATGCCACTCCAACATTACTCCATGTAATTGTATATATTTCTGAATTCCAATATTTTACTTTAATATTAATGTGTATTGTTGTGAATTGTTTTTAGATACTGCTGCACTGTTGGAGCTTGGAACGCAAGCATTTCGCTATATCCGTAATAACATCTGCTGAATATGTGTTTGTGACCAAAAACAACTGATTTGATTTGAGAGAATGAGAGTGTACAAAGCCGTCATCAAGACATTGGTGGCTACTTTGAATAATCTAAACTCTAAAATCGAATTTATTTAACACTTTTCTGGTTACTACATTATTCCATATGTGTTATTTCATCATTTTGATTTCTTCACTACAATTCTACATTGTCGAAAATAGTAAAAATAAAGAAAAACCCTGGAATGTGTAGGTGTGTCCAAACTTTTGACTAGTACTGTATATATATAATCTTTAAATTATGTTTATGCAAATTGCTATTCTATTAATTTTTTTCTGATCTAGATTATCTTGTTCTATTCTGGAATAGGCCTAGGCCTAAAATAAGCACTTTTCCATGTCTCATGGCAGCGTGTAAACCTACTCAAATAAGTAGGCCAATTATAAACGTCTAACATGCCAGTTTTAATTCAATGAGGAAGATAGTGAAGTGGATTCTTTTTACCAAGGTTTTAAGTGAGCTGCTTAGCAACTTTGGGACGGCCTAGAGTGGTTAGCGTGTTGAACTTGTAACCGATCGAATCACCGAGCTGACAAGGTAAAAAGCTGTCGTTTTGCCCCTGAACAGGCAGTTAACCCACCGTTCCTAGGCCGTCATTGAAAATAAGAATGTGTTCTTAACTGACTTGCCTAGTTAAATAATGGTAAATATATATATATACCCGCTGTGGTATGATCATCCGCGAAATGTGAATCTTTCACAGGTGGATGGTGTGTTTTGTCCCACGCCAAGAAACAAGTTTGAACTTCTCAAAACTAGTCCAAATCGTATATTTACAGAGATCCCAAACAGTCCACGGGCACCATAGCTAGCATTATGGTTAATTCAATAGGCCTGTAACAGCCTATAGGCATAGCAATGTGACCAAAAGCAATTAGACCTGGTTTGTCCTATACCTCAAGATTTTTTTCAGGCCGCTATTCGGGTGTTTCTTTACACAACTGACAGGACAAATAAAGACAACAGACAATTTGTCCTATTGTTTGTGTTTCGTTTTGGTCAGCAACAACTATAGTCGGATGAATAGGCCTAGTCATTAAACACAAAACAGATCAACAACGTCGTAAATAAAAACGAACGCATCATTAGTTCTAAGAAAAACGTTACACAAATAATCAAATGTAGACTGCATTTACAGTACATTGCATTAAAAGAGCATATCCTGAAAAGCAGGAATACACTAACATAATTTCACTAGGCTATTAGACCAAAACACACTCCAAAGTTTGTCTTTTTTTCATAAATGTCCTTTTTGCGCTCCCCTGCATGTATATCCTATAGTGGATTCATTCAATGAAGTTGAACTCTTTTAGGTTGGTATGTTGGGTGGAAAGTTTTCTTCTCACATCAGTAGGTCAGGATGAGCAGCACCGCCCGCCCTACAAGACAGGGTCTCGATTAGGCCTTTGTCGAATGTTTTGCACATCAGATCTTCAAAGTTGGCCTATAGTACTTTTGGTGTGCTGACATTGAAAACACAATGGTATCCGTTATGACAAATTTATTGTTCTCAATAATCCTTCATGAAATAACCACTTAAAATATATTAGGCTACTGTCAAAATCATCACATAGAAGTATACAAGGCTATAACAAACAACAATGACGTCAGCGTTTGGGAAGTCGTGCTCCTTTGAACGTAACATGTAGGCAGGCATAGGCCTATCATCATCACTGCAATAACAGTCAATCATAACAAACTTGAATAAAACGGTTAAGTTAGCAATACCACATAATGCAAAGTTGAGGGTAAATAAAGTATTGCTCATTATAGTACATTAATTATATGGTAGCATTAGAACAGAAGGTCAGCATGGTGAAAAAGATTCAGATTCTTAAAAATATTCTATCATAACTTGTTTGTAAAAACAAAACAAAACAAAAGCATATAAGTGGGAATAATAATAATAATATAATAATAATATATGCCATTTAGCAGACGCTTTTGTAATGTGACCCCCTTCAACTGCAGAAGGGAACATTTCCAATAACAATTAGTGCTGCAAAAAAAGTGTCGTTGATTTAGTTTGTTCTAAGATAGGCCCACACAATATGAAATATTACAAAATAACAAGGGCGATCATGGGGAGATGTTAAAGCGTATCGTTGTCTTTCACATGGGGCCAAAGATGGGCTGGGGAACTGAAACAATCATTTTGGTTCAAAATAAAATAAAAGGGAAAGATATAGTTTGTGAAACACACACACGCACACACACTTTATTGTAATATATAACAGGCTAAAAACGGATTCAGATTGTCCATTCGACAATGTGGTGCCGAATATCGCATGTTTTCATTTCTAACTTTCCTAAGAGAAAATACCGTTGGTCAGGATGGAGTAATGTGGATGGGTAAGATTTGTGTGTTGTTTCATTGTTTCATGTAGGCCTAAACGTAACTGTTCCCGCTTGGCACACGTAAAATATCATGTATCTTGCTAGTATTTTCTCAGCCCTGACAGTGTCTTATTTCAGCCCTCCAAAATATTATTGTTCTGTGTTCTATTTATTTCTCACGTATCGCTGAACATTCTCTTGCAGTCCATGGAAGGTGACGGTGTGCCTGCGCTCATGTGGTCGACCTGAGAGTACTCGTCCTCCGGGCTGTGTGGCAGCCCCGGCGGCGTCATCCTCTTCTCCTTCTGCCTGCGGTTGCAGAACCAGACCCGGACCACCTCCTTCTCCAGCTGCAGACTGTCCGCCAGAGAGGTGATCTCCTGGGCTGCTGGTTTGGGGCTTTTGAGAAAGTGGCTCTCCAAAGCTCCTTTGACGCTCACCTCGATGGACGTGCGCTTTTTCCTCTTCCTGCCCTGCGCCGCGATCTTATCGATGCTGGTGGGGCTACCGGTGGTCGAGTCAGCTTCCTCCAGCCATTTGTTGAGCAGCGGCTTCAACTTGCACATGTTCTTGAAGCTCAGCTGCAGGGCCTCGAACCTGCATATCGTGGTCTGTGAGAAGACGTTTCCGTACAGGGTGCCCAGCGCCAATCCCACGTCCGCTTGTGTAAAGCCCAGTTTGATCCTGCGCTGTTTGAACTGTTTGGCGAAGTGCTCCAGGTCGTCCGAGGTTGGCGTATCCTCGTCGGACTGAGCGTCATGGCTCACCCCGACGTGGTGCTGCGGATGATGTGGATGCTGGTGGTGGTGATGGTGATGGTGATGATGGTGGCTGCCGTGGTCGAGATCAGGGGATTCCCCCCTCACCATCGCCGGGTGCATTAGGCTTCTACTACCCGGTGAGCTGAGCATCCCGTTAACCGTGAACCCCCCGGGCTGGGAGTAAATCAGCGACTGTTGCTGCTGTGCTTCGGAGATGCTGGATATGTGAGCGGCTGAGGTGCCTCCCCAGGCTCCTGGGTGTGCCTGGTGGGATCCCAGATGCGAAGACCTGTGGTGTAGAGCGGAGCCCGAGTGCAGGTCTTCTCTGCCGGAGTTTCTCTTCACGTCCTGCAGCTGCGGGCTGTCTGTCATTCCCACCGGCCCGGGAGACCAGGGAGAACCGGCTTCGGCAGCTGCCACTGCGGCTGCTGCAGCGGCGGCGTGTGGCAGGGATGTCACCCACTGGTGGGCATGGTTTAACATGTGTCCCCCGTTGCTCGTCGCAATAGCGCCCTGCATAAAGTCACTCTGCACCATCTTCACCGAAGAGTCCCCTCTGTATCCGCCCGACACCGAGGTGACAGCGGTGCTCCCCGGTTGCATGTCACCGACCCCCCGGTCTGAGTGCACGATGGAGCCGGTCGACAGGATCCTATTGCTGGCCAGGTATGGACTGGAGGTGGCTGTTGCCATTCCCCAAACCATAAAGCCTGTGATTGATCTCCCTCTTCCCTCGTTGGATCAATTTATCTTCTCAAACAAAGTGCTCTAATCCAATAAAATGTTTTAAATGTTTGAGAAAGCGTGTTGAATGTTATACTATGCCATAAAATGGAGATAAAAAATGCCAACTAATCCATCGAAAAGATTAAGAAAAATGCAAATGAAAGTTGATGTTTTGTTTATCTATTAGTAGGCCTATGAAAATGTATTCACGTTCCACCAGTTTAAAGGCAGCGATTGGTGAATAGAAAATTATCTTTATGCATTCCGTAGGATTTTTATTTTATTTTTAAGAATTAAAATATGAAAAGTTTTTGTTTTCTGCTGGACGTATATATTCAGTAAACTCCCACAAAAGGACGCTCTCTTCTAGGATCCTTATCGAAGGAGTCTTTTCGGAAAAACACCACTCTTCTCCTCTTCTCCTCTTCTGCTCTTCGAATCTGAAGTGTTGGAAGCTACACAATTCCAAATGACACAACGGTCTACATAAATGATTTGATCTATTTTCTTCCTTCACTCTTTTTCTCCTTCCATCTGACACTTCTACCCGTTCCTCTCTGGAAGCGAGTGTTTACCCTGTGCCATGCGTGCGCACGCCTTTCCCATCTTCCCCCAATTACCAGCGGAAGTAGAGAGCAGGACTCCTGTTGATTGGACGATACACAAAGAGGGGTTGACACGTCTTGGGAGCTGTGCTGCCTCGGGTGCTCTCGGTAAGGTTCCCTTTTCTGAAGAAAAGAATTACAGACTCATTGATTAGATGATAATATAGGCTAATATATAATATTGACATTGCAATTAGGCTATCATAGCGTACCCTACATTATTATTAATATTTAACGTTATATTTACCTAATGATGTTAGTATTGTAGCATTTAGAAACAATAAAATGAAATGACCCCAATATCATGGGGATTGAAGAGAAACTCTCCATTCTAACGGGGAGACAGAAGCCCCATGCAAACAAGGCCAAATTGTGCAGTCCTTTGGGGAATGGAGGGAAACACAGACTCTTGCCATTCTCGCCAGTCAGGGATCTCATGTCAGGCCCAAACAGCGCAACAGATCTATGTTGTTCCTCCTCTGTCTAATAGCGCAGAGCGGAGGGGGCTGTGTCAAGGGTATAAGGTCGGGTCTGGATACACACCCAGGGGTTCTGTACGCCACTTGCATCTTAATGCCCTCTCTTTTTTCTACTGAAGCAGGACCCACTGGGCGTGACGCACGGGCGAGTGCGGGTGAGGGTGCAATATTTACCTTTACACAGGATCGAGGTAAGCCAGCATGTAGAGTCCTTTAGTTTTTTCAATCTCCGGGAGAAATGTTATTTTAATAGTATGTTTCCAGAGTGTGTGCGAGTGACGGTAAGCTAAATCATAACCTTTCTAATATTTCTAGCCACAAGATTTTCCCAGTCTTAGAAACCGAAACTCTCAACACAGGGAGCTTTCTTTGGATTGAAAGAAGAGAAATTGCACCCAACCAGGTGCAGGCTAATACATTTGCAGCCAAAACTGAAGTTTTCCTTCCCGGAACATTTCTCTTGGATCTGATTCAAAAATGTTGGGGGAGGAGAAAGAAAAAGTGAACATTTGTGTGTAGCCTTCATAGGCTATAAGGATACACTTTTAGAAAAAAAGGTTCCTTATAGAACCAAAAGGGTTCTATTTTACAGGGTTCTTTTTTCAGAACTCTAGAGGTTCTTCACTGAACCAAAATGTTTCCATATAGAACCCTGCATGGTGCCATACGGGGCCAACGACAGAGGAATGTTTCCATATAGAACCCTGCATGGTGCCATACGGGGCCAACGACAGAGGAATGTTTTGAGGATGTGAACCCAGCAGCCCTCCATTTGTCAGATCAATTTCGCCCATTTTTTTTCTTCTAGCGCCTGGCCCGGGATTCGAACCGGCCGCCTTTCATCCACAGGTCCAACTCCTGCCAATGGTCCAAATCCTTTGCTGCTGGACTACATACTGCCACTACAGTTTGGGTTCCAGAGAGAAAAAAAGAGCAACAATATGAGTTAATCTTCAGAAATATACGTGAGTTAATCTTCAAAAAATGAAGACAAGGCGCTATGCAGACACATAGCCTAATTATTATGATGTAGAAAAACAACTTACTTGCAGTTGTCGTCAGCAGCAGCCGAAAAATAAATCCTCTGCCTCTGATAGTTCAGAGTTACTGCCAGTCTGAGTAAAACATAGATAGTGTGTTAAAAGTCATGTAATGATTAACTAGGCTATTGAATCACCAATATTTATTATAAATGTATACAGTAGACTACTTCCTCTGTCAGCAACAGCCTTCTAATGGCTTCATGAAACATAGTCCCCTTAATTGACTCCACAGTTATACTGAAATAAAATGAACAATTAGCTAATTGTCAATGTCAGGTTGGGTCTGTAGCTGTATTCGGCATATCCAATAATAAAAAAAATGTTTATTTGAAAGGGTTAGCTGGTAAAATTGCCAAATTAAAGTTGCCTATCTTTTTCTGTTTAGCTAGCTAGGCAAGTTAACAAACAAGCTCAAATTCTAATAACACAAGCCTAAATAAGTTCAGGAGCAGACATTGAATATCCCTTTGAGCATGGTGCAGTTAGTAATTATACTTTGAATTGTGTATCAATACACCCAGTCACAGGCACCCTTCATAAGATACAGGCGCCCTTCATAACTCAGTTGCCGGAGAGGAAGGAAACAGGTCCGGGATTTCACCATGAGGCCAATGGTGATTTTTAAAATGGTTACAGAGTTTAATGGCTGTGATAGGAGAAAACTGAGGATGGATCAACAACATCACAGTTACTCCACAATACTAACATAAATGACAGAGTGAAAATAAGGAAGCCTGTACAGAATAAAAATAGTTATTCCAAAACATGCATACTGTTTGCAATAAGGCAATAAAGTAATACTGCAAAAAATGTGACAAATATATTAACTTTTTGTCCTGAATACAAAGCGTTATGTTTGGGGCAAATCCAACACAACACATCACTGAGTACCACTCTTCATATTTTCTAGTAGGGTGGTGGCTGCATCATGTTATGGGTATGCTTGTCATCAGTAAGGACTATGGAGTTTTTTAGGATAAAATGAAACGTAATAGAGCTTAGCACAAGAAAAATCCTAGAGGAAAACTTGGTTCAGTCTACTTTCCATCAGACACTGGGAAACAAATTCACCATTCAACAGGAATATTACCCCAAACACAAGGCCAAATATACACTGTGGCTTACCAAGACGACATTGAATGTTCCTGAGTGGCCTAGTTACAGTTTTGACTTAAATCGGATTTAAAATGTATGGCAAGACTTGAAAATGGCTGTCTAGCAATGATCAACAACCAACTTGACGGAGGTTAAATATTTTTTTTTGTAAGAATAATGTACAAATATTGTACAATCCAGGTGTGCAAAGCTCTTATAGACTTACCCAGAAAGACTCATAGCTGTAATCGTTGCCAAAGGTGATTATAACATGTAGCCTATTGACTCAGGGGGTTGAATACTTATATAATCAAGATATATTGGTGTTTTATTTCAAATACAATGTTGGAATTTTTTCTTCCACTTTGACATTACAGAGTATTTTGTGTAGATAGTAAACAAACACAAAATTCAATCAATTTTAATCCCACTTTGTAACACAACAAATTGTGGAAGTCACGGGGTGTGGATACTTTCTGAAGCCACTGCAGAACCCGTTCTCCTCCAAAGAACCAAAGGGTTCTATATAGAACCCCAAATAACCCATTTTTGTAAGAGTGTACCCTTGCATGCCAGAGCCTTGCATAAATTCGATTTGTGCACTCAAGTTAGGCCTTAAACTTGAAAAAAACTGCCATCTGTTCTATTGTATTGTATTGTATTGTATTGTATTGTATTGTGTTCTATTAATTTACTGTTAAATTGTATTCCAGGACAAACTGTCAGAATTATGGTGCATGTAGGCTAAACGGAATCCAATGCACAATACAACCGAGCACTTTTCCCCCTTCTCCTATTCAAATCACCATGGTAACCGGGTAGGGGTGTTCAGTATGTCTTCCCATCAATGGGGCGAGCTGCCCTCCCTACGCGAGGGCATTCAGTTTTAACCCGCGAGAAACGCAGCAGTATCAGAATAGGAACCCACAGGCGACACGAGAATTCAATGCATGGAAGAAGACAAAAATCTAAGTATTTAAAGTCATCAATGTTGGTTTTCAATCGAGAGCTATTCAATGGACCTGGATTGCACAAATCCCCATAACCCAGGATGGGGTCCTTATAGACTAGACCTGGGCCTACACGTGGCGGCGGAATGTTCGGTATTCCGTTTAATCAAATTACATGGCAGGTATGCTTTTTATGTATATATATAATTTACAAAATAAATAACTAATAATAAACATAATAAATGAACGAACAATTTCAACATGGAGGTGTAGGCTATTTCAACCCTATAAAAACGACATCAAACCAACAGACTAATTTAACAATAAAATAATAGTTAAGCAAATAACAATATTGATGATTACAATAACAATAATGATTTATACTAATATTATTAATAATAAGAACAATTGTTTATTTATTAGGCTGCAACAAAAACGGTTATATTTACTGTCAGCTTATGTAATATTAGATTTTAATAGTTAAGCTATATATAGAGAGAGAGAGAGAGTTTATTGCGTGTTTATAGCTAGTATAGAACTACGACAATGTTTTTTGGTCGTATTACAGTGTCCGCACGAAAAGTTTATTATTGCTACTATTAGGCCGTCATCACAAACAGGAAGGCATTCCATGGTTAAAGTCAATCATCCAAGCGAAATGCAAACATAAAGTCCGGATATCATTACATTGTTTATCTAATTACCGACGAGCAAACGGGTACATTTTACTACACTTAAGGAACGCGTAATTTACTGCGCTCACCTCATTCACACATCACTTTATCTTATCATTGTTTATGCAATCATAAACCGCCCTCAGAAGCACGGGGATCCTTTATTTAATACTACCATAACTTCCACCGTACACTCTTAGAAAAAAAGGTGCTATCTGGAACCTTAGAAGGTTCTTGGGCTGTCCACAAAGGAGAACCCAAGTAGAACCATTTTGGTTCCATGTAGAACCCTTTCCACAGAGGGTTTTTACATGGAACCCAAAAGGGTTATTCAAAGAGTTCTCCTATTATGGGCACAGCCGAAAAACCATTTTGAAAACCTTTTTTCTGAGGGGGTAGATATGCTTTGTCCTAATGTATAGTAGCATCTATTTCCTATTAATTTAAAATGTCATCACATGTGAAGTCTTCCAAACGCACATGTTTTCATGTGATCACATGTTATGTGAAGTTAATGTGATAACAGATGACATGTACAAACGGTTATCTGGAACTCATCTGAGAGTTCTGCTTCTGAGCCCTCACCCGCTATGTAGGCCTACTAAATGCTTGTAGATGTAGGACTACTTAATGCTTGGAGATGTAGGCCTACTAAATGCTTGTAGACGTAGGACTACTTAATGCTTGGAGATGTAGGCCTACTTAAAGCTTGTAGATGTATGCCTACTTAATGCTTGTAAATGTAGCCCTACTTAATGCTTGGAGATGTAGGCCTACTTAATGATTGGAGATTTAGGCCTACTTAATGCTTGTAGATGTAGGCCTACTTAATGCTTGTAGATGTAGGCCTACTTAATGCTTGGAGATGCAGGCCTACTTAATGCTTGGAGATGTAGGCTGCTTGTTTGTCGATGTAGGCCTACTTAATGCTTGTAATTGTAGGCCTACTTAATGCTTGTAGATGTATGCCTACTTAATGCTTGTAGATGTAGGCCTACTTAATGCTTGTAGATGTAGGCCTACTTAATGCTTGTAGATGTAGGCCTACTTAATGCTTGTAGATGTATGCCTACTTAATGCTTGTAGATGTATGCCTACTTAATGCTTGTAGATGTAGCCCTACTTAATGCTTGTAGATGTAGACCTACTTAATGCTTGTTTGTAGATGTAGACCTACTTAATGCTTGTAGATGTAGGCCTACTTAATGCATGTAGATGTAGGCCTACTTAATGCTTGTAGATGTATGCCTACTTAATGCTTGTTTGTAGATGTAGGCCTACTTAATGCTTGTAGATGTAGGCCTACTTAATGCTTGTAGATGTATGCCTACTTAATGCTTGTAGATGTAGGCTTACTTAATACTTGTAGATGTAGGCCTACTTAATGCTTGTTTGTATATGTAGGCCTACTTAATGCTCGGAGATGTAGGCCTACTTAATGCTTGTAGATGTTGGCCTACTTAATGCTTGGAGATGTAGTCCTACTTAATGCTTGTAGATGTAGGCCTACGTAATGATTGTTTGTAGATGTAGGCCTACTTAATGCTTGTTTGTAGATGTAGGCCTACTTAATGCTTGTAGATGTAGGCCTACTTAATGCTTGTAGATGTAGCCCTACTTAATGCTTGTTTGTAGATGTAGGCCTACTTAAGGCTTGTAGATGTAGGCCTACTTAATGCTTGTAGATGTAGGTCTACTTAATGCTTGTAGATGTAGGCCTACTTAATGCTTGTAGATGTAGGCCTACTTAATGCTTGTAGATGTATGCCTACTTAATGCTTGTAGATGTAGGCTTACTTAATACTTGTAGATGTAGGCCTACTTAATGCTTGTTTGTATATGTAGGCCTACTTAATGCTCGGAGATGTAGGCCTACTTAATGCTTGTAGATGTTGGCCTACTTAATGCTTGGAGATGTAGTCCCACTTAATGTTTGTAGATGTAGGCCTACGTAATGATTGTTTGTAGATGTAGGCCTACTTAATGCTTGTTTGTAGATGTAGGCCTACTTAATGCTTGTAGATGTAGGCCTACTTAATGCTTGTAGATGTAGCCCTACTTAATGCTTGTTTGTAGATGTAGGCCTACTTAAGGCTTGTAGATGTAGGCCTACTTAATGCTTGTAGATGTAGGTCTACTTAATGCTTGTAGATGTAGGCCTACTTAATGCTTGTAGATGTAGGCCTACTTAATGCTTGTAGATGTAGGCCTACTTAAGGCTTGTAGATGTAGGCCTACTTAATGCTTGTAGATGTAGGCCTACTTAATGCTTGTAGATGTAGGCTTACTTAATGCTTGTTTCTAGATGTTCTGACTCACTACATGCTGTCTGTCAAGAACAGTCCAAGACTTGTATTCATCTTCATCACCACCACACATAATTAACACACACACATGCAGAATCTTCAGTTACAATAGGAATGTACTTTTTTGTTAGATGTATGCACAATCTTCCAGGCCAAAACTTTCCTCTTCCTCGGACTAAAACACTCTGACATGGGGTGGGAGGGGTCCAAGTCCAGATGTGCATATGGGCACGCTGATTGGCTGAAGCTAAAGGGCTTTGATGGACAGCTGAGATGGTGACATTGCTTTGGCAATGTTAACACGTTTCCCATGACAATAAAGGCCCTTGAATTGAAATTAATTTAATTGAAATATCACGCTATCGGGACTGCGGGGGAACGAAGGCGACTGTGATGGAAGGTTAGGTCACAGAGTTTCTTAACCCAGAGATGCAACATCGTGATTCTCTTGCGCTTGGGAAGCAGACCCTACAGACCAGACAGGGGTTTGAGAAATCAATGAGAGAAGTGAAGACACCTTCTTCGCTATTAATTTTCTCTAAATCTAAAGGCACAACCTAGATCTGAGACACCGTCTAAAGTGGATCTGACAGCATTTTAGCAACATGAAATCCAATGAAAATCTGTTGATATACATCTGTTGATAATGTGTTTTCAACTTGCTAAACAAATAGCCACATAAATAGATGCACTAATCTATTAGCCACGTTTTGACTGATTTGTGATCATTGTCCTTGTTGCCAGTTTGATTGTATTGACATTCACAGCCTTTTTAAGTGTATTTATTTTTTATTTCACCTTTATTTAACCAGGTAGGCAAGTTGAGAACACCTTTATTTAACCAGGTAGGCTAGTTGAGAACACCTTTATTTAACCAGGAAGGCAAGTTGAGAACACCTTTATTTAACCAGGTAGGCAAGTTGAGAACACCTTTATTTAACCAGGTAGGCAAGTTGAGAACACCTTTATTTAACCAGGTAGGCAAGTTGAGAACACCTTTATTTAACCAGGTAGGCAAGTTGAGAACACCTTTATTTAACCAGGTAGGCAAGTTGAGAACACCTTTATTTAACCAGGTAGGCAAGTTGATAACACCTTTATTTAACCAGGTAGGCAAGTTGAGAACACCTTTATTTAACCAGGTAGGCAAGTTGAGAACATCTTTATTTAACCAGGTAGGCAAGTTGAGAACACCTTTATTTAACCAGGTAGGCAAGTTGAGAACACCTTTATTTAACCAGGTAGGCAAGTTGAGAACACCTTTATTTAACCAGGTAGGCAAGTTGAGAACACCTTTATTTAACCAGGTAGGCAAGTTGAGAACACCTTTATTTAACCAGGTAGGCAAGTTGAGAACACCTTTATTTAACCAGGTAGGCAAGTTGAGAACACCTTTATTTAACCAGGTAGGCAAGTTGAGAACACCTTTATTTAACCAGGTAGGCAAGTTGAGAACACCTTTATTTAACCAGGTAGGCAAGTTGAGAACACCTTTATTTAACCAGGTAGGCAAATTGAGAACACCTTTATTTAACCAGGTAGGCAAATTGAGAACACCTTTATTTAACCAGGTAGGCAAGTTGAGAACACCTTTATTTAACCAGGTAGGCAAATTGAGAACACCTTTATTTAACCAGGTAGGCAAATTGAGAACACCTTTATTTAACCAGGTAGGCAAGTTGAGAACACCTTTATTTAACCAGGTAGGCAAGTTGAGAACACCTTTATTTAACCAGGTAGGCAAATTGAGAACACCTTTATTTAACCAGGTAGGCAAGTTGAGAACAAGTTCTCATTTACAATTGCGACCTGACCAAGACCAAGCAAAGCAGTTCGACACATACAACGACACAGAGTTACACATGGAGTAAAACAAATATTCAGTCAATAATACAGTAGAAAAATAAGTCTATATACAATGTGAGCAAATGAGGTGAGATAAGGGAGGTAAAGGCAAAAAAAAGGCCATGGTGGCGAAGTAAATACAATATAGCAAGTAAAACACTGGAATGGTAGCTTTGCAGTGGAAGAATGTGCAAAGTAGAGATAATGGGGTGCAAAGGAGCAAAATAAATAAATACTGTAGGGGGAGAGGTAGTTGTTTGGGCTAAATTATAGATGGGCTATGTACAGGTGCAGTAATCTGTGAGCTGCTCTGACAGTTGGTGCTTAAAGCTAGTGAGGGAGAAAAGTGTTTCCAGTTTCAGAGATTTTTGTAGTTCGTTCCAGTCATTGGTAGCAGAGAACTGGAAGGAGAGGCGGCCAAAGGAAAAATTGGTTTTGGGGGTGACCAGAGAGATATAGCTGCTGGAGCGCGTGGGTGATGCTATGGTGACCAGCGAGCTGTGATAAGGGGGGACTTTACCTAGCAGGGTCTTGTAGATGACCTGGAGCCAGTGGGTTTGGTGATGAGTATGAAGTGAGGGCCAGCCAACGAGAGCGTACAGTAGGCTGTATTTGTCCAAAATATTGAGTATTAGAAACTGAAACATCGCACCCAACCTCCTGAAAGTGACAAACTGAAATGTTTTGATTGTCGTCAAAAACAACTTTATATCGATGGAGGGCCTTTGATTTGACGGCCTGCAGTTCGGCGCGAGACGACCGTTACACCCGATGACGTGTTTCTGCTCATGAGCTTAGCCAGCCAACGTCGCAATGAGTTCAAGTGTGATCAGGGATTTCTATTGGAGAAGCAATTTCTGCCTATCTTCACACTGTACTGTCTTTGGTTAGGTAGAGAGGAGGTTTCTTACAACGTGTAAAGCAACAAGCGACAACATGAAACCACAAATGTGAAAACGTGATCACGTGAAGGTTTCCAAACAAATGTTTTTTCTGTAAGGGATGCAACATGCATCATCATGGTATAATGGCTGTTGACAAAACAGAATAATAATGGTTTAATGACCTTTGTTAAATTATTTAAACCTGCTAGTTACCACTAGTTAGATTACACAATGTAGCCATGCTGCGAACACCACCGACACACTATAATAGCCTTTGGTACCCCTCTCATCACACATATACAGGGCCAGGAGTTTTCTCTCTTCAGGAGACCTATAGCCCATAACCAGGGTCCAGAGTCCTCCCTGACCAGTAGACCTATAGCCTCTAACCAGGGTCCAGAGTCATCCCTGACCAGGAGACCTATAGCCCATAACCAGGGACCAGAGTCCTCCCTGACCAGTAGACCTATAGCCTCTAACCAGGGTCCAGAGTCCTCCCTGACCAGTAGACCTATAGCCTCTAACCAGGGTCCAGAGTCCTCCCTGACCAGTAGACCTATAGCCTCTAACCAGGGTCCAGAGTCCTCCCTGACCAGTAGACCTATAGCCTATAACCAGGGTCCAGAGTCCTCCCTGACCAGTAGACCTATAGCCTCTAACCAGGGTCCAGAGTCCTCCCTGACCAGTAGACCTATAGCCTCTAACCAGGGTCCAGAGGCCTCCCTGACCAGTAGACCTATAGCCTCTAACCAGGGTCCAGAGTCCTCCCTGACCAGGAGACCTATAGCCTCTAACCAGGTTCCAGAGTCCTCCCTGACCAGGAGACCTATAGCCTCTAACCAGGTTCCAGAGTCGTCCCTGACCAGGAGACCTATCGCTTCTAAACAGGGTTCAGAGTCCTCCCTGACCAGTAGACCTATAGACTATAACCAGGGTCCAGAGTCCTCCCTGACCAGTAGACC
>NC_068454.1:12985323-13092823 GCF_023373465.1 Oncorhynchus keta
TGGAAGAGGATGAAAGGGAGAGAGAGAAAGAGAGAGAATGAGGGAAGAGAACGTAGCCCTACGGTGATTATAGCAACAGGAGGCATAGTGAAGCCATAGTCTAGCTTGGTTGTTTGTGCTGTGTCATTATAATGGATGTGCTATATATAGGCAACCTCTTCTTCTTATATTGTCAATAGTTCATCTAGAAAGAGCCCAAAAAGACGTGTGAGGCCTCAAGTGCATCCTCAAGGAGGAACATTTGGGGAAACCCTCGGAATACAGCACTTTAATGTGATCTAATTAGGGAAGGAGGGAAGGAGAGACAGGAGAGTCAGGAGAAGAGGGAACCCCATCCGATTTACAGCCCTGATTGGAACACAGTCAATTACCACCTCCTGCTGTGGCCCAAATGATAAAGCCCAAAGGACACATGCACTGGTTAAACATTGTTGTGGGGTGGCCCATTATGTGTGGACGACGGTGGCTCATGTGTGATGGTGGCTGTGAGGTATAACGAGACCACATGTATAGTGTGTATGAATGTGTGCGTGTGTGTGAATGTGTGCGTGTTACTCCTGATTGCAGAATATCAGTCTGATACTTCACAGATATACTGGGAACAGGTGCGCGCCCTCCTATCTTATTTAGAAATGCACTCTATCCTAAGAAACAGAGTGAAGCAGAGGACAAGAAGAACAACTGGACCGAGACATAAGGAAAACATTTGTACTCAGATATGGCCAGTGTAGAGGAGATTGGAGGAGAACTAGGCTCCTGGTTTTATGTGAAAATATGTTGTATTGCAATAATGGATGCTGGATAAGGAGAAGAAATGCTAGATAAGGAGAAGAAATGCTGGATAAGGAGAAGAAATGCTGGATAAGGAGAAGAAATGCTGGATAAGGAGAAGAAATGCTGGAGAAGGAGAAGAAATGCTGGAGAAGGAGAAGAAATGCTAGATAAGGAGAAGAAATGCTGGATAAGGAGAGGAAATGCTGGATAAGGAGAAGAAATGCTGGATAAGGAGAGGAAATGCTGGATAAGGAGAAGAAATGCTGGATAAGGAGAAGAAATGCTGGATAAGGAGAAGAAATGCTGGATAAGGAGAAGAAATGCTGGATAAGGAGAGGAAATGCTGGATAAGGAGAAGAAATGCTGGATAAGGAGAAGAAATGCTGGATAAGGAGAAGAAATGCTGGATAAGGAGAAGAAATGCTGGATAAGGAGAATAAATGCTGGATAAGGAGAAGAAATGCTGGATAAGGAGAAGAAATGCTGGATAAGGAGAAGAAATGCTGGATAAGGAGAAGAAATGCTGGATAAGGAGAGGAAATGCTGGATAAGGAGAAGAAATGCTGGATAAGGAGAGGAAATGCTGGATAAGGAGAAGAAATGCTGGATAAGGAGAAGAAATGCTGGATAAGGAGAAGAAATGCTGGATAAGGAGAAGAAATGCTGGATAAGGAGAGGAAATGCTGGATAAGGAGAATAAATGCTGGATAAGGAGAAGAAATGCTGGATAAGGAGAAGAAATGCTGGATAAGGAGAATAAATGCTGGATAAGGAGAGGAAATGCTGGATAAGGAGAAGAAATGCTGGATAAGGAGAAGAAATGCTGGATAAGGAGAGGAAATTCTGGATAAGGAGAAGAAATGCTGGATAAGGAGAAGAAATGCTGGATAAGGAGAAGAAATGCTGGATAAGGAGAAGAAATGCTGGATAAGGAGAGGAAATGCTGGATAAGGAGAAGAAATGCTGGATAAGGAGAAGAAATGCTGGATAAGGAGAAGAAATGCTGGATAAGGAGAAGAAATGCTGGATAAGGAGAAGAAATGCTGGATAAGGAGAAGAAATGCTGGATAAGGAGAAGAAATGCAACAGAGGCAAATAGAAGGGAAGAAAGTTGTTAATTTCTTTTCTATCCTCTGAGCTTAACCTTTTCTCTTCCCCTCACTCTCTCTTTCTCTCTCTCATCCCCTTTCTCTCTCTCCCTCCCTCTCTTCTCCCTGCCCTGACTCTAACTCTCTCTGCCACAAACACACATCACTGCCACCCAACCTCTACAAAATAAGAGTGAAAAAACGACCAGGGAAAAAATGGGTCAGGAAGAATCTTCGGTTCTCCAGGCAGTATGGACAACCGTCCCCCTGTACCCAAGCTCCGAAGCTGGCCAAGTCAAACAGCTTGGAGTCCCTGAGGACCAGGCTGCTCAAACAGACTCAGACCATGGCCCAGAGCTCTGTGAATGGGAGAGTTTTCCCTACAGTTCCCCTCTGGGCCACCTGGTTATAGAGGCCCTCTGTAGTTAAGGAGCTTTTCCTGGTGGGTTCACTAGGATTAGGAATATTTATCAAATGAAGTTATATTAACTTCAACTGCTGATAGCAGTATTTGTTTTATTTTGGGGGGGGCTGCACAACTTAGCCTCAGTAACGTGTAAACCAACATTTTTCCTATTCCTACACTCGTAGCAAAAAAAGTGCTATCTAGAACCTGAAAGAGTTCTTCGGGTGTCCCCATAGGATAACCCTTTGAAGAGCTCTTGTTGGTTCCAGGTAGAACCATTTTGGTTCCAAGTAAACTCAGCAAAAAAAGAAACGTCCTCTCACTGTCAAATGTGTTTATTTCAGCAAACTTAACATGTACATATTTGTATGAACATTACAAGATTCAACAACTGAGACATAAACTGAACAAGTTCCACAGAAATGGAGTAATGTGTTCCTGAAGAAAGGGGAGGTCAAAATCAAAAGTAACAGTCAGTATGTGGTGTGGCCATCAGCTGCATTAAGTACTGCAGTGCATCTCTTCCTCATGGACTGCACCAGATTTGCAAGTTCTTGCTGTGAGATGTTACCCCACTCTACCACCAAGGCACCTGCAAGTTCCCGGACATTTCTGGGGGGAATGGCCCTAGCCCTCACCCTCCGATCCAACAGGTCCCAGACGTGATCAATGGGATGGAGATACGGGCTCTTCGCTTGGCCATGGCAGAACACTGACATTCCTGTCTTGCAGGAAATCACGCACAGAATGCGCAATATGGCTGGTGGCATTGTCATGCTGGAGGGTCATGTCAGGATGAGCCTGCAGGAAGAGTATCACATGAGGGAGGAGGATGTCTTCCCTGTAACGCACAGCGTTGAGATTGCCTGCAATGACAACAAGCTCAGTCCGATGATGCTGTGACACACCACCCCAGATCATGACGGACCCTCCACCTCCAAATCCCCGCTCCAGAGTACAGGCCTTGGTTTAATGCTCATTCCTTCAACAATAAATAATAAATAAATAATAAATAAATCCGACCATCAACCCTGGTGAGACAAAACCGCGATTTGTCACTTTTTGCCAGTCCTGTCTGGTCCAGCGACGGGTGGGTTTGTGCTCATAGGCGACGTTGCCGGTGATGTCTGGTGAGGACCTGCCTTAAAAACAGGCCTACACGCCCTCAGTCCAGCCTCTCTCAGCCTATTGCGGACAGTCTGAGCACTGATGGAGGGATTGTGCGTTCCTGGTGTAACTCAGGCAGTTGTTGTTGCCATCCTGTACCTGTCCCGCAGGTGTGATGTTCGGCTGTACCGATCCTGTGCAGGTGGTGTTACATGTGGTCTGCTGCTGCGAGGACGATCAGCTGTCCGTCCTGTTTCCCTGTAGTGCTGTCTTAGGCGTCTCACAGTACGGACATTGCAATTTATTGCCCTGGCCACATTTGCAGTCCTCATGCCTCCCTGCAGCATGCCTAAGGCACATTCACGCAGATGAGCAGGGACCCTGGTCATCTTTCTTTTGGTGTTTTTCAGAGTCTGTAGAAAGGCCTCTTTAGTGTCCTAAGTTTTCATAACTGTGACCTTAATTGCCTACTGTCTGTAAGCTGTTAGTGTCTTATCGACCGTTCCACAGGTACATGTTAATTAATTGTTTATGGTTCATTGAACAAGCATGGGAAACAGTGTTTAAACCCTTTACAATGAAGATATGTGTAGTTATTTGGATCTTTATGAATTATCTTTGAAAGACAGGGTCCTGAAAAAGGGCTGTTTCTTTTTTTGCTAAGTTTAGAACTGTTTTGGGTTTCATGTAGAGCCCTTCCCACAGAGGGTACTACATGGAACCCAAAATGGTTCTACCTGGAACCAAAATGGTTTTTACCTGTAGCCAGACGGGGTTATTTTATGGGTCAGTAACTGAAAGGTTGCTGGTTTGAATTCCTGAGCCAACTTGGTGAAAAAACTGTCTGTGCCCTTGAGCAAGGCACTTAACGAGATTAATATATGAGAGAATCTGCACCAAAATAACTCAGCTCCCATTGCGCACAGACGTCAATTCAACATCTATGCATTTTGTTGAAATGACGTGGAAACAACGTTGACTCAACCAGTGAGTGTGCCCAGTGGGCACTCCCTCCATCCACATCACTTTTCCTCTTTCCCTTTCCAGCCCTATCTCTTTTTACCATTGTCTCTTGTACAGTATCTATATGTGCCAGATGATATCAAAGATTTTACAGCATCATTGTGATATTTCCCATAAGAGGAGAATGCAGAAGGGACAGAGGAGTGACTCGAGGGAGCAGTTTCACTGAGAGGGACCATACAGACTTGCCTCATTCCACCACAGAATGGGGAGCTGATTGAGTGCTATTGTCCACTCGCCTCTCATTCCAGACACAATGCTCCCCACAGCTTCAATGGGACCCCCGCTAAACCAATTAAAGTGATCTGTCCCACTCAACCTGCATATCTCCCCCTGTTGGAGCTTTGAGTGGTACACACCGCTTTGACACACACAGCTGGACTCCCACATCCACAGTGACACACAGTGACACACAGTGACACACACACACACACACACACACACACACACACACACACACACACACACACACACACACACACACACACACACACACACACACACACACACACACACACACACACACACACACACACACACACACCCTCCGGGAGGAGTTTAGATCACATACTTCAGCAGAATCTCAGCAGCCCCTAGATGTATGACATCACAGCATCATCAGAGTGATGCAACATAACCAGGGCTGTATCTCCTAACCTCATAAAACAGTTGACCTCTTGTCTGTCCTCTTTGACGCTCTGTATAACCTCTGAACCAGGTCTACAGAAACAATAGACCTGACCTACCCAATGACTGTATATGGACCTACTCCATACAGTCAGGCAGGCTGGCCTCCCCTTACAGCTAACTCAACACAGGCAGGCTGGCCTCCCCTTACAGCTAACTCAACACAGTCAGGCAGGCTGGCCTCCCCTTACAGCTAACGCAACACAGTCAGGCAG
The DNA here is from genome assembly GCF_023373465.1 of Oncorhynchus keta. Taxonomy (NCBI): domain Eukaryota; kingdom Metazoa; phylum Chordata; class Actinopteri; order Salmoniformes; family Salmonidae; genus Oncorhynchus; species Oncorhynchus keta. The sequence continues at coordinate 12,990,624 of NC_068454.1, forward strand.
GCTGCATCAGAGAGGACCTTGGGAGGCTGTGGATGAAAACACACAACGGTCTACTCTCCTCCTTGATCTGCACTATCAAAGACCTCTCCCCTTATCCCCTCCACCCTTCCTCTCTTCCCCTTCTCCCCTCCTCCCCTCCTTTCCTCCTCTCTTCCCTCCTCTCTTCCTCTCTTCCCCTCCATCCTCTCCTCCTCTCTTCCTCTCTTCCCCTCCTCTCCTCCTCCCCTCCTCTCCTCCTCCTCCTCCCTCCTCCCCTCCTCCCCTCCTCTCCCCTTCCCCTCCTCTCCTCCTCCCCTCCTCCCCTCCTCTCCACTTCCCCTCCTCTCCTCCTCCCCTCCTCCCCTCCTCTCCTCCTCCACTCCTCTCCTACTCTCCTCCTCTCCTCCTCCCCTCCTCTCCTACTCTCCTCCTCTCCTCCTCCTCTCCTCCTCTCCTCCTCTCCTCCTCTCCTACTCCCCTCCTCTCCTCCTCTCCTCCTCCCCTCCTCTCCTACTCTCCTCCTCCCCTCCTCTCCTCCTCCCCTCCTCTCCTACTCTCCTCCTCCCCTCCTCTCCTCCTCTCCTCCTCCCCTCCTCCCCTCCTCTCCTCCTCCCCTCCTCTCCCTCCTCTCCTCCTCTCCTCCTCCTCTCCTCCTCCCCTCCTCTCCTCCTCCCCTCCTCTCCTCCTCCCCTCATCTCCTACTCCCCTCCTCCCCTCCTCCCCTCCTCTCCTCCTCTCCTCCTCCCCTCCTCTCCTACTCTCCTGTCCTCCTATCCTAACTGGACAAAAGACTACTTTAGTTGTTTGTTGTTGTTACTGATATTGTTTCCCCTATTCATAACACAAAGCCAGCTGACCATGACTCTGATGCTAATGTGAAGGTGGAGAGGGTTTTATAATCAGCGCCAGTGCAGATCAGAGGGGCTCGGGACGGGGTAGGAGAGGAGAGGAGGGGCTTGGGCCGGGGGGAGTGGAGAAGAGAGGAGGAACGTGTAGCATTGAACATCAAACACACACAGCTATCAGAGGAGCTTCTGTGTTTGACCAGCCTTGACCTCCTTTACAGCACAAGGCCCCAGTCATAATGATATCAAGAATTTACTACAACAGTGCCAGATGTGGCCCCCTGCTTAAGCCAGTACATGTCCAGGCCCGTCTGAAGTTTGCTAGAGAGCATTTGGATGATCCAGAAGAAGATTGGGAGAATGTCATATGGTCAGATGAAACCAAAATATAACTTTTTGGTAAAAGCTCAACCTGTCGTGTTTGGAGGAAAAAGGATGCTGAGTTGCATCCAAAGAACACCATACCTACTGTGAAGCATGGGGGTGGAAACATCATGCTTTGGGGCTGTTTTTCTGCAAAGGGACCAGGACGACTGATCCGTGTAAAGGAAAGAATGAATGGGGCCATGTATTGTGAGATTTTGAGTGAAAACCTCCTTCCATCAGCAAGGGCATTGAAGATGAAACGTGGCTGGGTCTTTCAGCATGACAATGATCCCAAACACACCGCCCGGGCAACGAAGGAGTGGCTTCGTAAGAAGCATTTCAAGGTCCTGGAGTGGCCTAGCCAGTCTCCAGATCTCAACCCCATAGAAAATCTTTGGAGGGAGTTGAAAGTCCGTGTTGCCCAGCAACAGCCCCAAAACATCACTGCTCTAGAGGAGATCTGCATGGAGGAATGGGCCAAAATACCAGCAACAGTGTGTGAAACGTTTGACCTCTGTCATTGCCAACAAAGGGTATATAACAAAGTGTTGAGATAAACTTTTGTTATTTTCCACCATAATTTGCAAATCAATTCATTAAAAATCCAACAAATGTGATTTTCTGGATTTTTTTTCTTCTAATTTTGTCTGTCATAGTTGAAGTGTACCTATGATGAAAATTACAGGCCTCTCTCATCTTTTTAAGTGGGAGAACTCGCACAATTGGTGGCTGACTAAATAGTTTTTTGCCCCACTGTATATACAGTGTGGAGTGATGGATGTGCAGATGATGATGTGCAAGTAGAGATACTCGGGTTCAAAAGAGCAAAACTAAATACCAATATGGGGATGAGGTAGTTGGGTGGACAATTTACAAATGGCCTGTGTACGGCTGCAGTGATCGATAAGCAGCTCTGACAGCTGATGCTTAAAGTTAGTGAGGGAGTTATGTCTCCAGCTTCAGTGATTTTTGAAAATTTGTTCCAGTCATTGGCAGCAGAGAACTGGAAGGAAAGGCGGCCAAAGGAGGAGTTGGCTTTGGGGATGACCAGTGAAATATACCTGCTGGAGTACGTGGGTGTTGTTATGGTGACCAGTGAGCTGAGATAAGGTGGGGCTTTACCTAGCAAAGACTTATAGATGACCTGGAGCCAGTGGGTTTGGCGATGAATATAAAGCGAGGGCCAGCCAACGAGAGCATACAGGTCACAGTGGTGGGTGGTAAATGGGGCTTTGGTGACAAAACGGATGGCACTGTGATAGACTACATCTAATTTGCTGAGAAGAGTGTTGGAGGCTATTTTGTCAATTTCATCGCCGAAGTCAAGGATCGGTATGATATTCAGTTTTACGAGGGTAGGTTTGGGAGCATGAGGAAATAGCAATTGTAGGGGTCCAGATTTTGCAGATCTTTCAGAACATCAGCTATCTGGATTTGGGTGAAGGAGAAGCTGGGGAGCTTGGGAAAGTTGCTGCGGGGCATGCAGAGCTGTTGGCCGGGGTAGAGGTAGCCAGGTGGAAGCATGGCCAGCCGTAGAAAAAGGCTTCTTGAAATTCTCGATTATCGTGGATTTATCAGTGGTGACAGTGTTTCCTAGCCTCAGTGTAGGGGGCAGCTGGGAGGAGGTGCTCTTATTCTCCATGGACTTTACAGTGTCCCAAAACTTTTTGGAATTAGTGCTATACGATGCAAATTTATGTTTGAAAAAGCCATTCTTTGCTTTCCTAACTGAAAAATGTTGTAGTTGGGGATGGACATTTCAGAATTTTGGTGGCCTTCCTAAGCCAGGATTCAGACACGGCAAGGACATCAGGGTTGGCGGAGTGTGCTAAAGCAATGAATAAAATAAACTTAGGGAGGAGGCTTCTGATGTTAACATGCATGAAACCAAGGCTTTTACAGTTACAGAACTCAACAAATGAGAGCGCCTGGGGAATAGCCACTAGCTAGCTAGCTGCGATGATCCGGTGTAATGATCCAGAGTGGCAGGAATCTGGTGATGTGGTAGGGAGAAGCACTCCGATATGCTCTGGGTTGATAGTGCATACTGGCATTTATTGTCCAAGCTAAAAGGGGAAGACCGCTAGCCGTGGCTAACAAAGACTAGTAGCTAGTTAGCTGGTTAGCTCCTGACAGAGGTTCCAGTTATAAGGAATAAACATAGCAGATCCGTACCACCTTGGGTGAGGTGGGTTGCAGGAAAGTGTTGTGTCTTTACTATCATTAACTGAAGGCTGATAGTTTTTATGAAAGATTCTCTGTAATTAGTTATTACGCGATTAGACTGATTAATCATGTAACCGTAATTACTAGGAAGTCGAGGCACCAAGGAAAAATATTCCGATTACAAAGTTATCATTTCCTGAAATAACTTTTCAGATATTTTATCTGATCAATTAGTCTAAGCATGAATAAATTATTTACTTTACCTCACGTTAGTCTCATTCCAAACGTCATTCCAAAATTGTTGGTTATCTGCACGAACCCAGTCGTCACTATGAGTCATCCATACATTAATTGTCTTAAATCATTTATCTATTACTAACTAAGTAATTCACAGAAATGCATAAACAAACAAACAAACAAGGTAAATGTGGTTACATGAAATGATAGGGGAATGTGCCCTAGTGGGCTAAACCGGCATGGCGGCTTGTTAGACAAAAGGGGAAGTGGGGGTCGACTAAGAAGTCACTACAGAGTGATAATTATAACAATTGAAATGCTAATCCTTTACCCATGAACGCTCACTCATTCGGGAACAATTGCAATCAATATATATATTTACGCTCAGTGTGTCGTGTTGATCGCTGTTGAAAAGTTTGTTTCTTTTGTAGAATTGTCCTTCTCTCTCCCTCTCGGTTGTGTTTTTTTATTTTTTTATTTTACCTTTATTTAACCAGGCAAGTCAGTTAAGAACACATTCTTATTTTCAATGACAGCCTGGGAACAGTGGGTTAACTGCCTGTTCAGGGGCAGAACGACAGATTGTGTACCTTATCAGCTCCGGGGGTTTGAACTCGCAACCTTCCGGTTACTAGTTCTTGGCGTTCAATGATACCGAATTCCTAGCTGCAGACTACTAATTAATATCAAATACTTGTTCTTATTCTGTCAGTATCGATAGTCTAAGAGTTTAACCGCGTGGTATGGTTAAAAGATTCAGCAATGGTCTACAACCTTTGTACTCCCGTGATTGAGAGAAAAATGGCCTGCAACCTTTAGCCATCTCGTAATTGAGGTAAGCTCGGTCTGCTGATCGAAAACCCGAGTGAGGGTTTTATTCGGAAGGGCCGAAAAGGGCTGTCCCAGGATGTCTGACTCTAACTGGGCTCAGGGGCGGTCCTCTGATTTAGTTTAAATCAAAAGGGATTTGTATTTTTCTTCATTAAACAGTCCAAAATCATATTACACAATTATACAAACAGTATCATACTCACTTGTTCATCTTATACAACAATTATATCTGAGGCTATTATATAAACAGCGTTATGGTAATGTGGCCACACCGTCTCCCATGAGCTTCCCCAAGTTGTGACAAACGGACCAGTTCGTAGCCGGATTCTTCACCGATCTTTTACACTTTCTCTGGAACATGAAATTTGTTCGTACCTCAAGTTCTGTGAGGTGGAAGGAATTGCTTTGTTCTCTATGAAAATTTACTCTCTCTATACTGTGTGTCCATGAGGAGATCCTCCGGAATTTACGACGTCTCTCTGACCACAGCAACCTAGTTGAAGGAGGCAAGGGGGAGGCAAGGGGGAGGCAAGGGGGAGGCAGGGAGGGGGGATGGGCTTGCTATACCCAAAGAGGACAACGTCATGACAAAAGTACATTTGGTTCGTAGATAGAAAGTGAGATTAAAATGTATATGAGAAGAAAAACAGTTATTTACACGGGATAAGACAAAGACTAACACAACACACAACCGACTGCTTCGCCATCTTGGAATTTTTTGATGCTACATTTTAAAAAAAATTTATACTATAGTTGGTTGCTACACTATAACCATGGAAACCCACATCTGCAATGTGAACCAGAAAGTGCATTATGCGCCCGCATGCACAGTTCATCCTCGTTTACATTTGTTAGGACAGACAGAACAGAGGAGAGGGAGAGGGAAAGCTGGAGAGTCCAAGAGGGTGGGCTGAAGGAAATAGAGGGGCAATGGCCAAAGACTCTTACTCATCCACCTTGACCTTTTCTACTCACCCTCATTGCCTGTAATCATTAAGGAAAAGCAACAAGGAAAGGAGAAAAAGAGAGGATAGTTAACTATGCGAACACACAAAAGAAACTGATAGAAGTGTACATGACACACACAGAGAGAGAGAGAGAGAGAGAGAGAGAGAGAGAGAGAGAGGGAGAGTGAGAGAGGGGAGAGAGAGTGGGGGGGGTAAGAGAGAGAGAGAGGGGGTAGAGAGAGAGAGGGGGTAAGAGAGAGAGAGAGAGAGAGAGAGAGAGAGAGAGAGAGAGAGAGAGAGAGAGAGAGAGAGAGAGTGGGGGGGTGAGAGAGAGAGGGGTAGAGAGAGAGAGAGAGAGAGAGAGAGAGAGAGAGAGAGAGAGAGAGAGAGAGGGGGGGAGAGGGAGAGAGAGAGAGAGAGAGAGAGAGAGAGAGAGAGAGGGAGAGGGAGAGGGAGAGAGAGAGAGAGAGAGAGAGAGGGAGAGAGGGAGAGATTTGTTCACCATTCTCCATTCCTCCCACAGTAGAGAGGGGGATTCATTAGGGTCTTGTGTAAATCAATCTGCTTCTCCTTAAAGTGCTGTCAATTACAGCCATGATGCCTGGCAGCCTGACATCACTCTGTGGAGATTTAACATGAAGGCCAATTAATCATCATGATTAATTCACGCACAAACCAGATGCAACTGTTGAAGTTGTGCTTACACACACACACACACACACACACACACACACACACACACACACACACACACACACACACACACACACACACACACACACACACACACACACACACACACACACACACACACACACACACAAAAGGATGGGGAGGTCCTCAAAGGGGGCGAGCATGTTCAGTGATTAGTGCCACCAAGAGGCCAATAGCCTGAGCACCCACATACTGCTACAATAACCCACCTGATATTCTACACAAGTTATTCACAGGGATGCTGGCTCATGTTGACTCCAATGCTTCCCACAGTTGTGTCATGTTGGCTGGATGTCATTTGGGCGGTGGACCATTCTTGATACAGACAGGAAACTGTTGAGTGTGAAAAACCCAGCAGCGTTGCAGTTCTTGACACAAACCGGTGCGCATGGCACCTACTACCATACTTAAATATTTTGTCTTGCCCATTCCCCATCTGAATGGCATACATACACAATCCATGTCTCAATTGTCTCAATTGTCTTAAAATCCTTCTTTATTAACATGTCTCCTCCCCTTCATCTACACTGATTGAAGTGGATTGAACAAGTGACATCAATAAGGGATCTTAGTTTTCACCTGGATTAATCTGGTCAATCGATGTCATGGAAAGAGCAGGTGTTCTTAATGTTTTGTATACGTAGTGTACGCACTGTTAACCCTACAGCACCATACACTCCAGCACCATACACTCCAGCACCATACACTCCAGCACCATATTATTCCAGCACCATACACTCCAGCACCATACACTCCAGCACCATACACTCCAGCACCATACATTCCAGCACCATACACTCCAGCACCATACACTCCAGCACCATACATTACAGCACCATACACTCCAGCACCATACATTCCAGCACCATACACTCCAGCACCATACACTCCACCACAATACACTCCAGCACCATATATTCCAGCACCATGAACTTCAGCACCATACATTCCAGCACAATACATTTCAGCACCATACATCCAGCACCATACCCTCCAGCACCATACACTCCAGCACCATACACTCCAGCACCATACATTCCAGCACTGTACACTCCAGCACCATACATTCCAGCATCATACCCTCCAGCACCATACAGTCCAGCACCATACACTCCACCACCATACACTCCTGCACCATATATTCCAGCACCATGAACTTCAGCACCATATACTCCAGCACCATGAACTCCAGCACCATGATCTCCAGCACCATACACTCCAGCACCATACACTCCAGCACCATACATTCCAGCACCATACACTCCAGCACCATACACTCCAGCACCATACACTCCACCACCATACACTCCAGCACCATACACTCCAGCACCATACACTCCAGCACCATGAACTCCAGCACCATACACTCCAGCACCATATATCCCAGCACCATACACTCCAGCACCATACATTCCAGCACCATACACTCCAGCACCATGAACTCCAGCACCATACACTCCAGCACCATACATTCCAGCACCATACACTCCAGCACCATACACTCCAGCACCATACATTCCAGCACCATGATCTCCAGCACCATACACTCCAGCACCATACACTCTAGCACCATACATTCCAGCACCATGAACTCCAGCACCATACACTCCAGCACCATACACTCCAGCACCATACATTCCAGCACCATACACTCCAGCACCATACACTTCAGCACCATACACTACAGCACCATACACTTCAGCACCATACACTCTGGCAACCTTACATTCCAGCACCATGAACTCCAGCACCATACACTTCAGCACCATACATTCCAGCACCATACACTCCGGCACCATACACTCCACCACCATGAACTCCAGCACCATACACTTCAGCACCATACACTCCAGCACCATACATTCCAGCACCATGAACTCCAGCACCATACACTCCAGCACCATACACTTCAGCACCATACACTCCAGCACCATACATTCCAGCACCATGAACTCCAGCCACCATACACTTCAGCACCATACACTCCAGCACCATACACTTCAGCACCATACACTCCAGCACCATACATTCCAGCACCATGAACTCCAGCACCATACACTTCAGCACCATACACTCCAGCACCATACACTTCAGCACCATACACTCCAGCACCATACATTCCAGCACCATACATTCCAGCACCATACATTCCAGCACCATACACTCCAGCACCATACACTTCAGCACCATACACTCCAGCACCATACATTCCAGCACCATGAACTCCAGCACCATACACTTCAGCACCATACACTCCAGCACCATACACTTCAGCACCATACACTCCAGCACCATACACTCCAGCACCATATATCCCAGCACCATACATTCCAGCACCATGAACTCCAGCACCATGAACTCCAGCACCATACATTCCAGCACCATACATTCCAGCACCATGAACTCCAGCACCATACACTTCAGCACCATACACTCCAGCACCATACATTACAGCACCATACACTCCAGCACCATACATTCCAGCACCATGAACTCCAGCACCATACACTTCAGCACCATACACTCCAGCACCATACATTACAGCACCATACACTCCAGCACCATACACTCCACCACCATGAACTCCAGCACCATACACTCCAGCACCATACACTCCAGCACCATACATTCCAGCACCATGAACTACAGCACCATACACTCCAGCACCATGAACTCCAGCACCATACATTCCAGCACCATACATTCCAGCACCATGAACTCCAGCACCATACATTCCAGCACCATGAACTCCAGCACCATGAACTCCAGCACCATACACTCCAGCACCATACACTCCACCACCATACTCTCCAACACCATACATTCCACCACTATACTCTCCAACACCATATCCCAGCACCATGAACTACAGCACCATACACTCCAGCACCATACAATCCAGCACCATACACTCCAGCATCATAGACTCAAGCACCATACAGTACACTCCAGCACCATACACCCCATACACTCCAGCACCATATGGATACAAAGAGGAGTAGGATAGAAATTCAGATAAAACTACTAACATTGTAATTACAGCAGAAACTCTAACCCTAACCCTAGCTTCATGTCTAACCCTAGCTTCATGTCTAACCCTAGCTTCATGTCTAACCCTAGCTTCATGTCTAATTAGAAATGAACCTAGGGTTAGGCATTAGCCTCATTCTAAACCTAACCTTAACCTTAGTTTTATGTCTAATCCTAGCTTGATGCCTAACCCTAGCTTAATGTCTATGTCCTATTTCAACCCTAGCCCTATTCTTGGCAACACCCTATTTTCAACCCTTACCCTAACCCTAACCCCTCCAAATAGGCATCCCACGCATCTGCATTCCAAATTTGACCCCTTTTTATTTTACCTTTATTTAACTAGGCAAGTCAGTTAAGAACAAATTCTTATTTTCAATGACAGCCTAGTGGGTTAACTGCCTGTTCAGGGGCAGAACGACAGCTCGGGGGTTTGAACTTGCAACCTTCCGGTTACTAGTCCAACGCTCTAACCACTAGGCTACCCTGCCGCCCCCCGACTGTACCCTCTAAATTGCTACCAACAGTTAGCCTTTCTTCAATATTATAACCAATGTTATTGAATGAAGTGTTGAAATGTAATTAACAGACACTTAACTATAATCCATTGAAGCCTTGACAATGAGTGCTTCTCTCCATTTCACTGATAAGGCAACTGTTGTCCAGGATCCTATTCAATTAAATAACTGTGTTTCCCCTTTGTATAATGAATGACGTAACAATTCTTCTCTATTTGTATGCGTGTGGGGAATGGAAGTTGTCTCTGCCTGTTGTCTCATTACCTGTCATGGCACATTATAGGTGGGAAACTGCTTTTTGTCCCCCCAGATCATTGACAATGGAAGCTCTCAGCTTGACATAGGGTTTTTCATGATGTCCATGTGAAGCGTCAATAAACACTAATGTGTTTCTATTACGTTCTGTAGTACCCGGTATGCAGGCTTTTGTTCCAACCCAGCACCAACACACTTCAACCCAGCACCAACACACTTCATTCAGCTAATCACAGTCCTGATAAGCAGGTGATTAGTAGAATTGGTAGGATCTATATTCTCTGTCTCTATCTAACATCCATCTGCGATATGAGACTTACACACATCCCACACTCATCTCCCTCCCAGTATATGGAACCCAGCATATGTTAACCCAATCAGGGTTAGATCAGACAGATAGGTGAGGGATGAGGGAAACGTGGTCTTTGTTAGTCTATTCCTTCACAGGAAGTGTAACATCCAAACACAGAACATATAATCTCCCCAGAACGTAGAGCCACTGATCTATCAGATCAGAACCAGGATCTTAATTAACCGATCTTCCCCTCCTGATAGAGCCCCCCGTTGGACCAGACAGTGGGCAGGCCCATCCGACATTCTGGCTCTGCCTCTCACCAGTTGATGTTTGAAGAGTGGAACATGAAAGCGACTGCGGTCCCTTCCACGTGGGAAAGCATGGGCATCTTAATTAAAAAGCGTTGCGTGTTATTTGCCATAACAAAGGGAAATTTGCAGTTAATTTAAATCCAATTAGACTTAGGCTGATGTCTCAGGAGATGAGAGAGTAACTGGTGTTTGAACACAGGCTGCTTTGTTCTGTGCTCTAGGAGATTGATAAAGGCAATAACCAGAAAATGTAGACTCCGAGAATAAAAAGAAGATGGGTCTCTGGCTGTGAACTTTAGTGTGGAGGCTCGAACATGACAGGATGGAATTACAAGACAATTAGCAGAAAAATGAAACCCTGCCTCAGCTCGTTATCAAGGAAGTTGTGATGGTGGAGTCCCACAGTGATGCAGGTGTGTCACGATGTTGCCATAGATGATTTGAGGCATCTGATCTTATCTGCATGTGTCTAATTAGAAGATAAGCTCTTGTTATCAACAACCAGGTGTGGGATTGGAAGCAGTGCAGAACCACAGCAGAAGAAGATCTGAGTAAAATCATCCCAATGCCTACAAACGTTAAACTGCCTGAAAATAATCTACATGTTTTCCCCTGTAATTGCTTTTGGAGTCAAGGTGGCTTTTATTGATCCCTCCCTTCTCAAAGACATGCTCCAGAACTTTGATTGAACCCTCCCTTCTTAAAGACATACTCCAGAACTTTTATTGATCCCTCCCTTCTTAAAGACATACTCCAGAACGTTTATTGTTCCCTCCCTTCTTAAAGACATACTCCAGAACTTTGATTGATCCCTCCCTTCTTAAAGACATGCTCCAGAACTTTGATTGATCCCTCCCTTCTTAAAGACATGCTCCAGAACTTTGATTGATCCCTCCCTTCTTAAAGACATGCTCCAGAACTTTGATTGATCCCTCCCTTCTTAAAGACATGCTCCAGAACTTTTATTGATCCCTCCCTTCTTAAAGACATACTCCAGAACTTTTATTGATCCCTCCCTTCTTAAAGACATGCTCCAGAACTTTTATTGTTCCCTCCCTTCTTAAAGACATACTCCAGAACTTTTATTGATCCCTCCCTTCTTAAAGACATACTCCAGAACGTTTATTGTTCCCTCCCTTCTTAAAGACATACTCCAGAACTTTTATTGATCCCTCCCTTCTTAAAGACATGCTCCAGAACTTTTATTGATCCCTCCCTTCTTAAAGACATGCTCCAGAACTTTGATTGATCCCTCCCTTCTTAAAGACATGCTCCAGAACTTTTATTGATCCCTCCCTTCTTAAAGACATACTCCAGAACTTTTATTGATCCCTCCCTTCTTAAAGACATGCTCCAGAACATTGATTGATCCCCCCCTTCTTAAAGACATGCTCCAGAACTTTTATTGATCCCTCCCTTCTTAAATACATACTCCAGAACTTTTATTGATCCCTCCCTTCCTAAAGACATGCTCCAGAACATTGGTGACTAAGTATTGTTTAAATCTTCCGCTTTGGGATGGATTTGTCAATGTGTAGTTCATACATGCATAATCTATGAGCAACATACCTGTTTAATCTCAGTTAGCCATAAAATCCCTAGATTGAAAGCAACTCCTTTTCTGGAAGCTGTGCTGTGGCATTTTTCCCCACGTGTGCCAGTCACCTAGCAATTCGAGTTCTAGACAATGAGCTTCACCCCTTTCCCATTTTAGTGACAGCTGGCAAGATGCACAAACAGCAGAGTGAGAGAGAGAGCAATGACTTGGTGCACAATACAGTGTGTGATTTTCAGGGACCACTTTTGGCTCGTGAGCTCTGCTTTCAGAACGACTGGCTAAAAAGTGTACAAAAGTACTGGAGAATCTCTTAACAAGGATGTTATTGATGTTAGGAGGGGGGTGGGGGTACATTTTTGTTTTGATCCTGATTCAGTATTAAAGTCCCTGTCTGCACACACACACACACACACACACACACACACACACACACACACACCTACACACACACAGTGACCACGACCTCTCTCCTTTGACCTTGTCTGAAGACCTATTGATCATGTCTGGACTTGAGTCCGATCACCAATAGTAGAGAGGAAATGGATGTGGTTGAATGGGATTATTGTAATGACATTGCATGTATAATCCTGTTCCCTGGCCACATCCCTAATGCACAAATATCCATACATTTCCATGGATGGGGAAATAAATGTCTAGCTTCAAATTTATGTCACGCAATACAGAAATTATTTTTTCAAGGATTTCGAGAGAATGGCATGTTTAGTTCCCTCATGTAAAAACATTAGGGGAGATTTTCTACCATACTTGAAAGGCAGTCAGATCTGGAAATATGCAAAGCCTGGAAATGAGATGGAGATTTGAAACAGTCATAAATGGACATCTGGTAGCCATCTGATAGGACATGGAGCTATGTCCCATGATGCAATAACTGTTTAGTGTAGAAGTATTGAAGCTGTGATTTCTAAACAAAGTAAATGAATCTGTCTGTCTGTCTGGCTGTCTGTCTGGCCGTCTGTCTGTCTTGCTGTCTGTCTGTCTGTGATTACCCATACTAATACTATGCAGAATGAAGTGTTGAGCAGCACTTGATCCTTTACAGCAATATGGGGAGCAGAACTGTCAGAGCTGCCTAATACTGTGATCCATCATCCACGACATCCTGTGTGTGTTTGTGTGTGTGTGTGTGTTGTTCATGCTCATAATTAAATCACTAGATCAATACTACCCAGCAGCCTATGATTTCCTCTCAAGACCGTTACAATATGCCATGTTCTTACTCTCCCTACACCTCTCCCTGTTTCTCATTCTCTACCTTTCTCCCTCTCTATGTCTGTAAATATAAGGGCATGCTACGATGCAGAACTCAGGGATAGCATGTTTCTCCGAAGCTCTGTTGGGGATGGAAGATGGAGAGGGGGAGGTGGGGCTGGGGTGAGGATGGAAGATGGAGAGGGGGAGGTGGGGCTGGGGTGAGGATGGAAGACGGAGAGGGGGAGGTGGGGCTGGGGTGAGGATGGAAGACGGAGAGGGGGAGGTGGGGCTGGGGTGAGGATGGAAGACGGAGAGGGGGAGGTGGGGCTGGGGTTAGGTTGGAAGATGGAGAGGGGGAGGTGGGGCTGGGGTGAGGTTGGAAGACGGAGAGGGGGAGGTGGGGCTGGGGTGAGGATGGAAGACGGAGAGGGGGAGGTGGGGGTGGGTTGAGGATGGAAGACGGAGAGGGGGAGGTGGGGCTGGGGAGAGGATGGAAGACGGAGAGGGGGAGGTGGGGCTGGGTTGAGGATGGAAGACGGAGAGGGAGAGGGGGAGGTGGGGCTGGGGTGAGGATGGAAGACGGAGAGGGGGAGGTGGGGCTGGGGTGAGGATGGAAGACGGAGAGGGGGAGGTGGGGCTGGGGTGAGGATGGAAGACGGAGAGGGAGAGGGGGAGGTGGGGCTGGGGTGAGGATGGAAGACGGAGAGGGGGAGGTGGGGCTGGGGTGAGGATGGAAGACGGAGAGGGGGAGGTGGGGCTGGGTTGAGGATGGAAGACGGAGAGGGAGAGGGGGAGGTGGGGCTGGGGTGAGGTTGGAAGACGGAGAGGGGGAGGTGGGGCTGGGTTGGGGATGAAAGACGGAGAGGGGGAGGTGGGGCTGTGTTGAGGATGGAAGATGGAGAGGGGTTGATGCAACTGAAGCCAGTAAAACACCACCCAGCAAAGGTCACATATGGGAGAACCATAGGGGTCAGGAGTCAGATGCTAGGGGTCAACGGTCATATTGCTGCCTTCAGGCCAAGGCCAAGGTAAGGGTCAGTCACCGAGGTGTGAGGCTACTTCTGACCTTGGCTTTGGGATGATCAATAAAAGCAGAGGTGCTGTCCTCCTCTGCCTGACAGAGCAATGACACATTGACATTAACTCTCTGGCTGTTAGCCTGTTATCTCTCTCTCTCTCTCTCTCTGGCTGTTAGCCTGTTATATCTCTCTCTCTCTGGCTGTTAGCCTGTTATATCTCTCTCTCTCTCTCTCTGGCTGTTAGCCTGTTATATCTCTCTCTCTCTGGCTGTTAGCCTGTTATATCTCTCTCTCACTCTCTCTGGCTGTTAGCCTGTTATATCTCTCTCTCTCTCTCTCTGGCTGTTAGCCTGTTATATATCTCTCTCTCTGGCTGTTAGCCTGTTATATCTCTCTCTCTCTCTCTCTGGCTGTTAGCCTGTTATCTCTCTCTCTCTCTCTCTGGCTGTTAGCCTGTTATATCAATTCAATTCAATTCAATTCAATTCAAGGGCTTTATTGGCATGGGAAACATGTGTTAACATTGCCAAAGCAAGTGAGGTAGACAACATACAAAGTGAATATATAAAGTGAAAAACAACAAAAATTAACAGTAAACATTACACATACAACAGTTTCAAAACAGTAAAGACATTACAAATGTCATATTATATATATATATATATATATATATATATACATATATATATATACACATATATATATATACATATATATATATATATATATATACATACACAATGTACAAATAATTAAAGGACACAAGATAAAATAAATAAGCATAAATATGGGTTGTATTTACTGTTATATCTCTCTCTCTCTCTGGCTGTTAGCCTGTTATATCTCTCTCTCCTTCGAGTCCTTTCTTTGTCTTCTACCAATGGGACATTTACTGTGACCACTTAGTCTCTCTCTATTTATCCATTTCTCTCTCTCTCTCTCTCTCTCTCTCTCTCTCTCTCTCTCTCTCTCTCTCTCTCTCTCTCTCTCTCTCTCTCTCTCTCTCACTCTCTCCTCTCTCTTCATTCTCTCACCTTCATGCTCCTAGGGTCATGGCTATCTTGTTGGGTAGAACATAGACCACACCTTCCTCGTCAGCCCCAGCCCCACTCTGTAATGTCTGGAGCTTCTCTGCGACCACGGATATAACAACAGAATGGAGCTGTATTGTTTGGACAGTGTTTCTTATTAAAAAGGCCTCTCCTTTATATTCACACGGGTGCGTTCTCCGTCCCATAGCAGCGAGAGGCAATTATCCACATGACTAGTCTTGGAGCCAGAGGAACAAATGCAGTCTTTATCACAGAGCAATGGGAGTCCAGAGGAGCTCTCTGTATATCTGTAGTCGTCAGCATTTCCATTATTAAAAGTAGACCAATACCCTTTCTTTCATTGTATTGACAAGCTGTGAGGAAAGTTCATAGTGAAAAGAAAGCCAGGTCATTCTTCAATTAGGGATAGTTGAATAAGTGCCCAACTTTGGAGAAACCGTCATATGTAGAGCCAAGAAAGCATCTTCACAGAAAAACACATTACAGAGAACTTCGTAGGCCTATAGGGAGTGTGGCTAACCCAATGTAGATCAGTAATGGTGTAAATACTCCAGCCACCCAGACCTGTTCACTTGTTGATGTCATTTCCGGTCACAACTTGCAGACTTGTTTTCCAGTTGCTGTGCGTTTTGTTGCCAACCTATTTTGCTACCTGACAACTTTACGGTTTTTACTTTTTAATTACCGGACGCTTTATCTGGACACGATTCGTCAGGACCTCCAACAGCCGAAGCTAAGTAGTAACATTAACATGATGCCTTCTAATTGTAGTCGTTGTACTCGCCTTACGGCGAGGATAGCTTTGCTACAAGCCCAGCTTCAGACGCAATCGTTAGGCAAGGGTAATTTCAGTGTAGGAAAGGATGAAACAGCGTCTGTGCCACCAGTAAGTACAGATAGTAGTATAAATCCCCTGGCACAGTCCCCGCAGCCGGACAACTTTCTCACGGTTTCTGGAAGGAAATGCTGTAGGAAAGCTCAACCGGTGGCGCTCATTCAGCCGACAGAAACTTTCAAACGGTTTTCCCCATTAAGCAGGAGTCGGAGTCAGAGTCAGAGGCCGAGTCTTCTCTGGTCTCTACTCCTCTCGTTACGGGGTCTGAGACACCGAAGCTTCCCACCATTAGCTCTGACAAATTGAAAACTCTAGTCATTGGCGACTCCATTACCCGCAGTATTAGACTTAAAACGAATCATCCAGCGATCATACACTGTTTTCCAGGGGGCAGGGCTACCGACGTTAAGGCTAATCTGAAGATGGTGCTGGCTAAAGCTAAAACTGGCGAGTGTAGAGAGTATAGAGATATTGTTATCCACGTCGGCACCAACGATGTTAGGATGAAACAGTCAGAGATCACCAAGCGCAACATAGCTTCTGCGTGTAAATCAGCTAGAAAGATGTGTCGGCATCGAGTAATTGTCTCTGGCCCCCTCCCAGTTAGGGGGAGTGATGAGCTCTACAGCAGAGTCTCACAACTCAATCGCTGGTTGAAAACTGTTTTCTGCCCCTCCCAAAAGATAGAATTTGTAGATAATTGGCCCTCTTTCTGGGACTCACCCACAAACAGGACCAAGCCTGACCTGCTGAGGAGTGACGGACTCCATCCTAGCTGGAGGGGTGCTCTCATCTTATCTACCAACATAGACAGGGCTCTAACTCCTCTAGCTCCACAATGAAATAGGGTGCAGGCCAGGCAGCAGGCTGTTAGCCAGCCTGCCAGCATAGTGGAGTCTGCCACTAGCACAGTCAGTGTAGTCAGCTCAGCTATCACCATTGAGACCGTGTCTGTGCCTCGACCTAGGGTGGGCAAAATTAAACATGGCGGTGTTCGCCTTAGTAATCTCACTAGGATAAAGACCACCTCCATTCCTGTCATTACTGAAAGAGATCATGATACCTCACATCTCAAAATAGGGCTACTTAATGTTAGATCCCTCACTTCAAAGGCAGTTATAGTCAATTAACTAATCACTGATCATTATCTTGATGTGATTGGCCTGACTGAAACATGGCTTAAGCCTGATGAATTTACTGTGTTAAATGAGGCCTCGCCGCCTGGTTACACTAGTGACCATATCCCCCGTGCATCCTGCAAAGGCAGAGGTGTTGCTAACATTTACGATAGCAAATTTCAATTTACAAAAACAAAATGACGTTTTCGTCTTTTGAGCTTCTAGTCATGAAATTTATGCTGCCTACTCAATCACTTTTTATAGCTACTGTTTACAGGCCTCCTGGGCCATATACAGCGTTCCTCACTGAGTTCCCTGAATTCCTATCGGACCTTGTAGTCATAACAGATAATATTCTAATCTTTGGTGACTTTAATATTCACATGGAAAAGTCCACAGACCCACTCCAAAAGGCTTTCGGAGCCATCATCGACTCAGTGGGTTTTGTCCAACATGTCTCTGGACCCACTCACTGTCACAGTCATACGCTGGACCTAGTTTTGTCCCATGGAATAAATGTTGTGGATCTTAATGTTCTTCCTCATAATCCTGGACTATCGTACCACTATTTTATTACGTTTGCAATTGCAACAAATAATCTGCTCAGACCCCAACCAAGGAACATCAAAAGCCGTGCTATAAATTCACAGACAACACAAAGATTCCTTGATGTCCTTCCAGATTCCCTCTGTCTACCCAAGGACGCCAGAGGACAAAAATCAGTTAACCACCTAACTGAGGAACTCAATTTAACCTTGCGCAATACCCTAGATGCAGTTGCACCCCTAAAAACTAAAAACATTTCTCATAAGAAATGAGCTCCCTGGTACACAGAAAATACCCGAGCTCTGAAGCAAGCTTCCAGAAAATTGGAACGGAAATGGCGCCACACCAAACTGGAAGTCTTCCGACTTGTCATGCCTTGGTCATAGTGTTTTGCGTTTTCGTTATATATTTGGTCAGGCCAGGGCGTGACATGGGTTTAAATGTTGTGTTTCGTATTGGGGGTTTTGTAGGTATTGGGATTGCGGCTGAGTAGGGGTGTAGCATAGGTTGGCTGCCTGAGGCGGTTCTCAATCAGAGCCAGGTGATTCTCGTTGTCTCTGATGGGGAACCGTATTTAGGTAGCCGGGGTTTCACTGTGTATTTCGTGGGTGATTGTTCCTGTCTCTGTGTAGTGTTCACCAGATAGGCTGTAATTATTTTCACGTTCCGTTTGTTGTTTTGTATTTGTATAAGTTATTTCATGTATCACGATTCATTCATTAAAGAACATGAGTAACAACCACGCTGCATTTCGGTCCGACTCTCTTTCGACAAACGAAGAACGCCGTTACAGAAACACCCACCACACATGGACCGAGTGGCGTGGTAACAGGCAGCATGAGCAGCGAAGGGAGGACGTTATGGACAGCAGAGGTATGGAGTATACTACGTGGGAAGAAATAGACAGGTGGGCGGTCGACCCAGAGAGAGTGCCGGAGCCCGCCTGGGATTCGCTGGAGCAGTGCGAAGAGGGCTATAGGAGAATGGAGTCGAAGAGAAAGACACGGCGGCGCAGAAAGAAACCCGAAAGTCACCCCCAAAAATGTATTGGGGGAGGGCTCAGAGAGAGAGTAGCAGAGTCAGGAGTCAGACCTGAGCCAACTCTCCCTGTTAATCGTGAGGAGCAGTGATCAAAGGACTTCTGGACTTGGGAGGAGATATTAGACGGAAAAGGACCCTGGGCTCAGCCTGGAGAATATCGCCGTCCCAAGGAAGAACTGGAGGTGGCTAAAGCGGAGAGGCGCTGGTATGAGGAGCCAGCACGGCGACACGGATGGAAGCCTGAGAGTCAGCCCCCAAAAAATATTGTGGGGGGGGGGGGCTTACAGGGAGTATGGCTATGCCAGGTAGGAGACCTGCGCAAACTCCCTGTGCTTACCGGGGCTAGAGAGACCGGGCAGGCACCGTGTTATGCTATGGAGCGCACAGTGTTTCCAGTGCGGGTGCATAGCCCGGTGCGGTTCATACCAGCCCTTTGTATTGGCCGGGCTAGAGTGGGCATCGAGCCAGGTAAGGTTGGGCGGGCTCGGTGCTCAAGAGCTCCAGTGCGCCTGCATGGTCTGGTCTATCCAGAGCCACCTCCACACACCAGTCCTCCGGTAGCAGCTCCCCGCACCAGGCTTCCTGTGCGTGTCCTCGATCCAGTATCACCAGTGCCAGCACCACGCATCAGGCCTACAGTGCGCCTCGCCTCTCCTGTGCTGTTGGAGTCTCCCGCCTGTTCAGCGCTATCAGAGCCTTCCTACTCTACAGCGCTGCTGGAGTCTCCTGTCTGTTCAGCGCTATCAGAGCCTTCCTTCCCTCCTGCGCTGTCGGAGTCTCCTGCCTGTTCAGCGCTTCTAGAGCCTTCCTCCTCTACAGCGCTGCGAGGGTGGATTATCCCAGGACGCGAAGGGGAGGAACTATGACATTAATGGAGTGGGGTCCAAGTCCCGAACCGGAGCCGACACCATGGACAGACGCCCACCCGGACCCTCCCTATGGTTTTGAGGTGCGTCCAGGAGTCCATGCTGGTCATTTATGAACATTTTAACATCTTGGCCATGTTCTGTTATAATCTTCACCCGGCACAGCCAGAAGAGGACTGGCCACCCCACATAGCCTGGTTCCTCTCTAGGTTTCTTCCTAGGTTTTGGCCTTTCTAGGGAGTTTTTCCTAGCCACCGTGCTTCTACACCTGCATTGCTTGCTGTTTGGGTGTTTAGGCTGGGTTTCTGTACAGCACTTTGAGATATCAGCTGATGTACGAAGGGCTATATAAATACATTTGATTTGATTTGATTTGATAGACCGTGCTCTCTGTTACCGCATGGCAAGCAATACCGAAGTCTGGAACCAACAGGACCCGGAACAACTACTACCACCAAGCCATAAGACTGCTAAATAGTTATTCTGGGTTTCTATTTGGTTAACTATTTAACAATCTGCAATGACCCCCCCCTTTTGCACTAACTATTTTAACTCATCACATTCACTGCTGCTACTGCTTATTAAATATCTACATATGTACCTCAATTACCTCGTACCCTTACACATCGACTCGGTACAGGTACCTTGTGTATATAGCCAAGTTATCATGAACTCAGTACTGGGACCTTGTGTATAGTGCCAAGTTATCATGACTCGGTACTGGGACCTTGTGTGTATATAGCCAAGTTATCATGGACTCGGTACTGGGACCTTGTGTATATAGCCAAGTTATCATGAACTCAGTACTGGGACCTTGTGTATATAGCCAAGTTATCATGGACTCGGCACTGGGACCTTGTGTATAGCGCCAAGTTATCATGGACTCAGTACTGGGACCTTGTGTATATAGCCAAGTTATCATGAACTCAGTACTGGGACCTTGTGTATATAGCCAAGTTATCATGGACTCGGTACTGGGACCTTGTGTATATAGCCAAGTTATCATGAACTCAGTACTGGGACCTTGTGTATATAGCCAAGTTATCATGGACTCGGTACTGGGACCTTGTGTATATAGCCAAGTTATCATGGACTCGGTACTGGGACCTTGTGTATATAGCCAAGTTATCATGAACTCGGTACTGGTACCTCGTGTATAGCGCCAAGTTATCATGGACTCAGTACTGGGACCTTGTGTATATAGCCAAGTTATCATGAACTCAGTACTGGGACCTTGTGTATATAGCCAAGTTATCATGGACTCGGTACTGGGACCTTGTGTATATAGCCAAGTTATCATGAACTCAGTACTGGGACCTTGTGTATATAGCCAAGTTATCATGAACTCGGTACTGGTACCTCGTGTATAGCGCCAAGTTATCATGGACTCAGTACTGGGACCTTGTGTATATAGCCAAGTTATCATGAACTCAGTACTGGGACCTTGTGTATAGCGCCAAGTTATCATGGACTCGGTACTGGGACCTTGTGTATATAGCCAAGTTATCATGAACTCGGTACTGGTACCTCGTGTATAGCGCCAAGTTATCATGGACTCAGTACTGGGACCTTGTGTATATAGCCAAGTTATCATGAACTCAGTACTGGGACCTTGTGTATATAGCCAAGTTATCATGGACTCGGTACTGGGACCTTGTGTATATAGCCAAGTTATCATGAACTCGGTACTGGTACCTCGTGTATAGCGCCAAGTTATCATGGACTCAGTACTGGGACCTTGTGTATATAGCCAAGTTATCATGAACTCGGTACTGGTACCTCGTGTATAGCGCCAAGTTATCATGGACTCGGTACTGGTACCTCGTGTATAGCGCCAAGTTATCATGAACTCGGTACTGGTACCTTGTGTATATAGCCAAGTTATCATGGACTCAGTACTGGTACCTTGTGTATATAGCCAAGTTATCATGGACTCGGTACTGGTACCTCGTGTATAGCGCCAAGTTATCATGGACTCAGTACTGGGACCTTGTGTATATAGCCAAGTTATCATGGACTCAGTACTGGGACCTTGTGTATATAGCCAAGTTATCATGGACTCAGTACTGGGACCTTGTGTATATAGCCAAGTTATCATGGACTCAGTACTGGTACCTTGTGTATATAGCCAAGTTATCATGGACTCGGTACTGGTACCTCGTGTATAGCGCCAAGTTATCATGAACTCGGTACTGGTACCTTGTGTATATAGCCAAGTTATCATGAACTCAGTACTGGGACCTTGTGTATATAGCCAAGTTATCATGAACTCGGTACTGGTACCTCGTGTATAGCGCCAAGTTATCATGGACTCAGTACTGGGACCTTGTGTATATAGCCAAGTTATCATGAACTCAGTACTGGGACCTTGTGTATATAGCCAAGTTATCATGAACTCGGTACTGGTACCTCGTGTATAGCGCCAAGTTATCATGGACTCAGTACTGGGACCTTGTGTATATAGCCAAGTTATCATGGACTCGGTACTGGGACCTTGTGTATATAGCCAAGTTATCATGGACTCGGTACTGGGACCTTGTGTATATAGCCAAGTTATCATGAACTCAGTACTGGTACCTCGTGTATAGCGCCAAGTTATCATGGACTCAGTACTGGGACCTTGTGTATATAGCCAAGTTATCATGAACTCGGTACTGGTACCTTGTGTATAGCGCCAAGTTATCATGGACTCGGTACTGGTACCTCGTGTATAGCGCCAAGTTATCATGAACTCGGTACTGGTACCTTGTGTATATAGCCAAGTTATCATGGACTCGGTACTGGGACCTTGTGTATATAGCCAAGTTATCATGAACTCGGTACTGGTACCTCATGTATAGTGCCAAGTTATCATGAACTCGGTACTGGGACCTTGTGTATATAGCCAAGTTATCATGGACTCGGTACTGGTACCTCGTGTATAGCGCCAAGTTATCACGAACTCGGTACTGGTACCTTGTGTATATAGCCAAGTTATCATGAACTCGGTACTGGTACCTCGTGTATAGCGCCAAGTTATCACGAACTCGGTACTGGTACCTTGTGTATATAGCCAAGTTATCATGAACTCGGTACTGGTACCTCATGTATAGCGCCAAGTTATCATGGACTCGGTACTGGTACCTCATGTATAGCGCCAAGTTATCACGAACTCGGTACTGGTACCTTGTGTATATAGCCAAGTTATCATGAACTCGGTACTGGTACCTCATGTATAGCGCCAAGTTATCATGGACTCGGTACTGGTACCTCATGTATAGCGCCAAGTTATCACGAACTCGGTACTGGTACCTTGTGTATATAGCCAAGTTATCATGAACTCGGTACTGGTACCTCATGTATAGCACCAAGTTATCATGAACTCGGTACTGGTACCTCGTGTATAGCGCCAAGTTATCACGAACTCGGTATTGGTACCTTGTGTATATAGCCAAGTTATCATGAACTCAGTACTGGTACCTCGTGTATAGCGCCATGTTATCCTTACTCATTGTGTATTTATTCCTTGTGTTCTATTTCTTTTAAGAAATGTTTCTCTCTGCATTGTTGGGAAGGGCCCGTAAGTAAGCCCTTCACTGTTAGTCTACATCTGTTTACAGAGCATGTTACAAATAAAATGTCATTTTCATTTTTATTTGTGGCATGATTGCTCTGTACTGCTCTGCTATCTTGGGAAAGATTCAACAGAGTCAATATAATAGGTCTAATAGATGTATGTGCCGACAAGCTAATAGGCCAATAAAGCTTTGCCTGGAGGAGACAGGGGACAGCTGATTAGCAGAAGGCTAGCTGTTAGTGGTTGCTAAATGATTGATGTATATTTTCACCTCTCTCACTCTTTCTACTGCTCTCTCTCTCTTGGGCTCCCAAGTAGTGCAGCAGTCTAAGGCACTGCACATCAGTGCTAGAGGTGTCACTGGTTCAAATCCAGGCTGTATCACAACTGGCTGTGATTGGCAGTCTCATAGGGCAATGCACAATTTGCCCAGCGTTGTCTGGAAAAAGTCATTTGTTCTTAACTGACTTGCCTAGTTAAATAAAGATTTTTCTATTTACGTCACATTACAAAGCACTCTTAATTAACAGAGACATAAGCCCTACTCCAGCTAATTATCATGCCTGTTAAACAGCATTACACTTCACTGTGTATCCAACTTTTCTCTGTACAGTAGGTGACTGACATCCAAGACTGCCTCATACTGGACTGGCTGCAGGCAGTGTCCCCTCCCTCCCAGGATTGTCCTTGGGGAAATGCAGTGAGAAATCCTGAGTCATCCATATCCCCACTACGACTGCATGCAGACAGCCCAGCTGAGCTCTCAGATGAAGGGGTAAGGAGGAGGTGTTTGAACCCCCTGTCTACTGCCCCAGTGTGTGTGGGGGTACATATACAGTTGAAGTCAGAAGTTTACATACACCTTATCCAAATACATTAAAACTCAGTTTCTTAGGTTTTTATTTTAGCTCCTTTTCTCCCCAATTTCGTGGTATCCCAATTGTTAGTAATTACTATCTTGTCTCATCGCTACAACTCCCGTACGGGCTCGGGAGAGACAACGGTCGAAAGCAATGCGTCCTCCGAAACACAACCCAACCAAGCCGCACTGGCGCCTCCAACCCGGAAGCCAGCCGCACCAATGTGTCGGAGGAAACACCGTGCACCTGGCTACCTTGGTTAGCGCGCACTGCACCCGGCCCGCCACAGGAGTCACTGGTGCCCGATGAGACAAGGATATCCCTACCGGCCAAACCCTCCCTAACCAGGACGACGCTAGGCCAACTGTGCTTCGTGCCGGCTGCGACAGAGCGCAAACCCAGAGTCTCTGGTGGCACAGCTAGCGCTGCGATGCAGTGCCCTAGACCACTGCGCCACCAGGGAGGCCCCTTAAACTCAGTTTTTAACAATTCCTGACATTTAATCCTAGTAAAAATTCCCTGTTTTATACCAGTTAGGATCACCACTTTATTTTAAGAATGTGAAATGTCAGAATAATAGTAGAGAGAATGATTAATCACATTCCCAGGGGGTCAGAGGTTTACATACACTCAATAAGTATTTGGTAGCATTGCCTTTAAATTGTTTAACTTGAGTCAAACGTTTCGGGTAGCCTTCCACAAACTTCCCACAATAAGTTGGGTGAATTTTGGCCCATTCCTCCTGACAGAGCTGGTGTAACTGAGTCAGGTTTGTAAGGCCTCCTTGCTAGCAAACACTTTTTCAGTTCTGCCCACACATTTTCTATAGGGTTGAGGTCAGGCCTTTGTGATGGCCACTCCAATACCTTGACTTTGTTGTCCTTAAGCCATTTTGCCACAACTTTTGAAGTATGCTTGGGGTCATTGTCCATTTGGAAGACCCATTTGCGACCATACTTTAACTGATGTCTTGAGATGTTGCTTCAACATATCCACATAATTTTCCTACCTCATGAGGCCATCTATTTTGTGAAGTGCAACAGTCCCTCCTGCAGCAAAGCACCCCCACAACATGATGCTGCCACCCCTGTGCTTCACGGTTGGATTGGTGTTCTTCAGCTTGCAAGCCTCCCCCTTTTTCCTCCAAATGTAACGATGGTCATTATGGCCAAACAGTTCCATTTTTGTTTCATCAGACCAGAGGACATTTCTCCAAAAAGTATGATCTTTGTCCCCATGTGCAGTTTCAAACCGTGGTCTGGCTTTTTTATGGCGGTTTTGGAGCAGTGGCTTCTTCCTTGCTGAGCGGTCTTTCAGGTTATGTCAATATAAGACTTGTTTTACTGTGGATATAGATACTTTTGTACCCGTTTCCTCCAGCATCTTCACAAGGTCCTTTGCTGTTGTTCTGGGATTGATTTGCGCTTTTCGCACAAAATTATGTTCATCTCTAGGGACAGAACGTATCTTGTTCCTGAGCGGTATGACGGCTGCGTGGTCCCATGTTGTTTATGCTTGTGTACTATAGTTTGTACGGATGAACGTGATACCTTAAGGCGTTTGGAAATTGTTCCCAAGGATGAACCAGACTTGTGGAGGTCCACATTTTTTATTCAGAGCTCTTGGCTGATTTCTTTTGATTTTCCCACGATGTCAAGCATCATGGGAAGAGGCACTGAGTTTGAACGTAGGCCTAGAAATACATCAATAGGTACACCTCCAATTGACTCAAATTATGTCAATTAGCCTATCAGAAGCTTATAAAGCCATGACATCATTTTCTGGAATTTTCCAAGCTGTTCAAAGGCACAGTCAACTTAGTGTATGTAAACTTTTGACCCACTGTAATTGTGATACAGTGAATTCGAAGTGAAATAATCTGTCTGTAAACAATTGTTGGAAAAATGACTTGCGTCATGCACAAAGTAGATGTCCTAACCGAGTTACCAAAACTATAGTTTGTTAGAATGGCATTAATGTATTGTTTAGAGTCTAGGCTGTCTTTGTGTGTGATCACGTCTTGATGAAGAGAGAAACTTACTATAGAGTTTTTTTTATTTTCCTTTATGTACACGGAGGATGACTAAAACTTTCGATGTGTAACGGTTTTCTTCTGGGGAAAGAGAGGCGGACCAAAACGTAGCGTGGTTACTTGTAAACATCTTTAATAAAGATGAACAATGAACGATCTACAAAACAAGAAATGTGAAAAAAAAACGAAACAGCCCTATCTGGTGCAACAAACACAGAGACAGGAACAATCACCCACAAAACCCAACACAAAACAGGCTACCTAAATATGGTTCCCAATCAGAGATAATGACTAACACCTGCCTCTGATTGAGAACCATATCAGGCCAAACATAGAAATAGACAAACCAGACACACAACATAGAATGCCCACCCAGCTCACGTCCTGACCAACACTAAAACAAGGAAAACACACATGAACGATGGTCAGAACGTGACAGGATGGATTAACATTTGACTACTGTACTCCAAAATAGTGTTGCTATCGGACGATGAACTGCTACAAGGCATTAATGTCATCGTGGGATTAAATGAGAGTTCACTCATTTCAGACATTATTGAACCTGGAGAATGGTGTAATGTTTAGTGTTCACCTCTATGTTGTAGATTCAGCTTATATGCCTCTTTTCTAAATGAATGAGGAAAATGAGCAACGTCTAATTACATCAGCGCTTATCTTTTTCCATTGATTTGTGGTTGAGGCATATCAACAGCAGTATTAGACCACTAATAAATGATTGGCTCTGATAACTGGTCTTAATGATAATGACACTGTAGGTATTGATTGGGGACAACATCATCTTACAGCCCTGTACCAGTCTGGTGGAGTGGCCAGGAGAAAACACTAATTGCCAGACAAGCTAAGGCTAATATGATGGGGTCATGGGGACCTGTTTCTAAGTCATTCCCTAATTAGACTACATGCCCCCACACCATTCTCTCTCTCTCTCTATCAAACGAGCCATAGCTGATCCACCATTTAAGTCATTACCAGAGCTAATGCACAGATGCCCAACAGAGTGCAATATGCTGGACTGTCATGCTTTACATTCATTAGAGTTGCTGCCCTTACATAGGATTTCACTACTCTAATCCAAAACTTAGCCACTAGAGTGAAGAACAAATATCTGACCAAGGGCCAAATTCTTAAAAGAAAGTTGTTTAGTGCTCTTCAGCCAAATGTTTCATATTTTATATCTAATTCCGCAAATAGGTAGTCAGCTCTCAACATCGTTGGGTAAGGACCAATTAAAATCATCACACAGACAAACTTTTAATGTATCACCAGTAATGAAATTGTGAATTTGATTAATTTCTTTCTTGTTAATTAAACAATGCATCTAATTATTCCAGCTCAAATAGACAGAGGCAAACTCAGAGTCAGTATCGCTGTGCAAGAGGGAGATATCTAACCTGAAAAACCTCTACTATGTCCTCCATCCTTAACCACCTCCTCATATCTCTCTCTCCCTCCTCCTCCCCTTCCTCTATCTTGTCTTACCATTACTTTATTCATGGTGTCTTTTGTATGTTCTAATACCCATAACCACCCATTCCCATTACCCCCCCGATACACACACACCAAACCTCATCAATTCAGTTCTCTTTCATCCAGCCCATTCTTTAGAGATCCAATGGGTTTTTAGCTTTCAAGTAGATGCTGTTACGACCAGGTTGTGTGACCTTTTGATTACAGCAAGACAGTTCTGATGCTGATAACATTATGTATTATCACTAGATAAAGGCCACTGTCTCGTCAGAATAAAACAACGGGCATCTCTTTCATTCTGTGGCCCTGTTGTTTCAAAAGCAGCTCCAGCCCCACATTAATTAGACTCCTATTTGGTCGGCCGGGGAATGAATCGCCTGCTCTCTCCCTCTATTCTCTGGCTGGTGAAGAGTTAGCCACTCACATGAAAGACTGTTTGAAGATGACATTCATGCTAGGACACAGGGAGACTGGGGAGGCACTCAGGGCTCCATTCAATCTAACCTGCACTGCAAGAAATAACTTGGCTATATACACAGGGTTCCAGTACAGAGTCGATGTGCCGGGGTACAAAGTAATTGAGGTAGATATGTACATATAGGTAGGGATAAAGTGACTAGGCAAAAGGATAGGATATTATAGGATATTATTCGACCATGCTGGTCATTTATGAACATTTGAACATCTTGGCCATGTTCTGTTATAATCTCCACCCGGCACAGCCAGAAGAGGACTGGCCACCCCACATAGCCTGGTTCCTCTCTAGGGTTCTTCCTAGGGTTTGGCCTTTCTAGGGAGTTTTTCCTAGCCACCGTGCTTCTACACCTGCATTGCTTGCTGTTTGGGGTTTTAGGCTGGGTTTCTGTACAGCACTTTGAGATATCAGCTGATGTACGAAGGGCTATATACATACATTTGATTTGATTTGATAGATATTAAACAGTTGCAGCACAGTTAGTGGAAAAAGGGTCAATAGTCCGAGTAGTAAATTAAACAGTAAAATATATTTGAGTAAGATATGATGATGAAATGCTAAGTATATATGCCTATATGCTGATTATATTGTTTTGATGGCAGAAGCTGAACAAGACCTGCATAAAATGTTATTATGTACAGTAAAGTGGTGCAAAAGATTGAAAAAAATAAAGATAATGCATTTTAGAAAACCAGGTACTAAGAGAAGTGTTTTTCAGTTTTGTTTTGGTGAAGAAATGATTGAGTATACTAGCATTTTGTTATGAACATATGCCCTTTCTATTAGGCATATCTGCCAAACATAGCTCTTGGGGGAGTTATAGGAAAAACAAAAACACTCAAAGACATTGGTTATGCTACATATTCCAAACTGTATCAGACATGTGTGTGTCCTGTTCTGAACTATTCAACAGGACTGCGAGGTGCTAAGAGGTATCTCAAAAACAAACATGTCCATAACAGAGCAGTGCCATCTTTTTTTGGTATCCATAAGTTTGCGCCTATACTGGCAATAACTGGGGACATGGGCTGGGAACCCTGTGAGGTGAGATGGAAGGCCTGTATGACAATAACTGGGGACATGGGCTGGGAACCCTGTGAGGTGAGATGGAAGGCCTGTATGACAATAACTGGGGACATGGGCTGGGAACCCTGTGAGGTGAGATGGAAGGCCTGTATGACAATAACTGGGGACATGGGCTGGGAACCCTGTGAGGTGAGATGGAAGGCCTGTATGACAATAACTGGGGACATGGGCTGGGAACCCTGTGAGGTGAGATGGAAGGCGTGTATGACAATAACTGGGGACATGGGCTGGGAACCCTGTGAGGTGAGATGGAAGGCGTGTATGACAATAACTGGGGACATGGGCTGGGAACCCTGTGAGGTGAGATGGAAGGCCTGTATGACAATAACTGGGGACATGGGCTGGGAACCCTGTGAGGTGAGATGGAAGGCGTGTATGACAATAACTGGGGACATGGGCTGGGAACCCTGTGAGGTGAGATGGAAGGCGTGTATGACAATAACTGGGGAATGGGCTGGGAACCCTGTGAGGTGAGATGGAATGCGTGTATGACAATAACTGGGGACATGGGCTGGGAACCCTGTGAGGTGAGATGGAAGGCCTGTATGACAATAACTGGGGACATGGGCTGGGAACCCTGTGAGGTGAGATGGAAGGCCTGTATGACAATAACTGGGGACATGGGCTGGGAACCCTGTGAGGTGAGATGGAAGGCGTGTATGACAATAACTGGGGACATGGGCTGGGAACCCTGTGAGGTGAGATGGAAGGCGTGTATGACAATAACTGGGGACATGGGCTGGGAACCCTGTGAGGTGAGATGGAAGGCCTGTATGGTGAGACTTTGGAATAGACTGTTGGATATGCCTATTGCCAGAAACGTTTTTCAATGGAATCCCTCCATAGGAGGAGCCTGGGCAACTGAAATGCCTGACCTTTTCCAACAGTCCGACTGTGAACAGCTGTACGAAAACCAAATTAAAGGAGACATATTTCTTAAAAAACCACGGATGGTGCATTATGGAAAGAAATGGGTGGAGGAGATTAGACATAAACCCAAATTGAGAACCTTTTGTTTGATTTATGGTGAATTTGTGTGTGAGAGATATTATTTATAACCTACCTAGAACCAGGAGATCACTATGTGCGCAGGTAAGATCAGAGATATTGCCCCTGCGTAATGAAACGGTCTAATTATGAAATGTTAGATGAAAGACTATGTAAATCAGCCACACCGGAGGGACTCTACTCACGCTGCGCGTTCACCCTACTCGTTCCCTTATTTTGGTTTACTGCCCCGAATAGTGTTTGTATCCACAGTACTAACATTGACAATCTCCCGCTCGTTAAGTAAAGTGCAGCCAGGATCCATACAGTGCGCAATTCTCCGCTTTCTGTTTATTGTACTGGTGCATGTGTGTGTTGCTTTTCTGTGTTTACTATTTCACCGGCGAAGCTTGTTTTCGGGAGGCGGGGTGTGGGTTGTGTTTGCGAACTAATTTTAGCTCATAACAATCTTGTTGCATGGCCCCAAAAAATACACTTTTTTAAACGTGTAGCATGGCTAATATGAGCTAATATTACAGAGGCGCAGAGCGGAAGAGGAATGCATACCGAGCACTACGTCATTAACTATCCGATCAACAAAAAGAGATATATAAAGATATAATAGATCTGCAGGAAAATAACTTTTAAGTCCTTCCTGCAACTCTAACATGGATTCTACCAACAAAAGGGTTGATCATCTATTTAAGGATGTAATAGAATTTAAACACAGTTTGCAGGAGCAATTTTCCAAAAGGAGACTACGTCGAGAACCAATCGAGGCGCAATAACATTTTAATCTAATGGAATAGAAGACGTAAAGACTGAAATTTAGAGGATGAATAGGAATGGCACTTTCTTCCCTATTGGACGGCCAAGATCTACACTGCATACCTGAAGTATGATCAGTTGGTCATTCACCCCTCCCCTCTCCTAGGCTTAAGGCAAGTGACTTCGCTATAGTCGCCTGATTTGACACACACACACGCACGAATATATATACTCTACTTTGTTCATGTGTTTCACCTAACCTCATGACGTAAAACACGCATTGCTCTAAATGCCATAATCCTCTGAAGTCTTCAGTGGTGTTACGTGGACTGTGTCTATTGATAAAACTAACACAAATGTCTGGTTGTATTGGACATGTGAGACATGTCCTTCTATGTTTCTGTTCCACTCTCTGGATGATTCCCACTGTGTATCTCTCTTAGTTGAGCAGGATATCAACCCCTATAACATGGTCTTTAACCCGTTAGATATTAATGAAGCCAAGGATATCAACCCCTATAACATGGTCTTTAACCCATTAGATATTAACGAAGCCAAGGATATCAACCCCTATAACATGGTCTTTAACCCGTTAGATATTAATGAAGCCAAGGATATCAACCCCTATAACATGGTCTTTAACCCATTAGATATTAACGAAGCCAAGGATATCAACCCTTATAACATGGTCTTTAACCCATTAGATATTAACGAAGCCAAGGATATCAACCCTTATAACATGGTCTTTAACCCATTAGATATTAACGAAGCCAAGGATATCAACCCCTATAACATGGTCTTTAACCCATTAGATATTAACGAAGCCAAGGATATCAACCCTTATAACATGGTCTTTAACCCATTAGATATTAACGAAGCCAAGGATATCAACCCTTATAACATGGTCTTTAACCCATTAGATATTAACGAAGCCAAGGATATCAACCCCTATAACATGGTCTTTAACCCATTAGATATTAACGAAGCCAAGGATATCAACCCTTATAACATGGTCTTTAACCCATTAGATATTAACGAAGCCAAGGATATCAACCCTTATAACATGGTCTTTAACCCATTAGATATTAACGAAGCCAAGGATATCAACCC
Organism: Oncorhynchus keta; assembly: GCF_023373465.1. Classification (NCBI taxonomy): domain Eukaryota; kingdom Metazoa; phylum Chordata; class Actinopteri; order Salmoniformes; family Salmonidae; genus Oncorhynchus; species Oncorhynchus keta. Next base: position 13,022,727 of record NC_068454.1, read on the forward strand.
AAGGATATCAACTTATAACATGGTCTTTAACCCATTAGATATTAACGAAGCCAAGGATATCAACCCTTATAACATGGTCTTTAACCCATTAGATATTAACGAAGCCAAGGATATCAACCCCTATAACATGGTCTTTAACCCATTAGATATTAACGAAGCCAAGGATATCAACCCTTATAACATGGTCTTTAACCCATTAGATATTAATGAAGCCAAGGATATCAACCCTTATAACATGGTCTTTAACCCATTAGATATTAATGAAGCCAAGGATATCAACCCTTATAACATGGTCTTTAACCCATTAGATATTAACGAAGCCAAGGATATCAACCCTTATAACATGGTCTTTAACCCATTAGATATTAACGAAGCCAAGGATATCAACCCTTATAACATGGTCTTTAACCCATTAGATATTAACGAAGCCAAGGATATCAACCCTTATAACATGGTCTTTAACCCATTAGATATTAACGAAGCCAAGGATATCAACCCCTATAACATGGTCTTTAACCCATTAGATATTAACGAAGCCAAGGATATCAACCCTTATAACATGGTCTTTAACCCATTAGATATTAATGAAGCAAAGGATATCAACCCTTATAACATGGTCTTTAACCCATTAGATATTAATGAAGCCAAGGATATCAACCCTTATAACATGGTCTTTAACCCATTAGATATTAACGAAGCCAAGGATATCAGCCCTGATAACATGGTCTTTAACCCATTAGATATTAACGAAGCCAAGGATATCAACCCTTATAACATGGTCTTTAACCCATTAGATATTAACGAAGCCAAGGATATCAGCCCTGATAACATGGTCTTTAACCCATTAGATATTAACGAAGCCAAGGATATCAACCCTTATAACATGGTCTTTAACCCATTAGATATTAACGAAGCCAAGGATATCAACACGGATAACATGGTCTTTAACCCATTAGATATTAACAAAGCCAAGGATATCAACCCTTATAACATGGTCTTTAACCCATTAGATATTAACGAAGCCAAGGATATCAACCCTTATAACATGGTCTTTAACCCATTAGATATTAACGAAGCCAAGGATATCAACCCTTATAACATGGTCTTTAACCCATTAGATATTAACGAAGCCAAGGATATCAACCCTTATAACATGGTCTTTAACCCATTAGATATTAACGAAGCCAAGGATATCAACCCTTATAACATGGTCTTTAACCCATTAGATATTAACGAAGCCAAGGATATCAACCCTTATAACATGGTCTTTAACCCATTAGATATTAACGAAGCCAAGGATATCAACCCTTATAACATGGTCTTTAACCCATTAGATATTAACGAAGCCAAGGATATCAACCCTTATAACATGGTCTTTAACCCATTAGATATTAACCCATTAGATATTAATGAAGCCAAGGATATCAACCCTTATAACATGGTCTTTAACCCATTATTACCCAAGGATATCAACCCTTAACATGGTCTTTAACCCATTAGATTTAACGAAGCCAAGGATATCAACCCTGATAACATGGTCTTTAACCCATTAGATATTAACGAAGCCAAGGATATCAACCCTTATAACATGGTCTTTAACCCATTAGATATTAACGAAGCCAAGGATATCAACCCTTATAACATGGTCTTTAACCCATTAGATATTAACGAAGCCAAGGATATCAACCCTTATAACATGGTCTTTAACCCATTAGATATTAACGAAGCCAAGGATATCAACCCTTATAACATGGTCTTTAACCCATTAGATATTAACGAAGCCAAGGATATCAACCCTTATAACATGGTCTTTAACCCATTAGATATTAACGAAGCCAAGGATATCAACCCTTATAACATGGTCTTTAACCCATTAGATATTAATGAAGCCAAGGATATCAACCCTTATAACATGGTCTTTAACCCATTAGATATTAACGAAGCCAAGGATATCAACCCTTATAACATGGTCTTTAACCCATTAGATATTAACGAAGCCAAGGATATCAACCCTTATAACATGGTCTTTAACCCATTAGATATTAACGAAGGATATCAACCCTTAAGGAACCCATATCAACCCCTATAACATGGTCTTTAACCCATTAGATATTAATGAAGCCAAGGATATCAACCCTTATAACATGGTCTTTAACCCATTAGATATTAATGAAGCCAAGGATATCAACCCTTATAACATGGTCTTTAACCCATTAGATATTAACGAAGCCAAGGATATCAACCCTTATAACATGGTCTTTAACCCATTAGATATTAACGAAGCCAAGGATATCAACCCTTATAACATGGTCTTTAACCCATTAGATATTAACGAAGCCAAGGATATCAACCCTTATAACATGGTCTTTAACCCATTAGATATTAATAACATGGTCTTTAACCCATTAGATATTAATGAAGCCAAGGATATCAACCCTTATAACATGGTCTTTAACCCATTAGATATTAACGAAGCCAAGGATATCAACCCTTATAACATGGTCTTTAACCCATTAGATATTAACGAAGCCAAGGATATCAACCCTTATAACATGGTCTTTAACCCATTAGATATTAACGAAGCCAAGGATATCAACCCTGATAACATGGTCTTTAACCCATTAGATATTAACGAAGCCAAGGATATCAACCCTTATAACATGGTCTTTAACCCATTAGATATTAACGAAGCCAAGGATATCAACGCTTATAACATGGTCTTTAACCCATTAGATATTAACGAAGCCAAGGATATCAACCCTTATAACATGGTCTTTAACCCATTAGATATTAATGAAGCCAAGGATATCAACCCTTATAACATGGTCTTTAACCCATTAGATATTAACGAAGCCAAGGATATCAACCCTTATAACATGGTCTTTAACCCATTAGATATTAACGAAGCCAAGGATATCAACCCTTATAACATGGTCTTTAACCCATTAGATATTAACGAAGCCAAGGATATCAACCCTTATAACATGGTCTTTAACCCATTAGATATTAACAAATATCAACCCTTATAACATGGTCTTTAACCCATTAGATATTAACGAAGCCATATCAACCCTTATAACATGGTCTTTAACCCATTAGATATTAACGAAGCCAAGGATATCAACCCTTATAACATGGTCTTTAACCCATTAGATATTAATGAAGCCAAGGATATCAACCCTTATAACATGGTCTTTAACCCATTAGATATTAATGAAGCCAAGGATATCAACCCTTATAACATGGTCTTTAACCCATTAGATATTAACGAAGCCAAGGATATCAACCCTTATAACATGGTCTTTAACCCATTAGATATTAACGAAGCCAAGGATATCAACCCTTATAACATGGTCTTTAACCCATTAGATATTAACGAAGCCAAGGATATCAACCCTTATAACATGGTCTTTAACCCATTAGATATTAACGAAGCCAAGGATATCAACCCTTATAACATGGTCTTTAACCCATATAGATATTAACCCATTAGATGAAGCCAAGGATATCAACCCTTATAACATGGTCTTTAACCCATTAGATATTAATGAAGCCAAGGATATCAACCCTTATAACATGGTCTTTAACCCATTAGATATTAACGAAGCCAAGGATATCAACCCTTATAACATGGTCTTTAACCCATTAGATATTAACGAAGCCAAGGATATCAACCCTTATAACATGGTCTTTAACCCATTAGATATTAACGAAGCCAAGGATATCAACCCTTATAACATGGTCTTTAACCCATTAGATATTAACGAAGCCAAGGATATCAACCCTTATAACATGGTCTTTAACCCATTAGATATTAACGAAGGATATCAACCCTATCAACCAAGGATAGATATTAACAAGGATATCAACCCTATAACATGGTCTTTAACCCATTAGATATTAACGAAGCCAAGGATATCAACCCTTATAACATGGTCTTTAACCCATTAGATATTAACGAAGCCAAGGATATCAACCCTTATAACATGGTCTTTAACCCATTAGATATTAATGAAGCCAAGGATATCAACCCTTATAACATGGTCTTTAACCCATTAGATATTAACGAAGCCAAGGATATCAACCCTTATAACATGGTCTTTAACCCATTAGATATTAACGAAGCCAAGGATATCAACCCTTATAACATGGTCTTTAACCCATTAGATATTAACGAAGCCAAGGATATCAACCCTTATAACATGGTCTTTAACCCATTAGATATTAATGAAGCCAAGGATATCAACCCTTATAACATGGTCTTTAACCCATTAGATATTAACGAAGCCAAGGATATCAACCCTTATAACATGGTCTTTAACCCATTAGATATTAACGAAGCCAAGGATATCAACCCTTATAACATGGTCTTTAACCCATTAGATATTAACGAAGCCAAGGATATCAACCCTTATAACATGGTCTTTAACCCATTAGATATTAACGAAGCCAAGGATATCAACCCTTATAACATGGTCTTTAACCCATTAGATATTAACGAAGCCAAGGATATCAACCCTTATAACATGGTCTTTAACCCATTAGATATTAATGAAGCCAAGGATATCAACCCTTATAACATGGTCTTTAACCCATTAGATATTAATGAAGCCAAGGATATCAACCCTTATAACATGGTCTTTAACCCATTAGATATTAATGAAGCCAAGGATATCAACCCTATAACATGGTCTTTAACCCATTAGATATTAATGAAGCCAAGGATATCAACCCTTATAACATGGTCTTTAACCCATTAGATATTAACGAAGCCAAGGATATCAACCCTTATAACATGGTCTTTAACCCATTAGATATTAACGAAGCCAAGGATATCAACATGGTCTTAACCCATAACATGGTATCAACCCTTTAACATAACCCATTAGATATTAACGAAGCCAAGGATATCAACCCTTATAACATGGTCTTTAACCCATTAGATATTAACGAAGCCAAGGATATCAACCCTTATAACATGGTCTTTAACCCATTAGATATTAATGAAGCCAAGGATATCAACCCTTATAACATGGTCTTTAACCCATTAGATATTAATGAAGCCAAGGATATCAACCCTTATAACATGGTCTTTAACCCATTAGATATTAATGAAGCCAAGGATATCAACCCTTATAACATGGTCTTTAACCCATTAGATATTAACGAAGCCAAGGATATCAACCCTTATAACATGGTCTTTAACCCATTAGATATTAACGAAGCCAAGGATATCAACCCTTATAACATGGTCTTTAACCCATTAGATATTAACGAAGCCAAGGATATCAACCCTTATAACATGGTCTTTAACCCATTAGATATTAACGAAGCCAAGGATATCAACCCTTATAACATGGTCTTTAACCCATTAGATATTAATGAAGCCAAGGATATCAACCCCTATAACATGGTCTTTAACCCATTAGATATTAATGAAGCCAAGGATATCAACCCTTATAACATGGTCTTTAACCCATTAGATATTAACGAAGCCAAGGATATCAACCCTTATAACATGGTCTTTAACCCATTAGATATTAACGAAGCCAAGGATATCAACCCTTATAACATGGTCTTTAACCCATTAGATATTAACGAAGCCAAGGATATCAACCCTTATAACATGGTCTTTAACCCATTAGATATTAACGAAGCCAAGGATATCAACCCTTATAACATGGTCTTTAACCCATTAGATATTATAACATGGTCTTTAACCCATTAGATATTAATGAAGCCAAGGATATCAACCCTTATAACATGGTCTTTAACCCATTAGATATTAATGAAGCCAAGGATATCAACCCTTATAACATGGTCTTTAACCCATTAGATATTAATGAAGCCAAGGATATCAACCCTTATAACATGGTCTTTAACCCATTAGATATTAATGAAGCCAAGGATATCAACCCTTATAACATGGTCTTTAACCCATTAGATATTAACGAAGCCAAGGATATCAACCCTTATAACATGGTCTTTAACCCATTAGATATTAACGAAGCCAAGGATATCAACCCTTATAACATGGTCTTTAACCCATTAGATATTAACGAAGCCAAGGATATCAACCCTTATAACATGGTCTTTAACCCATTAGATATTAATGAAGCCAAGGATATCAACCCTTATAACATGGTCTTTAACCCATTAGATATTAACGAAGCCAAGGATATCAACCCTTATAACATGGTCTTTAACCCATTAGATATTAATGAAGCCAAGGATATCAACCCTTATAACATGGTCTTTAACCCATTAGATATTAACGAAGCCAAGGATATCAACCCTTATAACATGGTCTTTAACCCATTAGATATTAATGAAGCCAAGGATATCAACCCTTATAACATGGTCTTTAACCCATTAGATATTAACGAAGCCAAGGATATCAACCCTTATAACATGGTCTTTAACCCATTAGATATTAACGAAGCCAAGGATATCAACCCTTATAACATGGTCTTTAACCCATTAGATATTAACGAAGCCAAGGATATCAACCCTTATAACATGGTCTTTAACCCATTAGATATTAATATTAAGAAGCCAAGGATATCAACCCTTATAACATGGTCTTTAACCCATTAGATATTAATGAAGCCAAGGATATCAACCCTTATAACATGGTCTTTAACCCATTAGATATTAATGAAGCCAAGGATATCAACCCTTATAACATGGTCTTTAACCCATTAGATATTAACGAAGCCAAGGATATCAACCCTTATAACATGGTCTTTAACCCATTAGATATTAACGAAGCCAAGGATATCAACCCTTATAACATGGTCTTTAACCCATTAGATATTAATGAAGCCAAGGATATCAACCCTTATAACATGGTCTTTAACCCATTAGATATTAACGAAGCCAAGGATATCAACCCTTATAACATGGTCTTTAACCCATTAGATATTAATGAAGCCAAGGATATCAACCCTTATAACATGGTCTTTAACCCATTAGATATTAATGAAGCCAAGGATATCAACCCTTATAACATGGTCTTTAACCCATTAGATATTAATGAAGCCAAGGATATCAACCCTTATAACATGGTCTTTAACCCATTAGATATTAATGAAGCCAAGGATATCAACCCTTATAACATGGTCTTTAACCCATTAGATATTAACGAAGCCAAGGATAACATGGTCTTTAACCCATAGATATTAACCCAAGGATATCAACCCTAACATGGTCTTTAACCCATTAGATATTAACGAAGCCAAGGATATCAACCCTTATAACATGGTCTTTAACCCATTAGATATTAATGAAGCCAAGGATATCAACCCTTATAACATGGTCTTTAACCCATTAGATATTAATGAAGCCAAGGATATCAACCCTTATAACATGGTCTTTAACCCATTAGATATTAATGAAGCCAAGGATATCAACCCTTATAACATGGTCTTTAACCCATTAGATATTAACGAAGCCAAGGATATCAACCCTTATAACATGGTCTTTAACCCATTAGATATTAACGAAGCCAAGGATATCAACCCTTATAACATGGTCTTTAACCCATTAGATATTAACGATATTAACCCAAGGATATCAACCCTTATAACATGGTCTTTAACCCATTAGATATTAACGAAGCCAAGGATATCAACCCTTATAACATGGTCTTTAACCCATTAGATATTAATGAAGCCAAGGATATCAACCCTTATAACATGGTCTTTAACCCATTAGATATTAATGAAGCCAAGGATATCAACCCTTATAACATGGTCTTTAACCCATTAGATATTAACGAAGCCAAGGATATCAACCCTTATAACATGGTCTTTAACCCATTAGATATTAATGAAGCCAAGGATATCAACCCTTATAACATGGTCTTTAACCCATTAGATATTAAGCCAAGGATATCAACCCTTATAACATGGTCTTTATATCAACCAAGGATATCAACCCTTATAACATGGTCTTTAACCCATTAGATATTAACCCTTATAACATGGTCTTTAACCCATTAGCCATTAGGATATCAACCCTTATAACATGGTCTTTAACCCATTAGATATTAACGAAGCCAAGGATATCAACCCTTATAACATGGTCTTTAACCCATTAGATATTAATGAAGCCAAGGATATCAACCCTTATAACATGGTCTTTAACCCATTAGATATTAATGAAGCCAAGGATATCAACCCTTATAACATGGTCTTTAACCCATTAGATATTAACGAAGCCAAGGATATCAACCCTTATAACATGGTCTTTAACCCATTAGATATTAATGAAGCCAAGGATATCAACCCTTATAACATGGTCTTTAACCCATTAGATATTAACGAAGCCAAGGATATCAACCCTTATAACATGGTCTTTAACCCATTAGATATTAATGAAGCCAAGGATATCAACCCCTATAACATGGTCTTTAACCCATTAGATATTAATGAAGCCAAGGATATCAACCCTTATAACATGGTCTTTAACCCATTAGATATTAATGAAGCCAAGGATATCAACCCTTATAACATGGTCTTTAACCCATTAGATATTAACGAAGCCAAGGATATCAACCCTTATAACATGGTCTTTAACCCATTAGATATTAACGAAGCCAAGGATATCAACCCTTATAACATGGTCTTTAACCCATTAGATATTAATGAAGCCAAGGATATCAACCCTTATAACATGGTCTTTAACCCATTAGATATTAATGAAGGATATCAACATAACATGGTCTTTATATCAACCCTTATAACATGGTCTTTAACCCATTAGATATTAATGAAGCCAAGGATATCAACCCTTATAACATGGTCTTTAACCCATTAGATATTAACGAAGCCAAGGATATCAACCCTTATAACATGGTCTTTAACCCATTAGATATTAATGAAGCCAAGGATATCAACCCTTATAACATGGTCTTTAACCCATTAGATATTAATGAAGCCAAGGATATCAACCCTTATAACATGATATCAACCCTTATAACATGGTCTTTAACCCATTAGATATTAATGAAGCCAGATAACATTCTTTAATTAGATATTAATGAAGCCAAGGATATCAACCCTTATAACATGGTCTTTAACCCATTAGATGTTAATGAAGCCAAGGATATCAACCCTTATAACATGGTCTTTAACCCATTAGATATTAATGAAGCCAAGGATATCAACCCTTATAACATGGTCTTTAACCCATTAGATATTAATGAAGCCAAGGATATCAACCCTTATAACATGGTCTTTAACCCATTAGATATTAATGAAGCCAAGGATATCAACCCTTATAACATGGTCTTTAACCCATTAGATATTAACGAAGCCAAGGATATCAACCCTTATAACATGGTCTTTAACCCATTAGATATTAACCAAGGATATCAACCCTTATAACATGGTCTTTATATCAACCAAGGATATCAACCCTTATAACATGGTCTTTAACCCATTAGATATTAATGAAGCCAAGGATATCAACCCTTATAACATGGTCTTTAACCCATTAGATATTAATGAAGCCAAGGATATCAACCCCTATAACATGGTCTTTAACCCATTAGATATTAACGAAGCCAAGGATATCAACCCTTATAACATGGTCTTTAACCCATTAGATATTAACGAAGCCAAGGATATCAACCCTTATAACATGGTCTTTAACCCATTAGATATTAACGAAGCCAAGGATATCAACCCTTATAACATGGTCTTTAACCCATTAGATATTAACGAAGCCAAGGATATCAACCCTTATAACATGGTCTTTAACCCATTAGATATTAACGAAGCCAAGGATATCAACCCTTATAACATGGTCTTTAACCCATTAGATATTAACGAAGCCAAGGATATCAACCCCTATAACATGGTCTTTAACCCATTAGATATTAACGAAGCCAAGGATATCAACCCTTATAACATGGTCTTTAACCCATTAGATATTAATGAAGCCAAGGATATCAACCCTTATAACATGGTCTTTAACCCATTAGATATTAATGAAGCCAAGGATATCAACCCTTATAACATGGTCTTTAACCCATTAGATATTAATGAAGCCAAGGATATCAACCCTTATAACATGGTCTTTAACCCATTAGATATTAACGAAGCCAAGGATATCAACCCTTATAACATGGTCTTTAACCCATTAGATATTAACGAAGCCAAGGATATCAACCCTTATAACATGGTCTTTAACCCATTAGATATTAACGAAGCCAAGGATATCAACCCTTATAACATGGTCTTTAACCCATTAGATATTAACGAAGCCAAGGATATCAACCCTTATAACATGGTCTTTAACCCATTAGATATTAATGAAGCCAAGGATATCAACCCTTATAACATGGTCTTTAACCCATTAGATATTAATGAAGCCAAGGATATCAACACGGATAACATGGTCTTTAACCCATTAGATATTAACGAAGCCAAGGATATCAACCCTTATAACATGGTCTTTAACCCATTAGATATTAATGAAGCCAAGGATATCAACCCTTATAACATGGTCTTTAACCCATTAGATGTTAATGAAGCCAAGGATATCAACCCTAACATGCCCTTATAACATGGTCTTTAACCCATTAGATATTAATGAAGCCAAGGATATCAACCCTTATAACATGGTCTTTAACCCATTAGATATTAACGAAGCCAAGGATATCAACCCTTATAACATGGTCTTTAACCCATTAGATATTAATGAAGCCAAGGATATCAACCCTTATAACATGGTCTTTAACCCATTAGATATTAATGAAGCCAAGGATATCAACCCTTATAACATGGTCTTTAACCCATTAGATATTAACGAAGCCAAGGATATCAACCCTTATAACATGGTCTTTAACCCATTAGATATTAATGAAGCCAAGGATATCAACACGGATAACATAGTCTTTAACCCATTAGATATTAACGAAGCCAAGGATATCAACCCTGATAACATGGTCTTTAACCCATTAGATATTAATGAAGCCAAGGATATCAACACGGATAACATGGTCTTTAACCCATTAGATATTAACGAAGCCAAGGATATCAACCCTTATAACATGGTCTTTAACCCATTAGATATTAATGAAGCCAAGGATATCAACACGGATAACATGGTCTTTAACCCATTAGATATTAACGAAGCCAAGGATATCAACCCTTATAACATGGTCTTTAACCCATTAGATATTAATGAAGCCAAGGATATCAACACGGATAACATGGTCTTTAACCCATTAGATATTAACGAAGCCAAGGATATCAACCCTTATAACATGGTCTTTAACCCATTAGATATTAATGAAGCCAAGGATATCAACCCTTATAACATGGTCTTTAACCCATTAGATATTAATGAAGCCAAGGATATCAACCCTTATAACATGGTCTTTAACCCATTAGATATTAATGAAGCCAAGGATATCAACACGGATAACATGGTCTTTAACCCATTAGATATTAACGAAGCCAAGGATATCAACCCTGATAACATGGTCTTTAACCCATTAGATATTAACGAAGCCAAGGATATCAACCCTTATAACATGGTCTTTAACCCATTAGATATTAACGAAGCCAAGGATATCAACCCTTATAACATGGTCTTTAACCCATTAGATATTAACGAAGCCAAGGATATCAACCCTTATAACATGGTCTTTAACCCATTAGATGTTAATGAAGCCAAGGATATCAACCCTTATAACATGGTCTTTAACCCATTAGATATTAACGAAGCCAAGGATATCAACCCTTATAACATGGTCTTTAACCCATTAGATATTAACGAAGCCAAGGATATCAACCCTTATAACATGGTCTTTAACCCATTAGATGTTAATGAAGCCAAGGATATCAACCCTTATAACATGGTCTTTAACCCATTAGATATTAATGAAGCCAAGGATATCAACACGGATAACATGGTCTTTAACCCATTAGATATTAACGAAGCCAAGGATATCAACCCTTATAACATGGTCTTTAACCCATTAGATGTTAATGAAGCCAAGGATATCAACCCTTATAACATGGTCTTTAACCCATTAGATATTAATGAAGCCAAGGATATCAACACGGATAACATGGTCTTTAACCCATTAGATATTAACGAAGCCAAGGATATCAACCCTTATAACATGGTCTTTAACCCATTAGATGTTAATGAAGCCAAGGATATCAACCCTTATAACATGGTCTTTAACCCATTAGATATTAATGAAGCCAAGGATATCAACACGGATAACATGGTCTTTAACCCATTAGATATTAACGAAGCCAAGGATATCAACCCTTATAACATGGTCTTTAACCCATTAGATATTAACGAAGCCAAGGATATCAACCCTTATAACATGGTCTTTAACCCATTAGATATTAACGAAGCCAAGGATATCAACCCTTATAACATGGTCTTTAACCCATTAGATATTAATGAAGCCAAGGATATCAACCCTTATAACATGGTCTTTAACCCATTAGATATTAATGAAGCCAAGGATATCAACACGGATAACATGGTCTTTAACCCATTAGATATTAACGAAGCCAAGGATATCAACCCTTATAACATGGTCTTTAACCCATTAGATATTAATGAAGCCAAGGATATCAACCCTTATAACATGGTCTTTAACCCATTAGATATTAATGAAGCCAAGGATATCAACCCTTATAACATGGTCTTTAACCCATTAGATATTAATGAAGCCAAGGATATCAACACGGATAACATGGTCTTTAACCCATTAGATATTAACGAAGCCAAGGATATCAACCCTGATAACATGGTCTTTAACCCATTAGATATTAACGAAGCCAAGGATATCAACCCTTATAACATGGTCTTTAACCCATTAGATATTAACGAAGCCAAGGATATCAACCCTTATAACATGGTCTTTAACCCATTAGATATTAACGAAGCCAAGGATATCAACCCTTATAACATGGTCTTTAACCCATTAGATTTTAATGAAGCCAAGGATATCAACCCTTATAACATGGTCTTTAACCCATTAGATATTAACGAAGCCAAGGATATCAACACGGATAACATGGTCTTTAACCCATTAGATATTAACGAAGCCAAGGATATCAACCCTTATAACATGGTCTTTAACCCATTAGATATTAATGAAGCCAAGGATATCAACACGGATAACATGGTCTTTAACCCATTAGATATTAACAAAGCCAAGGATATCAACCCTTATAACATGGTCTTTAACCCATTAGATATTAACGAAGCCAAGGATATCAACCCTTATAACATGGTCTTTAACCCATTAGATATTAACGAAGCCAAGGATATCAACACGGATAACATGGTCTTTAACCCATTAGATATTAACGAAGCCAAGGATATCAACCCTTATAACATGTTCTTTAACCCATTAGATATTAACGAAGCCAAGGATATCAACCCTTATAAAATGGTCTTTAACCCATTAGATATTAATGAAGCCAAGGATATCAACCCTTATAACATGGTCTTTAACCCATTAGATATTAATGAAGCCAAGGATATCAACCCTTATAACATGGTCTTTAACCCATTAGATATTAATGAAGCCAAGGATATCAACCCTTATAACATGGTCTTTAACCCATTAGATATTAATGAAGCCAAGGATATCAACCCTTATAACATGGTCTTTAACCCATTAGATATTAACGAAGCCAAGGATATCAACCCTTATAACATGGTCTTTAACCCATTAGATATTAACGAAGCCAAGGATATCAACACTGATAACATGGTCTTTAACCCATTAGATATTAATGAAGCCAAGGATATCAACCCTTATAACATGGTCTTTAACCCATTAGATATTAACAAAGCCAAGGATATCAACCCTAATAACATGGTCTTTAACCCATTAGATATTAACAAAGCCAAGGATATCAACACGGATAAAATGGTCTTTAACCCATTAGATATTAATGAAGCCAAGGATATCAACCCTTATAACATGGTCTTTAATCCATTAGATATTAACGAAGCCAAGGATATCAACCCTTATAACATGGTCTTTAACCCATTAGATATTAACGAAGCCAAGGATATCAACACTGATAACATGGTCTTTAACCCATTAGATATTAACGAAGCCAAGGATATCAACCCTTATAACATGGTCTTTAACCCATTAGATATTAACGAAGCCAAGGATATCAACACGGATAACATGGTCTTTAACCCATTAGATATTAACGAAGCCAAGGATATCAACCCTTATAAAATGGTCTTTAACCCATTAGATATTAATGAAGCCAAGGATATCAACCCTTATAACATGGTCTTTAACCCATTAGATATTAATGAAGCCAAGGATATCAACCCTTATAACATGGTCTTTAACCCATTAGATATTAATGAAGCCAAGGATATCAACCCTTATAACATGGTCTTTAACCCATTAGATATTAATGAAGCCAAGGATATCAACCCTTATAACATGGTCTTTAACCCATTAGATATTAACGAAGCCAAGGATATCAACCCTTATAACATGGTCTTTAACCCATTAGATATTAACGAAGCCAAGGATATCAACACTGATAACATGGTCTTTAACCCATTAGATATTAATGAAGCCAAGGATATCAACCCTTATAACATGGTCTTTAACCCATTAGATATTAACAAAGCCAAGGATATCAACCCTAATAACATGGTCTTTAACCCATTAGATATTAACAAAGCCAAGGATATCAACACGGATAACATGGTCTTTAACCCATTAGATATTAATGAAGCCAAGGATATCAACACGGATAACATGGTCTTTAACCCATTAGATATTAATGAAGCCAAGGATATCAACCCTTATAACATGGTCTTTACCCCATTAGATATTAATGAAGCCAAGGATATCAACACGGATAACATGGTCTTTAACCCATTAGATATTAATGAAGCCAAGGATATCAACCCTTATAACATGGTCTTTAACCCATTAGATATTAACGAAGCCAAGGATATCAACACTGATAACATGGTCTTTAACCCATTAGATATTAATGAAGCCAAGGATATCAACCCTTATAACATGGTCTTTAACCCATTAGATATTAATGAAGCCAAGGATATCAACACGGATAACATGGTCTTTAACCCATTAGATATTAACGAAGCCAAGGATATCAACCCTTATAACATGGTCTTTAACCCATTAGATATTAATGAAGCCAAGGATATCAACACGGATAACATGGTCTTTAACCCATTAGATATTAATGAAGCCAAGGATATCAACCCTTATAACATGGTCTTTAACCCATTAGATATTAACGAAGCCAAGGATATCAACCCTTATAACATGGTCTTTAACCCATTAGATATTAATGAAGCCAAGGATATCAACCCTTATAACATGGTCTTTAACCCATTAGATATTAATGAAGCCAAGGATATCAACCCTTATAACATGGTCTTTAACCCATTAGATATTAATGAAGCCAAGGATATCAACACGGATAACATGGTCTTTAACCCATTAGATATTAACGAAGCCAAGGATATCAACCCTGATAACATGGTCTTTAACCCATTAGATATTAACGAAGCCAAGGATATCAACCCTTATAACATGGTCTTTAACCCATTAGATATTAACGAAGCCAAGGATATCAACGCTTATAACATGGTCTTTAACCCATTAGATATTAATGAAGCCAAGGATATCAACCCTTATAACATGGTCTTTAACCCATTAGATATTAACGAAGCCAAGGATATCAACCCTTATAACATGGTCTTTAACCCATTAGATATTAACGAAGCCAAGGATATCAACACTGATAACATGGTCTTTAACCCATTAGATATTAATGAAGCCAAGGATATCAACCCTTATAACATGGTCTTTAACCCATTAGATATTAACAAAGCCAAGGATATCAACCCTAATAACATGGTCTTTAACCCATTAGATATTAACAAAGCCAAGGATATCAACACGGATAACATGGTCTTTAACCCATTAGATATTAATGAAGCCAAGGATATCAACACGGATAACATGGTCTTTAACCCATTAGATATTAATGAAGCCAAGGATATCAACCCTTATAACATGGTCTTTAACCCATTAGATATTAACGAAGCCAAGGATATAAACACTGATAACATGGTCTTTAACCCATTAGATATTAATGAAGCCAAGGATATCAACCCTTATAACATGGTCTTTAACCCATTAGATATTAATGAAGCCAAGGATATCAACACGGATAACATGGTCTTTAACCCATTAGATATTAACGAAGCCAAGGATATCAACCCTTATAACATGGTCTTTAACCCATTAGATATTAATGAAGCCAAGGATATCAACACGGATAACATGGTCTTTAACCCATTAGATATTAATGAAGCCAAGGATATCAACCCTTATAACATGGTCTTTAACCCATTAGATATTAACGAAGCCAAGGATATCAACCCTTATAACATGGTCTTTAACCCATTAGATATTAATGAAGCCAAGGATATCAACCCTTATAACATGGTCTTTAACCCATTAGATATTAATGAAGCCAAGGATATCAACCCTTATAACATGGTCTTTAACCCATTAGATATTAATGAAGCCAAGGATATCAACCCTTATAACATGGTCTTTAACCCATTAGATATTAATGAAGCCAAGGATATCAACATGGATAACATGGTCTTTAACCCATTAGATATTAACGAAGCCAAGGATATCAACCCTGATAACATGGTCTTTAACCCATTAGATATTAACGAAGCCAAGGATATCAACCCTTATAACATGGTCTTTAACCCATTAGATATTAACGAAGCCAAGGATATCAACGCTTATAACATGGTCTTTAACCCATTAGATATTAACGAAGCCAAGGATATCAACCCTTATAACATGGTCTTTAACCCATTAGATATTAACGAAGCCAAGGATATCAACCCTTATAACATGGTCTTTAACCCATTAGATATTAACGAAGCCAAGGATATCAACACTGATAACATGGTCTTTAACCCATTAGATATTAATGAAGCCAAGGATATCAACCCTTATAACATGGTCTTTAACCCATTAGATATTAACAAAGCCAAGGATATCAACCCTAATAACATGGTCTTTAACCCATTAGATATTAACAAAGCCAAGGATATCAACACGGATAACATGGTCTTTAACCCATTAGATATTAATGAAGCCAAGGATATCAACACAGATAACATGGTCTTTAACCCATTAGATATTAATGAAGCCAAGGATATCAACCCTTATAACATGGTCTTTAACCCATTAGATATTAATGAAGCCAAGGATATCAACACTGATAACATGGTCTTTAACCCATTAGATATTAATGAAGCCAAGGATATCAACCCTTATAACATGGTCTTTAACCCATTAGATATTAATGAAGCCAAGGATATCAACACGGATAACATGGTCTTTAACCCATTAGATATTAACGAAGCCAAGGATATCAACCCTTATAACATGGTCTTTAACCCATTAGATATTAACGAAGCCAAGGATATCAACCCTTATAACATGGTCTTTAACCCATTAGATATTAATGAAGCCAAGGATATCAACACGGATAACATGGTCTTTAACCCATTAGATATTAACGAAGCCAAGGATATCAACCCTGATAACATGGTCTTTAACCCATTAGATATTAACGAAGCCAAGGATATCAACCCTTATAACATGGTCTTTAACCCATTAGATATTAACGAAGCCAAGGATATCAACACGGATAACATGGTCTTTAACCCATTAGATATTAACGAAGCCAAGGATATCAACCCTTATAACATGGTCTTTAACCCATTAGATATTAACGAAGCCAAGGATATCAACCCTTATAACATGGTCTTTAACCCATTAGATATTAATGAAGCCAAGGATATCAACCCTTATAACATGGTCTTTAACCCATTAGATATTAACGAAGCCAAGGATATCAACACAGATAACATGGTCTTTAACCCATTAGATATTAACGAAGCCAAGGATATCAACCCTTATAACATGGTCTTTAACCCATTAGATATTAATGAAGCCAAGGATATCAACCCTGATAACATGGTCTTTAACCCATTAGATATTAACGAAGCCAAGGATATCAACCCTTATAACATGGTCTTTAACCCATTAGATATTAACGAAGCCAAGGATATCAACACGGATAACATGGTCTTTAACCCATTAGATATTAACTAAGCCAAGGATATCAACCCTTATAACATGGTCTTTAACCCATTAGATATTAACGAAGCCAAGGATATCAACCCTTATAACATGGTCTTTAACCCATTAGATATTAACGAAGCCAAGGATATCAACCCTTATAACATGGTCTTTAACCCATTAGATATTAACGAAGCCAAGGATATCAAACCTTATAACATGGTCTTTAACCCATTAGATATTAACGAAGCCAAGGATATCAACACGGATAACATGGTCTTTAACCCATTAGATATTAACAAAGCCAAGGATATCAACCCTTTTAACATGGTCTTTAACCCATTAGATATTAACGAAGCCAAGGATATCAACCCTTATAACATGGTCTTTAACCCATTATATATTAACGAAGCCAAGGATATCAACACGGATAACATGGTCTTTAACCCATTAGATATTAACGAAGCCAAGGATATCAACCCTTATAACATGGTCTTTAACCCATTAGATATTAACGAAGCCAAGGATATCAACCCTTATAAAATGGTCTTTAACCCATTAGATATTAATGAAGCCAAGGATATCAACCCTTATAACATGGTCTTTAACCCATTAGATATTAATGAAGCCAAGGATATCAACCCTTATAACATGGTCTTTAACCCATTAGATATTAATGAAGCCAAGGATATCAACCCTTATAACATGGTCTTTAACCCATTAGATATTAACGAAGCCAAGGATATCAACCCTTATAACATGGTCTTTAACCCATTAGATATTAACGAAGCCAAGGATATCAACACTTATAACATGGTCTTTAACCCATTAGATATTAACGAAGCCAAGGATATCAACACTGATAACATGGTCTTTAACCCATTAGATATTAATGAAGCCAAGGATATCAACCCTTATAACATGGTCTTTAACCCATTAGATATTAACGAAGCCAAGGATATCAACACGGATAACATGGTCTTTAACCCATTAGATATTAACGAAGTGACCGATAAATATAATGATTGTGTTGATCCAGATTCAAATTTCCTGAAATTAACCAGAGATGAGTCTATCTACTTTAATGTTAAGACATTTAACGACCTCTATATCACTTTATCTAATTCCAATTCCAAGGCAAGTTTATATTTTCTATACCTTTCATTTGAACAATCGCAGTGTTCCTAAAAATCCTGACCACTTTGTTCATTATCTGTCGTCTCTCAGTCATGAATGTTCCATTGTTGCCCTTCCAGAAACAAGGTTGACTGAAGAGAGAACCAGGCTTAATGACACGTCTCCTTATCATGCTGTTCGCCGCTGTAGAACAGTAGTTGTATTGTCCATTTTTCTTCATACATTTTCCATTATTTGTGAGAGGACCTCTCACTTTCATCTGATGACATTGATGTTGAATCTCTTTTCATAGAAATTCCCTCCTGTTGATTTGGTGGTAAAAAAGTGGTGATTGGATGCCTCTATCAGCCACCCGATTCTGATATTGCTAGTTTTACTGATATCCTTGCATCACCCTGGGATTCATAATGAAGATAACATTTGTTTTCTATTGGGTTATTACAACATAAACATATTTAAAAGTGAGAACCACTCACTGACATCTGACTTTATGAAATGGTTTATACTCCAGCAATCTGTATCCCCTCATATATAAACCCACAGACTGACCAGCTCATCTGTATCCCCTCATATATAAACCCACAGACTGACCAGCTCATCTGTATCCCCTCATATATAAACCCACAGACTGACCAGTTCATCTGTATCCCCTCATATATAAACCCACAGACAGACCAGTTCATCTGTATCCCCTCATATATAAACCCACAGACTGACCAGCTCATCTGTATTCCCTCATATATAAACCCACAGACTGACCAGCTCATCTGTATCCCCTCATATATAAACCCACAGACTGACCAGTTCATCTGTATCCCCTCATATATAAACCCACAGACTGACCAGCTCATCTGTATCCCCTCATATATAAACCCACAGACTGACCAGCTCATCTGTATCCCCTCATATATAAACCCACAGACTGACCAGTTCATCTGTATCCCCTCATATATAAACCCACAGACTGACCAGCTCATCTGTATCCCCTCATATATAAACCCACAGACTGACCAATTCATCTGTATCCCCTCATATATAAACCCCACAGACTGACCAGCTCATCTGTATCCCCTCATATATAAACCCCACAGACTGACCAGTTCATCTGTATCCCCTCATATATAAACCCACAGACTGACCAGTTCATCTGTATCCCCTCATATATAAACCCACAGACTGACCAGTTCATCTGTATCCCCTCATATATAAACCCACAGACTGACAAGCTCATCTGTATCCCCTCATATATAAACCCACAGACTGACCAATTCATCTGTATCCCCTCATATATAAACCCCACAGACTGACCAGCTCATCTGTATCCCCTCATATATAAACCCCACAGACTGACCAGCTCATCTGTATCCCCTCATATATAAACCCCACAGACTGACCAGCTCATCTGTATCCCCTCATATATAAACCCCACAGACTGACCAGCTCATCTGTATCCCCTCATATATAAACCCCACATACTGACCAGCTCATCTGTATCCCCTCATATATAAACCCCACAGACTGACCAATTCATCTGTATCCCCTCATATATAAACCCCACAGACTGACCAGCTCATCTGTATCCCCTCATATATAAACCCACAGACTGACCAGCTCATCTGTATCCCCTCATATATAAACCCACAGACTGACCAGCTCATCTGTATCCCCTCATATATAAACCCACAGACTGACCAATTCATCTGTATCCCCTCATATATAAACCCCACAGACTGACCAGCTCATCTGTATCCCCTCATATATAAACCCCACAGACTGACCAGTTCATCTGTATCCCCTCATATATAAACCCACAGACTGACCAGTTCATCTGTATCCCCTCATATATAAACCCACAGACTGACCAGTTCATCTGTATCCCCTCATATATAAACCCACAGACTGACCAGCTCATCTGTATCCCCTCATATATAAACCCACAGACTGACCAATTCATCTGTATCCCCTCATATATAAACCCCACAGACTGACCAGCTCATCTGTATCCCCTCATATATAAACCCCACAGACTGACCAGCTCATCTGTATCCCCTCATATATAAACCCCACAGACTGACCAGCTCATCTGTATCCCCTCATATATAAACCCCACAGACTGACCAGCTCATCTGTATCCCCTCATATATAAACCCCACATACTGACCAATTCATCTGTATCCCCTCATATATAAACCCCACAGACTGACCAGCTCATCTGTATCCCCTCATATATAAACCCACAGACTGACCAGCTCATCTGTATCCCCTCATATATAAACCCCACAGACTGACCAGTTCATCTGTATCCCCTCATATATAAACCCCACAGACTGACCAGCTCATCTGTATCCCCTCATATATAAACCCACAGACTGACCAGCTCATCTGTATCCCCTCATATATAAACCCCACAGACTGACCAGCTCATCTGTATCCCCTCATATATAAACCCACAGACTGACCAGCTCATCTGTATCCCCTCATATATAAACCCCACAGACTGACCAGCTCATCTGTATCCCCTCATATATAAACCCCACAGACTGACCAGCTCATCTGTATCCCCTCATATATAAACCCCACAGACTGACCAGCTCATCTGTATCCCCTCATATATAAACCCACAGACTGACCAGCTCATCTGTATCCCCTCATATATAAACCCCACAGACTGACCAGCTCATCTGTATCCCCTCATATATAAACCCCACAGACTGACCAGCTCATCTGTATCCCCTCATATATAAACCCCACAGACTGACCAGCTCATCTGTATCCCCTCATATATAAACCCCACAGACTGACCAATTCATCTGTCACTCTTATTGAATAATGTGGCAAATACAGGTATACTTAATACTGACATTTCTCTTTTCTTTGGCAGCTGGAAATGAACAGATGGGAATGATTAGTAGCATTAAATATAGAATATTTAACAAAAGTAATTGTGAGCGCTTTAAAAAGTTGATTGATCATATTTTGTGGGAATTTTTTAATAATTAGGCCGATGTGGAGTCTGCTTACCAGACTTTTCTCACATCTTACAATTCTGTATGTCACGGGTGTCATAAGAAGTGGACCAAAGTGCAGCGTGGTGAGTGTACATATTCCTCTTTATTAGAATGACGGTACCCCTCCCCCCAAAGGTGCGGACTCCGGCCGTAAAACCTGAACCTATAGGGGAGGGTCCGGGTGGGCATCCATCCGCGGCAGCTCTGGTGCAGGACGTAGACCCCGCTCCACCTCTGGCTCACCCCTCTTTGGTAGCGCCTCTGGTGTGGGGACCCTCGCCGCCGACCCCGGACTGGGGAACCTCGCTGCGGGCCCCGGACTGGGGACCCTCTCTGCGGGCCCCGGACTGGGGACCCTTGTTGCTGGCCCGGACTGAGCACCCTCGATGCGGGTCCCGGACTGGACACCCTCGTTGCGGGGACTGGACTGGGCACCCTCGTTGCGGGCCCCGGACTGGGCACCCTCGTTGCGGGGACTGGAGATCGTTGCGGGGTCTGGAGACTGAAGTTGCGGGGACTGGAGACTGACTGGAGACTGTCACTGCAGGCTCCGGACTGGAGGTCATCGTTGGAGGCTTCGTGCCATGGATCATCACCGGAGGCTTCTTGCAATGGATCATCACTGGAGGCTTCTTGCCATGGATCATCACCGGAGGCTTCTTGCAATGGATCATCACTGGAGGCTTCTTGCCATGGATCATCACTGGAGGCTTCGTGCCATGGATCATCACCGGAGGCTTCTTGCAATGGATCATCACTGGAGGCTTCTTGCCATGGATCATCACTGGAGGCTTCATGCCAATGATCATCACTGGGCTGGAGAGACACACAGGAGGTCTGGTTCTGGGAGCGGGCACAGGATACACTGGGCCGAGGAGGCGCACTGGAGGTCTCGAGCGTAGAGCCTGATCAACCCGTACTGGCTGGATGGTTACTTTGGCCCGGCACGTGCGGGGCACAGGCACAGGGCGCACTGGGCTGTGCAGACGCACCGGAGACACAGTGCGTAGAGCCGGCGCAGGATATCCTGGGCCGAAGAGACGCACTGGAGACCAGGCGTGCTGAGCCGGCACCATCCTTCCTGGCTGGATGCTCAGCCTAGCCCGGGGAGCTGGGATGTAGCACACCGGGCTGTGAACGCGCACTGGAGACACCGTGCGCTCCACCGCATAACACGGTGCCTGACCAGTACCACGCTTCTCCCCACGGTAAGCACAGGGATTTGTCTCAGGTCTATAACCCGACTCCGCCAATCTCCCAGTGTGCCCCCCCAAAATAATGATTGGGGGGGCTGCCTATCCTTCTTCCTTGCTAGCTGTGTTCCCCTTAACCAGCTGCCTCCAACTTCCTGGCTGCTTCCACCTGTTGCCATGGAAGGCGATCCCTTCCGGCCAGGATCTCCTCCCATGTCCAGGATCCTTTGCCATCCAGGATGTCATCGCATGTCCAGTCCTCCTTTCTACCACGCTGCTTGGTCCTTTTGTTGTGGGTAGTTCTGTCACGGGCGTTGTAAGAAGTGGACCAAAGTGTAGCGTGGTGAGCGTACATATTCCTCTTTATTAGAATGTCGCCAATAAACGATACAAAACTACTGTGAAGCTTAACAGGGATATGATGCCTCTAACAAAGTTAACTACCCACACTGAAGGAGGGAAAAAGGGCTACCTAAGTATGATTCCCAATCAGAGTCAACAATAGACAGCTGTCCCTGATTGAGAACCATACCCGGCCAAAACATAGAAATAAAGAAACATAAAAAACTAAACATAGAATGCCACCCAAATCACACCCTGACCAAACCAAAATAGAGACATAAAAAGGTTCTCTCAGGTCAGGGCGTAACACTGTATTTCACCACTGCTTTGCCTTAGTTCAACCACGTAAGAGAGTAACAGAAGGGGTCTGCAAACCTAACTGGTCTAAAAAAATCCACAGTTTAAAAAAAAAAGTATGAAAAGTTTCTCACAAATCCTTCTCCCCTGTATTTTGCAAATTACAAAACGTATAAGAGCAAATATACTCACCTACTTCAGATATCCACAAAAATATATTTTATGAACAAATTCCAAGAATCCTGAAATAATATAAAGTCAACTTGGAAAATCAACTATTGAAAAAGAAAAACACATCTACAACTATTCCATCTCAATTTATTGGAAATGAGAACTAAAGTGATCCTGATGTTATTTATTGTGAATTTAATAACTTTTTGGTAAATATTGGTTCCTCTCTGTCAAATAAAATAGAGAAAACAGAGGGAAATGCTTTGGATTACATGAAGGGACATTTCCTTTCTCTACTTCAGTTTGATCCTCCTGATGCAATGTAGGTGATGGAGGTAATTGGTAACTTAAAGATATCAGCAGCAGGTCAAGATGAGATTGGTGCCTCTTTGGTGAAATCAGTCTCTTCCTCGATTACTGAGCGTCTACGTATATCTTCGCCAAATCTATGCAAACTGCTATTGTTCCTAAAGATTTGAACATTTCCAAAGTTATCCGCCTCTGTACATTATCACCCAATATAATAATAATAATATATGCCATTTAGCAGACGCTTTTATCCAAAGCGACTTACAGTCATGTGTGCATACATTCTACGTATGGGTGGTCCCGGGAATCGAACCCACTACCCTGGCGTTACAAGCGCCATGCTCTACCAACTGAGCTACAGAAGGACCATAATATCTGTACTACCATGTTTTTCTAAAATCCTAGAAAAATTGGTGTATAAGAGAAATAGAGAATGAAATTCATTGGATCCTCTATTGCCCTTTATACCACGATATACGCTTGTCCTTGTTCCAGAAAGCCCACCAGATATACCCTGGCTTTATGAGGAGAAACTTAAATGTATTTTTGTCCATTGTGTATTTCCGTTGGCAGAATGTTTAGATCAAGCCTGGGATAAAAGAAAAAGGGCGACGTGTAATTCAATTATACAAATATTTAGCTCCTATATAGGAAATGGCACGTATGTATGTAGATTGTGTGTATCTTCTTGAATCTTCTCCTTTTGCCAGACCTTTATTATTCATTTTACTGCTCTCAGGATGTAATTATTACTTGGATAACCTTACTTATTAGGTATTGATTTGTTTTTCACTCTTTGTGCAGTCTGCACTGCACAGAACACCAGAATTATTATCACTGAATTAACACAGTGAATTATTGTAATTTTGTTGTAATTGTAACTGGCGATTTAACACGAAAATGAAAGATCATTCCTTCCCAGGGTCCTTAGCTTTGTGATTAGCTTGGAGGGCACTATGGTGTTGACTGCTGAGCTGTAGTCAATGAACAGCATTTTCACATAGCTGTTCCTTTTGTCCAGATGGGAAAAGGCAGTTTGGAATGCAATAGAGATTCCATCATCTGTGGATCTGTTGGGGCGGTATGCAAATTGGAGTGGGTGTCTGGGATGATGGTGTTGGTGTTGATGTGAGCAATGACCAGCCTTGCAAAGCCTTCCATGGCTACAGATGCGAGTGGTATGGGGCGATTGTCATTTAGGCAGGTTACCTTGGCGTTCTTGGGCACAGGGCCTATGGTGGTCTGCTTGGACCATGTAGATATTACAGACGGGGTCAGGTTGAAAACGTCAGGGAAGAGTATGAGTCCTAGAGGCGTAGAGAATTTCCTTCCCTGACTTCCCTGACTCCTTCTAGAGTCAGGGATTTGGGGCTGGTCCGCGATAATCATTATGTCTTTCACCTCCGACTCATTGAAGTAGAAGTCCTCATCAAGGTTAGTGATAGCTGTTCTAATGTCCAGAAGCTCTTTTCGGTTATAGGAAACAATGGCGGAAACGTTATGAACAAAAAAAGTTTTAGATCAGCAGAAAAAAATACACAAGATATCATAATTGGTCAGGAGACCATAAACCAGCCGCTATTTCTCCAGCACCATCCTAGGTGAACTCCCTTTAACAGGGTAATGCTAACAGTATTCAGTAAAACAAGAAGTTTGTGTTCGGGCAGTAGAATCATAGAATTAGAAATTAGAACCTAATCATTTAATCAGATCTTTATGAGTAAAATGCATCATCCAAAGGAGGTTTCAGGTAGGAGTTTTCCATGACACCGTGTTAAACAGTGTATGTGGGTCCTCCTGAGTGGCGCAGCGGTCTAAGGCACTGCATCGCAGTGCTAGCTGTGTCACTACAGACCCTGGTTCAATCGCAGTCGGCCACGTCCGGGAGACCAATGAGGCGCCGCACAAATGGCCCCGCGTAGTCCGGGTTAGGGGAGAGTTTGTCCGGCCGGGATGTCCTTGTCCCATCTCTTTCTCCAGCGACTCCTGTGGCGGGCCGTGCGCATACTCGCTGACACGGTCACCAGGTGTACAGTCTTTCCTCTGACACATTGGTGCGACTAGCTTCCGGGTTAAGCTTGGCCGGACCAGAATGTCATGTTTTTCGGAGGATGCGCGGCTCTCGACCTTTGCCTCTCTGGTGTCCGTACGGGAGTTGCAGCGATGGGACAAGATTTTAACTACCAATTAGATATATCACGAAATTGGGGATAAAAAATAAAGTGTATGTGAATGACTCACGTCGGAGAGTTACTTGATAGGATGCAAAGCATAATCCTTTACTCCAGACATGTTCCAGGTCATGAGGTCCTGACTAGTCACTGATAATGCACCTGTGTAGATACTGTATGTGGCCTACTCGCACCTTCTCTGGGTTTGCATTTCCATTACCTCAACACAGGCGACTTCTCTACACATGATAATGAGGTGATGTGAACCTATAAAACATTGTGAGATTCATTGATTTGAATGAGACACACTGGGCACATACTGGTTGAATCAATGTTGTTTCCACGTCATTTCATTGAAATGACGTGGAACCAATGTGGGATTCACATTGAATTTGACGTCTGTGCCTAGTGGGGATGTACTGTGTTTTGGATTTTATAATGGTTTTATACAGTATATAATATACAAATTGCTGAGTTCATTCTTGTGGTCATTCAACATTTAATTTAATTTTTTCTCTCTGAGAATCATTGAACCATGAGTTCTATTGCCGTGGAGGGACAAAGGCTAAAGCACAAAGCTCGCTGAATTTAAAAAGCAAATTCAATCACAATGCAGGTTAACCTTCAATCTATAGTGTGTTTTGACTCACTGTTAAATATGCATTCAGAAGATGTATTGTTTAGAAGGGGGAGGATTGTAACTAATAAACTCCCCAATCTACGTTTTCATCCTATTTATCCCCTCTTTTACCTACACTCTTGTCAACGCTATGATTTAAAATCAGAACTATCCGTCATTGTGGCATATGAAACAAAAATAAATGAGGTCACGGTTTAAGCGTTTAGTGAAGGCTAAGAAAAGGACAAGACCATTGGTAACGCATACAGCTTAAAATGTAAAACTTTTTAAACGACTGTTTTTAGAGTAGTTATCGTTTAAAAAATAATAATAATTTGATGTCATTGATGTTAGGCCACACAATTCATTTTTGTTTAGCTAGTGTACATTAACTTCACAAAGGAAAATAATAATCTATTTAAAAAATAAATAAAACATTTGAAGACCAATACTACAGTTGAACATTTTCTTAAATTCATACTCGTGTGAAACATGTAAAAGTTAGAGTAAAAGTTTATCTTAGAGAAAATAGTGCAAAAGAAAAATGGAAATAAAAATCAATAAGAAGTGCATCTAAAAACAGATCTTCATGCGAAATGTCAATCGCATTTTTAAATAATTTATTCTATAAATAACTGCAATAATACAGTGAGTGTACAAAACATTAGGAACACCTGCTCTTTCCATGACATGGACTGACCATGGATGTTAAGCCAGGCTTCCCAAAAATATTTACCAATATATATGTTTTAAATCATTAAATAATTTATAATTCGTCTCTCAGTATTTTCCTCATTTTCCTTCAATTCGCAAGAGGCTGAATGTAACTCACAGATTGAAGAATCAGAGCGAGCGAAACAGCGCCCCCTCTGTCTCTTTACGTGTAGGCCATCTATCTGATGCTGTCTGGTCCAAACAAGCATTTGGCATCCCTTGTTAAAAAGGGAGGCCAAGCCAAACTGAGCGTTGAGATAAACTGATCTAAGGTCAGCTGTGAATGATCCTGACACACCAAAATAAAGTGTCAAGGGAAGCCAGCTTGGATTTTGGCGTCACTCCTATCAAATCCCAGTGAGAACATACGTCATTGACAGAAAAACTTGAATTGTTGCATCTCATAGTGTTGTTGTCGTCTGGTGGCTAGCGAGCTAGCTAAAATAGTCCATTTCCTAAATTAGCCTTGGATGGAAATCGGGATTTGGACTTTGTGGTTTTACTTAATTCTCCATATTGGCCAATGATTATAAGGGCAATTCTGGTCCGACCATTAATTCATACATTGTTGTGCCCCTGGCCAGAGAAGTTCAATATGTAGCTAGATGTAGAAGGCTAATGTTAACTAGCTAACATTGCCAATGAATGGAAGTTAGGCTAGCGAGCAAACATTTTAGCCATGTAGCCAAAGACAACAAATCAAAGTGTGTACTGTATGACAGAGTGATAGACAGTTTCGTCAACATGAAAGAGAGGAGGATGGCATTGGCGTTCAACATGTTTTTATACTTTCATGAACGCGCACACACACAGAAATCAGAACCATGGAAAGCCACACACTTAGCTTACGTTGATTGAACTAAATTGTTTTTGGTATCTTTTAGTTGTCACTGTATTGTCACTGTATTGGACTAAGCAGAGGGGGTTCGATGATGTTGAAATGGTGCTGGAATAGTGGAGGCAGCTCCTGCTTTCTTTGCGACTTGCAGTAACTCTCTGTGGTTGTACTTTTTATATTTTTTCAATAATTGTTTAGTGGTCCGAAATATTGTCTGAAACATTAACTTGCTTGTCCATGCTGTATGTCAGGTTACATGCATCTGTTACATGCAATATGCTTTGTGGACAGAGGTTGCTCTCCGGTTTTGTGATAAAACAAAGGTGTGGTTGATTTTCTCGTTCTTTAGGCCTATATGTCACGTTTGTAAGGCAGATGAATCCACAGGTTATGGCTTCCCCAGTGATTTTACCCATGCACTGCTGACCAAGTGAATCCAGGTGAAGCTTATTAATGTTACCTGTTAAATCCACTTCAATCAGTGTAGATGAAGGGGAGGAGACAGGTTAAAGAAGGATTTTTAAGCCTTGAGACAATTGAGACATGGATTGTAATACTGTATGTGTGCCATTCAGAGGGTGAATGGGCAAGACAAAATATTTAAGTGCCTTTAAACGGGGTACCTGGTCTGAGTCAAGAATTCCAATGCAGCTGGGTTTTTCACACTAAACAGTTTCCCGTGTGTATCAAGAATGGTCCAACAACCAAATGACATCCAGTCAAGTTGACAAAACTGTGGGAAGGATTGGAGTCAACATGAGCCAGCATCCCTGTGGAACGCTTTCAATACCTTGTAGAGTTCATGCCCTGACAAATCGAGGCTTTTCTGTGCACATACGCCAGACAGAGACAGAGCAGGGGCCAGGAGACAAGAGTA
The DNA here is from genome assembly GCF_023373465.1 of Oncorhynchus keta. Lineage (NCBI taxonomy): Eukaryota > Metazoa > Chordata > Actinopteri > Salmoniformes > Salmonidae > Oncorhynchus > Oncorhynchus keta. The sequence goes on from NC_068454.1 coordinate 13,052,587, forward strand.
ATGGAGAAAGAGATACCCAAACGAAATGAAAAGTCCTGGGTGTGCCTGAAATGGGACCCTATGCACTCATTTTGAACAGCACCCTATTGACTCTGGTTAAGTATAGTGCATCCTACAGGAAATAGGATGCCATTTGGGATTCATCCTAGGTGTGCCAGGAGGAGCAGGAGGCCAATGCGTTTCTCCCTCACACTGAGCTCCCTGCTTCTCTACCCATGATGCCTTGTGCCCATGCCAGGGTCTGTTCAGAACACAGTTGCCAAGGGCAACCCATTCACCCCTCTCCTCTCTGTCGAGCAGATGCCCCCTGGCCCGTCCCAGAGGCACAGATGTCGCCATGCCAACAAGCAGGTGTTCAACATTCAATTGGGCAGGCGTCAACGAGCGTGTGTGAGGAAACGGTCATTGTGGGGCAGGGAGAAGGGTGAAGAAAGATGTATTACACACATTCTATTCACCTGGACACACTGACAAAAACATGTGCCCTCTGATAGACAACTACACACACACACACACACACACACACACACACACACACACACACACACACACACACACACACACACACACACACACACACACACACACACACACACACACACACACACACACACACACACACACAAACATCAACACACTCTTCAACAAGACACACCTGTATATATTATATCCAAAAGCTGGTCAGAACAAGTTTACTGATAGTTGAGGAATACAGCAGGAAGTAACTATTCATACATGGTTATTCCTCCAGTTAGATACCAGAGGGGTGAAGGGAGGAGTTTGTATGCACATATGAATCACACATGCACATGTCCCCCATGCACTGCTGCCTGGTGGCTGTTAGGAAATTGACTTGATGATTATTCATTTCATTCAGTGTGTTAATTAAATATTCTTTACCCTGAGAGCAATGGATCGAATCAACCACGATGGTGAACGGGAACTTCTAACGGGACCTGACAGATCTTTAAAAAAAATGTAAATAACGTCAAATAATGTTTATTTATCAATGCAGAAACATTTCACAAACCCTTAACACATGTACCCCCACAGGCAGCTGACCGGCTTTGCTGCATGGCCTCCTTAGTTTGGCTTGTCTGGATAGACGTTCTCTGTAAAAGTTTGTGAAAGCGAGGAGGACATATAGTTGGTGTTTGGAGTGGCAATGAATTATTTTCAATTGTTTGAATCAGGTAGAACGTGTGCTCTTAGGAAACAATGGTCCTCCTGCAATACATTGAACAACTCCTAAATCAATTCCAGTATATTCTGTTAAAATGATGAAACTCAAAAAGGAGAAAGATCTGCGATTTCACCAGAGAGAGATTGAATTGTACATCTTGTTAGTTGCAAAAAGTCTCTAACTAAACAACTATCCAAATGTATAAATTAACATGTGAACATATGAATTTATAATCTGCGCTTATGAGTTGCATTATGTGTTGACCCAACTAACATTAAGCTCAGGCTATTATTATACTTCAATTAATACTATTTGGCTTTACCATTGAAAACCAGGAAACTACATACTGTGTAACATATTTTACTTTCAAGAAATATCTATCCCACTTAGGGTCATGGGTATATTTGCAAGTCGACCCCTGCATTAAAACACTTCAGCTCCGAGGTGGAGATACCACTTGTAGTCTTTTGAGAGACAATGCAGGATTTGAATGGATTGTATTGGGAAGAAGACGTGAACGAGTGGATTGTCTACTACCCTTAGGTACTGCTCCAGGAAAGCCAACAAGGAAAGACCAACAACCAATACCTACAAGGACCATCACCTCATCAGGTCTGACTGTCTCTCTGTCTATTGCTGAAGATGCTCAGGATTGTTTCCTTTTGGAAGATCATTTATATGGTTTGGTTTTCTCAGTTAATCAGGATGCTCAGGTGAACCTGTAGTCTGTCCCTGTTCTCTCCTCATGTCTACTACCTCTTTTTCCTCGACACTCTCCCGACAAATTCTTATACGAGTTGGAATGTGAAGAGAAGACAAAAAGAACCTCGCTCATAGGGATTTCTTCAAGTGATGTTAATAGCAGATTCACCAGTGGGCCTGTTCTGTTCTACAGTCCTGTACTGTATCTTAGTGACCCCCCCCATAAAAAGCCCGAGTGTGCTGTTCTAACTTCAGAGAGATGTCACCTAGATTATCCACACTGCGTGACTCTCATGCCTGTACTGATGTAGTTCAAGCATTAGTAATATGCCTGTTTTGTTTTGTTTAATTCCAATACATAATACATAATGATTTTCATAAATGTTACCCTAATGAGGTTAGAGTCGCATATGAAGTAACTCTTATGAATACACATGAAGAACAAAACGAAGAAAATGTTATGCATCTGAATAAACACATTAGAATTGTATATTTATGTAATAAAATATGCTAAACAGTGTTTGTCTGTGTATATATTTTTTTATCCAATTTCGCAAGCTGGCATTACTGAGAATGATAGATGACAGCCTTGTGGAAGATGGCATTAATAAGCATGTAAACTATAAAGTCACAAAAAGAAGGGTTCCGCGACTCGAACACGTAGAAGACAAACTCGATCCACAGTTGAAGGAATGAGAAATGAGAAATGATTTAGTTTGGGACCTAGTAGAAGAATGCCTCCATCAGACGGGAAAGACCGACGTTGCACTATGTCATATTTTCACATGTTCTCTGCTGTACAATGTGTGTGTAGTAGTAAAATAATTCAAATCCTTAAGAGAAAACAATATTGTTTAATTTTTCTCAGCAGTTGAAAAGATAACCACTATTAACAATATTTAACATCCTTGGTAACACGTTTTTGGGGGGTTGGTTGTAAGATACAGTAGGCTATGTCAGGTATTTATACATCATAATCTTCAAACACCAAATCATTAATTAAATGTTACAAACTGCACCTTTAAGCTTCAGTGCATCAAGCCTGCACCCCTGAACCCCAGCCCCACAACACTGAATAAAATAGTGTTATTTAAGTGTCATTTGAATATTCATGATTGTGGTTCAATGGCATGAATAACTGCTTGAAGGGAAACTAAGACCAAATCATGACTGAATAATGTCCCTCAGGCCCAAATAAGGAGATTTATTTGAACACTGAATTCTGGACTCTTCCATAGCTACAATATTTATACATGTTCTGTATGGATGAGCTTCACAAGGCAATGTATTTACTGATAATTAATAAAAGAGAATTAACAGATTACTCTGCAAATATTTGCCGACTACCTTTGCCATTTCTATATTTATAACAAGATGGCGTGTTGTAATGGAAAAAGCATATTTGATGATGAAAAACCAAACATACTTCCTTGTGTTGAAATAGCATCATGGAACTGTAATTGAATATATAACGATATCCTGGTGGGATTAAAGGGGATGTGTGTAGTCTGTATACAGTATATAATAATGTACACTGCTCAAAAAAATAAAGGGAACTCTAAAATAACACATCCTAGATCTGAATTAATGAAATATTCTTATTAAATACTTGTTTCTTTACATAGTTGAATGTGCTGACAACAAAACCACACAAAAATTATCAATGGAAATCAAATTTATCAACCCATGGAGGTCTGGATTTGGAGTCACACTCAAAATTAAAGTGGAAAACCACACTACAGGCTGATCCAACTTTGATGTAATGTCCTTAAAACAAGTCAAAATGAGGCCCAGTAGTGTGTGTGGCCTCCACGTGCCTGTATGACCTCCCTACAACGCCTGGGCATGCTCCTGATGAGGTGGCGGATGGTCTCCTGAGGGATCTCCTCCCAGACCTGGACTAAAGCATCCGCCAACTCCTGGACAGTCTGTGGTACAATGGAGGTGGATGGAGTGAGACATGATGTCCCAGATGTGCTCAATTGGATTCAGGTCTGGGGAACGGGCCGGTCAGTCCATAGCATACCTTCCTCTTGCAGGAACTGCTGACACACTCCAGCCACATGAGGTCTAGCATTGTCTTGCATTAGGAGGAACCCAGGGCCAACGACACCAGCATATGGTCTCACAAGGGGTCTGAGGATCTCATCTCAGTACCTAATGGCAGTCTGACTACCTCTGGTGAGCACATTGAGGGCTGTGCGGCCCCCCAAAGAAATGCCACCCCACACCATGACTGACCCACCGCCAAACCGGTCATGCTGGAGGATGTTGCAGGCAGCAGAACGTTCTCCATGGCGTCTCCAGACTCTGTCACGTTTGTCACATGTGCTCAGTGTGAACCTGCTTTCATCTGTTAAGAGCACAGGGTGCCAGTGGCGAATTTGCCAATCTTGGTGTTCTCTGGCAAATGCCAAACGTCCTGCACGGTGTTGGGCTGTAAGCACAACCCCCACCTGTGGACGTCGGGCCCTCATACCACCCTCATGGAGTCTGTTTCTGACCGTTTGAGCAGACACATGCACATTTGTGGCCTGCTGGAGGTCATTTTGCAGGGCTCTGGCAGTGCTCCTCCTGCTCCTCCTTGCACAAAGGCAGAGGTAGCGGTCCTGCTGCTAGGTTGTTGCCCTCCTACGGCCTCCTCCACGCCTCCTGATGTACTGGCCTGTCTCCTGGTAGCGCCTCCATGCTTTGGACACTACGCTGACAGACACAGCAAACCTTCTTGCCACAGCTCGCATTGATGTCCCATCCTGGATGAGCTGCACTACCTGAGCCACTTGTGTGGGTTGTAGACTCTGTCTCATGCTACCACTAGAGTGAAAGCACCGCCAGCATTCAAAAGTGACCAAAACATCAGCCAGGAAGCATAGGAACTGAGAAGTGGTCTGTGGTCACCACCTGCAGAACCACTCCTTTATTGGGGGTGTCTTGCTAATTGCCTATAATTTCCACCTGCTGTCTATTCCATTTGCACAACAGCATGTGAAATTTATTTTCAATCAGTGTTGCTTCCTAAGTGGACAGTTTGATTTCACAGAAGTGTGAATGACTTGGAGTTACATTGTGTTGTTTAAGTGTTCCCTTTATTTTTTGGAGCAGTGTATAAATAACTACATAAGAGATGGGGAACTCATCTCCCAGACACAAGCAACTCTGTTCTGCCTCATTGGAGAGCAAGCAATGAGAGGATGATTGGCTTTTGTGAAATAGACTCCACAGTTAATCCATCAGAGACAAAGCATGTGAAACATATCCTAAAATACACATATTTCATATTATTTTAAATCGTATACAAGTTTTAAACTCAGTGTTGGCAATTGAGGAGGAGGATGGTAGAACGAGGCTCTGTCCCTGCATTATCAATATATTCACCAATACTACTGGTACTACTACAATTACTACTACTGGTACTACTGGTACTGCTACTACTACTACTACTACTACTACTACTACTGGTCCTGGTACTTCTACTGGTACTACTACTACTGGTACTACTACTACTACTACTACTACTGGTCCTGGTACTTCTAGGGCTACTACTGCTACTACTGATACTACTGGTACTACTACTACTACTACTACTACTACTGGTACTACTATTATTGCTACTACTACTACTGGTACTAGTACTTCTACTGGTATTACTGCTACTACTACTGCTACTACTACTGGTACTGGTACTACTACTACTGATGGTACTGCTACTACTACTACCACAACTGCTGGTACTGGTACTACTACTACTAATGCTACTACTGGTGTTACTATTACTACTACTAGTAGTATTACTGCTACTACTACTGTTACTACTACTACTGTTATTACTACTACTACTTCTACTTCTACTGGTACTACTACTACTGGTAATATTAATACTGCTACTGGTTTTACTACTGACAACACTACTACTACTGCTGCTACTGGCGGTACTACGACAGACAAACTGTTCTGAGATCACCGTTGAAAATATTAAGAGAACAAAAGGGAACCCTCATTAACTAAATGGAGCTCACTCCATTAAACATGTAGATACACTGTTGGCCTATATGTCCATTTTGGCAGCAAATTAAAAGGAACTTCTGAGAGGTTATTATAGAAGACATTAGTTTCCTTTGAAGAGAGAGGCCTTGAGTTGGTGAAGAGGGCTATCCTCTACGGCTGCTCAGTAGCCACATGTAGAGAATACGTATGCTTGAAGAGAATAGACCAATTAAACCAACGAATATACATAAAAAACTACATGTATTACACCATATGGTGGCTGGGTTTTTCCATAATTAACTAATACAATGTGTTAGCAGCATTGGCATTGGCAGTATCATGAAAGATGTGTGTTTTCCATGTTTAAAATAGCTTTTATATTACTACTTTGAAAGTAAAATTTAGTGGTGCGTTCTCATCGGACTGCTGGAATGTTACACCTTTTGTACCACCATGAAGGACTTGTCTGACGATTCAAGCTGAATCTTCCAGTACTCCATTGTTCGCTACACCCTTCAGTCCAATGACACATTTTCAGAACACTGCCTTACCCACCTGTGTTCTGGCTCTGACCCAACACATCGGTTTCTTGGACCAATCAGAACAGTTACAATGTGTTTGCATTCTAGAAATCATTGGGGAGGTACTCAAATTCAACCTCATTGAGGAGAAGAAACTAATGTAAGTGGGCGTGGCGTAGCTTTTGGCCGGAGTTTGGGTAGCCAGGCAAATGAAGGACCACCAGCCCTGCCTGAACGCCCCTGAGTTATGAGTCGTAGTAATTATACGACCCTGTGTTCTGAATTGTAAATTGTCACATTAACATAGGCCCATTGTCTATTCATTATTTCAAATGGAATGGGACATTATGTAAAACTATCTCTAAAGAAGAGTGCGGCGTGTAACAGGACATGCCATCTTGTTCATGCAATTCAAATGCATCCAGTGTCTGAGGGGAAAGTCATCAGATTTAAATGAAATCAGACGTTAATGTCTTCTGGGATTATAAGTTATTAGGATGATAATCTGTTTTAAGAGGCCTGGATGAGCCGTGAGGTGATAGTGCACGCTGAGAAATAGCAGTTTAGTTTTTTATTAACTTAAAACATTCCTAAAGATGTTCAAATAAATGCAGAAGTTTCTTGTTTGAGTCTGTTTTTACTATTCAGAATACATTGGAGAATCTTTGACTTCACCTCAATGAATCCCCATTGGTCAAGCAGCAGTCTAACAACTTTGACAGTTTAAAGTACCACTAGGCTACTGTTCCCCCCTTTCCCTCTCTCCCCCATTTTACTACTTTATAGTTTTTTACCTCTTGTCACCTCTACCCTTCACTTTCTCACCCCCTTATTTCCACCTCCTCCTCATCCCTTCACCCCCTTTTCCCTTTTCCCATCACTCCCTCACATGTTATTCCCTCTCATCCTCAACCCCTCATCCCTTATCCACTTACCCTCAGCTCCTCACCTTACCACTTCCTCCCTCTCACATCCTCCCCTCAACCTGCCATCCCCTCTACTCCTCTCCTCCTCCCTTCTTCCCTCCATCCATTTGCTGAGCACAGGTATTTGTTTAGGAATCTCGAGGTGGAAATTATATTCCATCTCCCTCGCTCGCTATCATCACGCAATTATCATGGGCAACCATGCAGAACAGAGCTGAATTCAGTTGGGTCCCGCTCCGATGGCATTACTCTCTGCTAGGCCTGGTTGTGGAAAAATTGGCCTAGCACCTGCAGCACACACACACATGCACACGCTGACACACACATAGGCACACACACATATATGCACGTACACACACACACATATGCACACACACACACTGGCACGCATGCACACACAAACACATCTCAGAGATAAGGCGATAGAGAACTTTCTGGTTATGTTATCTTTTCTATACTTTCATTTAAACTAGGAAATCACATTTAGATAAATAATCTCTTTATCAAGAGAAAGCATGCACAGTAGGTTCTATATAAAACTCAGGACAATCCTTTTGGTCTCCATATTGTCACGTTCTGACCTTAGTTCGTTTATTATGTCTTTGTTTTAGTATGGTCATGGCGTGAGTTGGGTGGGTTGTCTATGTTAGTTTTTCTATGATTTGCTATTTCTGTGTTTGGCCTGGTATGGTTCTCAATCAGAGGCAGCTGTCAATGGTTGTCCCTGATTGTGAACCATATTTAGGGAGCCTGTTTTCTATTGTGTTGGGTGGGTGATTGTTTTCTGTTGTGTGTCTGTACCAGCCAGAACTGTTTTCGGTCATTTCTCTCTTGTTATTTCCGTGTTCATTTAATAAATATGGACATATACCATGCTGCACCTTGGTCCTCACCTTCTTCCACCGACAATGGCTGTTACACATATCACGTTTTACAGTTTTTACAATCACTTTGGCACTAATTTCAGAACCTTGTGGTCATTTTTCAAAACTCAAAATGGTCATCACTTGTAACACAGGCTGTCCAATGTTCAATACATTGCATTGTGCATTCATATCTTTAACGAAACCTTGCATTTGCAGAATCATTGGTTTAAATAACAAATTTATCACGAAATACCATAGGAACATTAATTTAGGTCACTCACACACAAGATACCGATAGTTTCACTGTGTAGTTGTTCGTCAACCATTCGCTGCCCGCACCAGCCCGACTAGCATCAATACTCTGGACAGTTCTGACTTAGAATATGTGGACAACTACAAATACCTTGGTGTCTGGTTGGACTGTAAACTCTCCTTCCAGACTCATATTAAACATCTCCAATCCAAAATTAAATCTAGAATCGGCTTCCTATTTCACAACGAAGCCTCCTTCACTCACGTTGCCAAACATACCCTAGTAAAACTGACTATCCTACCGATCCTCGACTTTGGCGATGTCATTTACAAAATAGCCTCCAACACTCTCCTCTACAAATTGGATGCAGTCTATCACAGTGCCATCCGTTTTATCACAAAAGCCCCATATACTACCCACCACTGCGACCTGTATGCTCTCGTATCTCACTGGTCATCCCCAAAGCCAACACCTACTTTGGCCATCTTTCCTTCCAGTTCTCTGCTGCCAATGACTGGAACGAATTGCAAAAATCTCTGAAATTAGGGACTTATATCTCCCTCACTAACTTTAAGCATCAGCTATCTGAGCAGCTTACCGATCGCTGCAGCTGTACATAGTCCATCTGTAAATGGCCCATCCAACTACCTACCTCATCCCCATATTATTTGTATAAACGTTTTTTGCTCTTTTGCACACCAGTATTTCTACTTGCACATCATCATCTGCACATCTATCACTCCAGTGTTCATTTGCTAAATTGTAATGACTTCCCTACTATGGCCTATTTATCTCCTTATGCCATTTGCACACACTGTATATAGACTTTTTCTATTGTGTTATTGACTGTACGCTTCTTTATTCCATGTGTAACTCTGTGTTGTTGTATGTGTCACACTGCTTTGCTTTATCTTTGCCAGGTTGCAGTTGTAAATGAGAACTTGTTCTCAAATGGCCTACCTGGTTAAATAAAGGTGAAATTAAACATGTAAAAATTAAAAGTACAATCATTAAATATTGTAGTACAAAATAGGTGATACATGTTTCATTATGTACTGCACGTAAATACATCACTGTAAAAGGACTAGTAGAGAGAATACTACAGACACAGTGGAATCATTGAACAAAATCTGAAATTTATTGATGAAATACAATAAAATCGCAACAGGTATTAGGTGTACCTAATAAAGTGGCCGGTGAGTGTACAGTAATGTCAAACCTGAAAACATGGTCTGGAAAAGTGATACATGAGACAATAGAAACAGTGTCTGATAAGGAATGTTGATGAAATATTACATCCATAGATAATGTAGTCCAATTGGTTCATGTTCCACAGTAATTGTTGTCAATGGATCTCGTTATCCTGGAACTTTCATGATCTAAACATGGAGTATTGTTTGTAAGTTTCCATAAAACTATGCATTAAGAGTAATGCAACAGTTACTTATCATTTTGAGCAGTTCTATCAATTGATAGTTAGATCAAATAAAATCTAATCAAATTTATTTATATAGCCCTTCGTACATCAGCTGATATCTCAAAGTGCTGTACAGAAACCCAGCCTAAAACCCCAAACAGCAAGCAATGCAGGTGTAGAAGCACGGTGGTTAGGAAAAACTCCCTAGAAAGGCCAAAACCTAGAGAGGAACCATGCTATGTGGGGTGGCCAGTCTTCTTCTGGCTGTGCCGGAAGATCATTGCGATGAAATGAATAGACAGTCATCTCAGATGTAATGTGTGAATTGCATTTTGAAATAGTAATAATTCGATTTTAATTTGTGTCATTTTGATTTTAGTTCAATGAACAGATTATCTTTAGCTTTATGTGTATTGTATCCAAGCAATTGGAAAAAGTGTTAAAGTTTTGAAAAATATGCATTTTGATCATCGGTTGTGAATTTTGTGTCTAGAGTTTTGAAAAATGACATCAATGTTCCGAAATTAGTGCCAAAGTGATTGTAAAAAAACTGTAATTGTATCTCACACTATACTTTCCATTAACCGTGTCACTCATCTATACTGTCCTATCTGTCGTTGACTCCCTATGATCATCTCAGTAAGGGAGTTACATCTGGTTCCTTCAGCCAACCTTATAGGGAAAATTAAGGGGGCAAGAATAGGGTTTTGGGATAAAGTCCAAAAATAAGGTCTGAGGTTAACACTTAGGAGATGTTATACGTTTTGTTCTATGAGATAATATCAGTCAGTTAACATGACCTTTATGAATTATGAAGCCTTTGTGCTTTTTTAAAATGACATAAACGCTTACAAATTCTCAAAAAGTGACATTAGCTGATGAAAATGATCTCATAGAACAAAATCTATCAGATCTCCTAAGCCTGTGTTAACCACAGAACTTATTGTCAGCGTTTATCCAAAAACAGCATTCATTTCCCCATAGGCTTTGTCCAACGAACCAAGGCGGAGTTAGTGCCTGCTATTTCTTTCTATTGAGGTTTGAGACTTGTGTGGCGTCTATCCCCGGAAACTCTTAGAGAAGGAGGTACTGTAGAATGTCTGCATGAGGAAAGGCAGCTTTTTCTGACACATTGGTGGTTTTACCTTTGAATAAATCATAGGCATCTGCACAAGAGTGTTAGTCAGTTTGACCAGCTCGGGCCTATCCCATTCAGGTGTGTGTTTTCCTTATTCTAGAGAAAAGGATTGTGTCTCAGCTTTATTCACCCCAAACATCAGGGCCAGAAGGTCATTCTCTCTGAATAATCACACAGTAATATCGTGCCACTCTGTTCTGACAGGAAGTCACACTCTGTTCTGACAATAAGTCACACTCTGTTCTGACAATAAGTCACACTCTGTTCTGACAATAAGTCTCACTCTGTTCTGACAATAAGTCTCACTCTGTTCTTACAATAAGTCACACTCTGTCTGGAATGGTAAATCTATGGATGCACTTTGTTTAAAAGTAAATGTATTATGATGTATGGCAGGGCATTTCTTCAACACAGACTCAGGAGAATCATCAGCAGCACAGGACACTGATCAAGTCCTCCACTCATGAGTCAAAGGGCCCTCCTGCTGTCAGACAAGGTGTGAACACCTTCATATCCATCTTCACATACACAGGATCTCTATACAAATCCTCCCTCAGAGGGAACGCATAAGCCATAAAATACCAGGTGATTAGAAATTCAGATGAACAATAGTATAGTTTGTTTCTCAGCAGAGGCTAAATTAGCAGTAGGACAACACTGCTCTCTAGTGGTTAGGATATGAATAGATCAGTGTGTTGAGTTCATTCTTTTCATTTACTCCACATTTTAAAGTTGGGATTTGGGTCTGTCATTTTACAAAATGGGGCATGTATTTTTATTTGTTTCTTTGGACAGATTTACATAACAAATGATGGCATACAGACCAAGCAGGCATACAGACCAAGCAGGCATACAGACCAAGCAGGCATACAGACCAAGCAGGCATACAGACCAAGCAGGCATACAGACCAAGCAGGCATACAGACCAAGCAGGCATACAGACCAAGCAGGCATACAGACCAAGCAGGCATACAGACCAAGCAGGCATACAGACCAAGCAGGCATACAGACCAAGCAGGCATACAGACCAAGCAGGCATACAGACCAAGCAGGCATATAATGAAGTTGACATATCTGACTATAAGTCATACAGGACCACAAGGAGATGAAATAGAAAGGATAGAAACACACGTTTAAAGTTGACTGTGTTAAGCCTTCTCTCTATGTTTGGCATTATCTGTACTTTGGTTCAACTGACCGTGAAATAGCAAGATAGGCCAACACACAACAATCTCACACACAAAGATCTCAGACACAAAGATCTCACACACAAAGATCTCACACACAAAGATCACACACACAACAATCTCACACACAAAGATCTCAGACACAAAGATCTCAGACACAAAGATCTCACACACAAAGATCTCACACACAACAATCTCACACACAAAGATCTCACACACAACAATCTCACACACAAAGATCTCAGACACAAAGATCTCACACACAAAGATCACACACACAACAATCTCACACACAAAGATCTCAGACACAAAGATCTCAGACACAAAGATCTCACACACAAAGATCTCACACACAACAATCTCACACACAAAGATCTCACACACAACAATCTCACACACAAAGATCTCACACACAACAATCTCACACACAAAGATCTCACACACAAAGATCTCACACACAACAATCTCACACACAAAGATCTCACACACAAAGATCTCACACACAACAATCTCACACACAAAGATCTCAGACACAAAGATCTCACACACAACAATCTCACACACAAAGATCTCAGACACAAAGATCTCACACACAAAGATCTCACACACAAAGATCTCACACACAACAATCTCACACACAAAGATCTCAGACACAAAGATCTCACACACAACAATCTCACACACAACAATCTCACACACAAAGATCTCACAGACAAAATTCACACAGACATCATAAGAACACATCAAAATAAAGATAAAACTCCTTAGCAGGTTTTGTTGCAAAAGTAATTATGATATTACACTAACATTACATTTGTATTACATACAGTATTACAAATAGCTAAAGTAAAATGAACCCTTACACTGTACTAACATTATCAAGTTTAAAGTGGAAATCTGCAGTTCAAAGTTAAATGAAGCGGTCACCCAGCCACCCCTGAGAAATGTAACCACTCTCAAGTTTATAGACAGAGCTATGGATGCAAGGACTGGCCATCCATATCAAAAATGATAGTTTTAACCATTTTACCAGTGTTCTTTTACATTTACCTTATTTAGAAACATTGGAGTAAAATAAGCTCATATTTCAGGTTCTGATGGAGTAGCACAGTTGAACTAATCTCTCATGAGGCATGCTGTATCAAAACCGGCTGTGATTGGGAGTCCAATAGCGCGGCGAACAATTGGCCCATCGTCGTCCGGGTTTGGCCGGGGTACGCCGTCATTGTAAATAAGAGTTTGTTCTTTAACTGACTTGCCTAGTTAAATAAAGGTTACATTTTTTTAAAGTCTCTCTTTTGTGGTTGAGAATTTTCCTGCATAGCAGGAAATGCAAAGTCTATTGAAGGTTTAAAAAGGCTTCTAACGTTTGTAATTTCCACTTCATAATTGATTTGCCCTAACGAAAAACCCATACCATTTATTTCTCAATTAATTATGATCCACATAATGATTCACATTTACGGTTATTTTTCTGCTATAACAAACTGGCTCAAATTAAGATCCTACAACTGTATCTATAATTAATGTCATTCAAAAAACGGTGTTTTTTTGTGTTCGTTTGTGTTTATAAATACAATTTAACCAGGCAACCTTTCCTACAAAGTAGGGCTATCATCCCTCCCTTTTCCAACAGACAGAGGGTCGTTTTCCAGCCCTGGTTAGGTAGAGAAGGGGCTGAGTGAAACTCCCAAAAACAGTAAACATCAAAGTGATAGGAACCACGACACACAACGCTGTCACTGAACCATCAGGGAGACAACGTACCAGGACACCTCCGATGATGGAAGGAGTGTAATTCACCAGCAGAATGATCTGATCGGTACGGGATGCTCTTCTCTTCATCAAGTTCCCTCCCTCTTCTTTCTCCCCCTGTCTCTCCTTCCCTCCATCCCCTGGACCGGACTTGCCCAGCACCCTCAGGATGGAAACACAGCAGAAGAAGTCGATGGCCAGAGTGATTGAGAAAACACCGGCATTGACTATCACGCCGCCTATTAAGCCGATCACAACACAGAATACGAGAGACAGGATCCAAGCCAGAGTCACACACACCACCCTGTACCTCAGAGGCCTGTACTTCAGGAAGAGCAGTGGGTGGACCACCGCCAGGTAGCGCTCCACACATATAAAGCACTGGAGCAGAGGGCGGCCGGCGCTGACCAAGCCGAACGTATAGCCGCTGAATTGGAAGATGGTCTGGCTTTTGATGAAGAGGGTGTTGAAGACGGTCAGTGGTGAAATAATGCAGTAGATGAGCTCCATGATGGTCAGGTTGAGGGCGAAGATCTCCTTGATGACCTGGACCAGAGGGCCGCCCGCAACCAGCCACAGGTACCAGCTGTTGGTGACCAGACCCAGGAGGCAGTTGAACACCTCAACTCCCAGGTAGAACGGCAGACCGGTGGACCACTCCCAACAGCCGTACCACTGAGACATGGTAGTGTGGTTCATAATGCCGGGATGGTCCATCGATGCACCTTCTAGTTTCACTCTGTCTCGGGTGAGTCGGTCGATCTGGTTAGCTGCAGTAAGTCCTTATCTGATAAGAACATCCATCTAGAGCACTGTCTAGATGTGAAGAGTGGTGCTCGGAGAGTACACAGAGTACACACTACAGACCAAAACAGACCATACCCCAGACAGTCATTAGACTAGGCGGTATTTTCAATGAGGCACACCTGTAGATTCAAATAGCCATTGTAACCATTAGATGTGTCTACGTTTACCCAGTGCTTTTGGCATGGTGGGGACAGTCTGGGTTTGAATATTCTCTAATGATGATCTTCTTAGCCAAATTGAATGCACAGCTGCCACTAAAGAGAGAAAGGCAGTAGCTAATATTATAAAATGTGGATATTGGTTTAGAGAACAGTGATTAGACCTGTCTGTGTCATGTCCAAAACATACATTTTCTTGCCATGTTAAATGCGTAAGACTGTATTTAAATTGAATGCATTCAGTTATACAACTGACTAGGTATCCCCCTTTCTGTTGAACAACTGACTAGGTATCCCCCTTTCTGTTGAACAACTGACTAGGTATCCCCCTTTCTGTTGTACAACTGACTAGGTATCCCCCCTTTCCTTTTCTGTTGTACAACTGACTAGGTATCCCCCTTTCTGTTGAACAACTGACTAGGTATCCCCCTTTCTGTTGTACAACTGACTAGGTATCCCCCCTTTCCTTTTCTGTTGTACAACTGAATAGGTAACCCCCCTTTCTGTTGAACAACTGACTAGGTATCCCCTTTCTGTTGAACAACTGACTAGGTATCCCCTTTCTGTTGAACAACTGACTAGGTATCCCCTTTCTGTTGAACAACTGACTAGGTATCCCCTTTCTGTTGTACAACTGACTAGGTATCCCCTTTCTGTTGAACAACTGACTAGGTATCCCCTTTCTGTTGAACAACTGACTAGGTATCCCCTTTCTGTTGAACAACTGACTAGGTATCCCCTTTCTGTTGTACAACTGGCTAGGTATCCCCTTTCTGTTGAACAACTGACTAGGTATCCCCTTTCTGTTGAACAACTGACTAGGTATCCCCTTTCTGTTGTACAACTGACTAGGTATCCCCTTTCTGTTGTACAACTGACTAGGTATCCCCTTTCTGTTGTACAACTGACTAGGTATCCCCCTTTCTGTTGAACAACTGACTAGGTATCCCCCCTTTCCCTTTCCAAATACTTTGTGATAAATTCATGGCTCTTGATTGAATGAGTAAAAGCCAGAAAAAACACTGAAGGAGAGAGTATGTTTTGAACATGAAATCAGGCCTTGTTATGTGAACGTAAATGTAATTAACATAACAACTACACTTTCATTTTGATAAAATGTATCCAGAAAACACATTCACTAAAAATATTTGATCCATTTATTAGTGTTTTAACCTGAATATGTAGTAATTGACATGGTTCGATAAATAATATACTACACTGAACAAAAATATAAACGCAACATGTAAAGTGTTGGTCCCATGTTTCATGAGCTGAAATAAAAGATCACAGAAATGTTCTATACGTACCAAAAGCTTATTTCTCTCAAATTTTGTGCATAAATTTGTTTGCATCCCTGTTAGTGAGCATTTCTACTTTGCCAAAAGAATCCATCCACCTGACAGGTGTGGCATATCAAGAAGCTGATTAAACAACACTTTTTATTTTTTATATTTTACCTTTATTTAACCAGGCAAGTCAGTTTAAGAACAAATTCTTATTTTCAATGACGGCCTAGGAACAGTGGGTTAACTGCCTGTTCAGGGGCAGAACGACAGATACCTTACCTTATACCTTGTCAGCTCAGGGATTTGAACTTGCAACCTTCCGGTCACTAGTCCAACGCTCTAACCACTAGGCTACCCTGCCGCCCCAACATGATCATTACACAGGTGCAACTTGTGCTGGGGACAATAAAAGGCCACTCTAAAATGTTTTTTTCACACAACACAATGCCACAGATGTTTTGAGGGAGCAGGCAATTGGCATGCTGACTGCAGGAAAGTCAACCAGAGCTGTTGCCAGATAATTTAATGCTAATTTCTCTACCATAAGCCACATAAGCTAATTTCTCTACCATAAACGACTTCGTTTAACAGGATTTGGCAGTACGTCCAATCGGCCTCACAACCAGCCACCCGGACAGCTGATGAAACTGTGGGTTTGTACAACAGAAGAAACCGTCTCAGGGAAGCTCATCTGTGTGATCGTCGTCCTCACCAGGGTCTTGACTGCACTTCGGTTTCATAACCGACTTCAGTGGGCAAATGCTCCACTTAAATGGCCACTGACACGCTGGATAAGTGTGCTCTTCACAGATGAATCCTGGTTTCAACTGTACTAGACAGATGGCAGACAGCGAGTATGACGTTGTGTGGGTGAGTGGTTTGCTGATGTCAACATTGTGAACAGAGTGCCCCATGGTGGCGGTGAGGCTATGGTAATGGTGATCACACCAGATACTGACTAGGTTTCTGATCCATGCCCCTACCTTTTTGTAAGGTATCTGTGACCAACAGATGCATATCTGTATTCCCAGTCATGTGAAATTCATAAATTAGGGCCTAATGAATTTATTTCAATTGTCTGATTTCCTCATATGAACTGTAACTCAGTAAAATCTTAGAAATTGTTGCATGTTGCATTTGTATTCTTGTTCAGTGTGTTTACAAAGCAAACAAGTACTTTACTCAAACATTTTACAGTATATTCATATATTCTAAATATATGGCTCTTATATTAAACATTAATTCACTATAACACACGTTTTTCTCAGAAGGCACTAAGATATCTGATTGGCTGGAAATAAGAAATAAGGACTAAACTGACAGTGCAGTGTTAAGAAGGCTGAATATCAAAATCGAAATTAAAATCACACAGTGAAATACCCCGATCATTAATATGAATCACTTTATGGTGATCTAATCTCCACTTCTACAGCTTATTTCTAACTCTTCACGCAGCATGCTTCTATCACGGTGAGGCATTCACATTTATTTCTAACTCTTCACGCAGCATGCTTCTATCACGGTGAGGCATTCACATTTATTTCTAACTCTTCATGCAGCATGCTTCTATCACGGTGAGGCATTCACATTTATTTCTAACTCTTCACGCAGCATGCTTCTATCACGGTGAGGCATTCACATTTATTTCTAACTCTTCACGCAGCATGCTTCTATCACGGTGAGGCATTCACATTTATTTCTAACTCTTCACGCAGCATGCTTCTATCACGGTGAGGCATTCACATTTATTTCTAACTCTTCACGCAGCATGCTTCTATCATGGTGAGGCATTCACATTTATTTCTAACTCTTCACGCAGCATGCTTCTATCACGGTGAGGCATTCACATTTATTTCTAACTCTTCAACGCAGCATGCTTCTATCACGGTGAGGCATTCACATTTATTTCTAACTCTTCACGCAGCATGCTTCTATCACGGTGAGGCATTCACATTTATTTCTAACTCTTCACGCAGCATGTTTCTATCACGGTGAGGCATTCACATTTATTTCTAACTCTTCAACGCAGCATGCTTCTATCACGGTGAGGCATTCACATTTATTTCTAACTCTTCACGCAGCATGCTTCTATCACGGTGAGGCATTCACATTTATTTCTAACTCTTCAACGCAGCATGCTTCTATCACGGTGAGGCATTCACATTTATTTCTAACTCTTCACGCAGCATGCTTCTATCATGGTCCTATGTGGCTCAGTTGGTAGAGCATGGCGCTTGTAACGCCAGGGTAGTGGGTTCGATTCCGGGACCACCCATACGTAGAATGTATGCACACATGACTGTAAGTCGCTTTGGATAAAAGCGTCTGCTAAATGGCATATATATGGTGAGGCATTCATATTTATTTCTAACTCTTCACGCAGCATGCTTCTATCACGGTGAGGCATTCACATTTATTTCTAACTCTTCAACGCAGCATGCTTCTATCACGGTGAGGCATTCACATTTATTTCTAACTCTTCACGCAGCATGCTTCTATCATGGTGAGGCATTCACATTTATTTCTAACTCTTCACGCAGCATGCTTCTATCACGGTGAGGCATTCACATTTATTTCTAACTCTTCACGCAGCATGTTTCTATCACGGTGAGGCATTCACATTTATTTCTAACTCTTCAACGCAGCATGCTTCTATCACGGTGAGGCATTCACATTTATTTCTAACTCTTCACGCAGCATGCTTCTATCACGGTGAGGAATTCACATTTATTTCTAACTCTTCACGCAGCATGCTTCTATCACGGTGAGGCATTCACATTTATTTCTAACTCTTCACGCAGCATGCTTCTATCACGGTGAGGCATTCACATTTATTTCTAACTCTTCACGCAGCATGCTTCTATCACGGTGAGGCATTCACATTTATTTCTAACTCTTCACGCAGCATGCTTCTATCACGGTGAGGCATTCACATTTATTTCTAACTCTTCACGCAGCATGCTTCTATCACGGTGAGGCATTCACATTTATTTCTAACCCTTCACGCAGCATGCTTCTATCACGGTGAGGCATTCACATTTATTTCTAACTCTTCAACGCAGCATGCTTCTATCACGGTGAGGCATTCACATTTATTTCTAACTCTTCACTCAGCATGCTTCTATCACGGTGAGGCATTCACATTTATTTCTAACTCTTCAACGCAGCATGCTTCTATCACGGTGAGGCATTCACATTTATTTCTAACTCTTCACGCAGCATGTTTCTATCACGGTGAGGCATTCACATTTATTTCTAACTCTTCACTCAGCATGCTTCTATCACGGTGAGGCATTCACATTTATTTATAACTCTTCACGCAGCATGCTTCTATCACGGTGAGGCATTCACATTTATTTATAACTCTTCACGCAGCATGCTTCTATCACGGTGAGGCATTCACATTTATTTCTAACTCTTCACGCAGCATGTTTCTATCACGGTGAGGCATTCACATTTATTTCTAACTCTTCAACGCAGCATGCTTCTATCACGGTGAGGCATTCACATTTATTTCTAACTCTTCACGCAGCATGCTTCTATCACGGTGAGGCATTCACATTTATTTCTAACTCTTCACGCAGCATGCTTCTATCACGGTGAGGCATCCACATTTATTTCTAACTCTTCACGCAGCATGCTTCTATCACGGTGAGGCATTCACATTTATTTCTAACTCTTCACGCAGCATGCTTCTATCACGGTGAGGCATTCACATTTATTTCTAACTCTTCATGCAGCATGCTTCTATCACGGTGAGGCATTCACATTTATTTCTAACTCTTCACGCAGCATGCTTCTATCACGGTGAGGCATTCACATTTATTTCTAACTCTTCACGCAGCATGCTTCTATCACGGTGAGGCATTCACATTTATTTCTAACTCTTCACGCAGCATGCTTCTATCACGGTGAGGCATTCACATTTATTTCTAACTCTTCAACGCAGCATGCTTCTATCACGGTGAGGCATTCACATTTATTTCTAACTCTTCACGCAGCATGCTTCTATCACGGTGAGGCATTCACATTTATTTCTAACTCTTCAACGCAGCATGCTTCTATCACGGTGAGGCATTCACATTTATTTCTAACTCTTCACGCAGCATGCTTCTATCATGGTCCTATGTGGCTCAGTTGGTAGAGCATGGCGCTTGTAACGCCAGGGTAGTGGGTTCGATTCCCGGGACCACCCATACGTAGAATGTATGCACACATGACTGTAAGTCGCTTTGGATAAAAGCGTCTGCTAAATGGCATATATATGGTGAGGCATTCATATTTATTTCTAACTCTTCACGCAGCATGCTTCTATCACGGTGAGGCATTCACATTTATTTCTAACTCTTCAACGCAGCATGCTTCTATCACGGTGAGGCATTCACATTTATTTCTAACTCTTCACGCAGCATGCTTCTATCACGGTGAGGCATTCACATTTATTTCTAACTCTTCACGCAGCATGCTTCTATCACGGTGAGGCATTCACATTTATTTCTAACTCTTCACGCAGCATGTTTCTATCACGGTGAGGCATTCACATTTATTTCTAACTCTTCAACGCAGCATGCTTCTATCACGGTGAGGCATTCACATTTATTTCTAACTCTTCACGCAGCATGCTTCTATCACGGTGAGGAATTCACATTTATTTCTAACTCTTCACGCAGCATGCTTCTATCACGGTGAGGCATTCACATTTATTTCTAACTCTTCACGCAGCATGCTTCTATCACGGTGAGGCATTCACATTTATTTCTAACTCTTCACGCAGCATGCTTCTATCACGGTGAGGCATTCACATTTATTTCTAACTCTTCACGCAGCATGCTTCTATCACGGTGAGGCATTCACATTTATTTCTAACTCTTCACGCAGCATGCTTCTATCACGGTGAGGCATTCACATTTATTTCTAACCCTTCACGCAGCATGCTTCTATCACGGTGAGGCATTCACATTTATTTCTAACTCTTCAACGCAGCATGCTTCTATCACGGTGAGGCATTCACATTTATTTCTAACTCTTCACTCAGCATGCTTCTATCACGGTGAGGCATTCACATTTATTTCTAACTCTTCAACGCAGCATGCTTCTATCACGGTGAGGCATTCACATTTATTTCTAACTCTTCACGCAGCATGTTTCTATCACGGTGAGGCATTCACATTTATTTCTAACTCTTCACTCAGCATGCTTCTATCACGGTGAGGCATTCACATTTATTTATAACTCTTCACGCAGCATGCTTCTATCACGGTGAGGCATTCACATTTATTTATAACTCTTCACGCAGCATGCTTCTATCACGGTGAGGCATTCACATTTATTTCTAACTCTTCACGCAGCATGTTTCTATCACGGTGAGGCATTCACATTTATTTCTAACTCTTCAACGCAGCATGCTTCTATCACGGTGAGGCATTCACATTTATTTCTAACTCTTCAACGCAGCATGCTTCTATCACGGTGAGGCATTCACATTTATTTCTAACTCTTCACGCAGCATGCTTCTATCACGGTGAGGCATCCACATTTATTTCTAACTCTTCACGCAGCATGCTTCTATCACGGTGAGGCATTCACATTTATTTCTAACTCTTCACGCAGCATGCTTCTATCACGGTGAGGCATTCACATTTATTTCTAACTCTTCACGCAGCATGCTTCTATCACGGTGAGGCATTCACATTTAATTCTAACTCTTCACGCAGCATGCTTCTATCACGGTGAGGCATTCACATTTATTTCTAACTCTTCACGCAGCATGCTTCTATCACGGTGAGGCATTCACATTTATTTCTAACTCTTCACGCAGCATGCTTCTATCACGGTGAGGCATTCACATTTATTTCTAACTCTTCACGCAGCATGCTTCTATCACGGTGAGGCATTCACATTTATTTCTAACTCTTCACGCAGCATGCTTCTATCACGGTGAGGCATTCACATTTATTTCTAACTCTTCAACGCAGCATGCTTCTATCACGGTGAGGCATTCACATTTATTTCTAACTCTTCACGCAGCATTCTTCTATCACGGTGAGGCATTCACATTTATTTCTAACTCTTCACGCAGCATGTTTCTATCACGGTGAGGCATTCACATTTATTTCTAACTCTTCAACGCAGCATGCTTCTATCACGGTGAGGCATTCACATTTATTTCTAACTCTTCACGCAGCATGCTTCTATCACGGTGAGGCATTCACATTTATTTCTAACTCTTCACGCAGCATGCTTCTATCACGGTGAGGAATTCACATTTATTTCTAACTCTTCACGCAGCATGCTTCTATCACGGTGAGGCATTCACATTTATTTCTAACTCTTCACGCAGCATGCTTCTATCACGGTGAGGCATTCACATTTATTTCTAACTCTTCACGCAGCATGCTTCTATCACGGTGAGGCATTCACATTTATTTCTAACTCTTCACGCAGCATGCTTCTATCACGGTGAGGCATTCACATTTATTTCTAACTCTTCACGCAGCATGCTTCTATCACGGTGAGGCATTCACATTTATTTCTAACCCTTCACGCAGCATGCTTCTATCACGGTGAGGCATTCACATTTATTTCTAACTCTTCAACGCAGCATGCTTCTATCACAGTGAGGCATTCACATTTATTTCTAACTCTTCACTCAGCATGCTTCTATCACGGTGAGGCATTCACATTTATTTCTAACTCTTCAACGCAGCATGCTTCTATCACGGTGAGGCATTCACATTTATTTCTAACTCTTCACGCAGCATGTTTCTATCACGGTGAGGCATTCACATTTATTTCTAACTCTTCACTCAGCATGCTTCTATCACGGTGAGGCATTCACATTTATTTATAACTCTTCACGCAGCATGCTTCTATCACGGTGAGGCATTCACATTTATTTATAACTCTTCACGCAGCATGCTTCTATCACGGTGAGGCATTCACATTTATTTCTAACTCTTCACGCAGCATGTTTCTATCACGGTGAGGCATTCACATTTATTTCTAACTCTTCAACGCAGCATGCTTCTATCACGGTGAGGCATTCACATTTATTTCTAACTCTTCACGCAGCATGCTTCTATCACGGTGAGGCATTCACATTTATTTCTAACTCTTCACGCAGCATGCTTCTATCACGGTGAGGCATCCACATTTATTTCTAACTCTTCACGCAGCATGCTTCTATCACGGTGAGGCATTCACATTTATTTCTAACTCTTCAACGCAGCATGCTTCTATCACGGTGAGGCATCCACATTTATTTCTAACTCTTCACGCAGCATGCTTCTATCACGGTGAGGCATTCACATTTATTTCAAACTCTTCACTCAGCATGCTTCTATCACGGTGAGGCATTCACATTTATTTCTAACTCTTCACGCAGCATGCTTCTATCACGGTGAGGAATTCACATTTATTTCTAACTCTTCACTCAGCATGCTTCTATCACGGTGAGGCATTCACATTTATTTCTAACCCTTCACTCAGCATGCTTCTATCACGGTGAGGCATTCACATTTATTTCTAACTCTTCACGCAGCATGCTTCTATCACGGTGAGGCATTCACATTTATTTCTAACACTTCACGCAGCATGCTTCTATCACGGTGAGGCATTCACATTTATTTCTAACTCTTCACGCAGCATGCTTCTATCACGGTGAGGCATTCACATTTATTTCTAACTCTTCACGCAGCATGCTTCTATCACGGTGAGGAATTCACATTTATTTCTAACTCTTCACGCAGCATGCTTCTATCACGGTGAGGCATTCACATTTATTTCTAACTCTTCACGCAGCATACTTCTATCACGGTGAGGCATTCACATTTATTTCTAACTCTTCACGCAGCATGCTTCTATCACGGTGAGGCATTCACATTTATTTCTAACTCTTCACGCAGCATGCTTCTATCACGGTGAGGCATTCACATTTATTTCTAACTCTTCAACGCAGCATGCTTCTATCACGGTGAGGCATTCACATTTATTTCTAACTCTTCACGCAGCATGCTTCTATCACGGTGAGGCATTCACATTTATTTCTAACTCTTCACGCAGCATGCTTCTATCACGGTGAGGCATTCACATTTATTTCTAACTCTTCAACGCAGCATGTTTCTATCACGGTGAGGCATTCACATTTATTTCTAACTCTTCAACGCAGCATGCTTCTATCACGGTGAGGCATTCACATTTATTTCTAACTCTTCAACGCAGCATGCTTCTATCACAGTGAGGCATTCACATTTATTTCTAACTCTTCACTCAGCATGCTTCTATCACGGTGAGGCATTCACATTTATTTCTAACTCTTCAACGCAGCATGCTTCTATCACGGTGAGGCATTCACATTTATTTCTAACTCTTCACGCAGCATGTTTCTATCACGGTGAGGCATTCACATTTATTTCTAACTCTTCACTCAGCATGCTTCTATCACGGTGAGGCATTCACATTTATTTATAACTCTTCACGCAGCATGCTTCTATCACGGTGAGGCATTCACATTTATTTATAACTCTTCACGCAGCATGCTTCTATCACGGTGAGGCATTCACATTTATTTCTAACTCTTCACGCAGCATGTTTCTATCACGGTGAGGCATTCACATTTATTTCTAACTCTTCAACGCAGCATGCTTCTATCACGGTGAGGCATTCACATTTATTTCTAACTCTTCACGCAGCATGCTTCTATCACGGTGAGGCATTCACATTTATTTCTAACTCTTCACGCAGCATGCTTCTATCACGGTGAGGCATCCACATTTATTTCTAACTCTTCACGCAGCATGCTTCTATCACGGTGAGGCATTCACATTTATTTCTAACTCTTCAACGCAGCATGCTTCTATCACGGTGAGGCATCCACATTTATTTCTAACTCTTCACGCAGCATGCTTCTATCACGGTGAGGCATTCACATTTATTTCAAACTCTTCACTCAGCATGCTTCTATCACGGTGAGGCATTCACATTTATTTCTAACTCTTCACGCAGCATGCTTCTATCACGGTGAGGAATTCACATTTATTTCTAACTCTTCACTCAGCATGCTTCTATCACGGTGAGGCATTCACATTTATTTCTAACCCTTCACTCAGCATGCTTCTATCACGGTGAGGCATTCACATTTATTTCTAACTCTTCACGCAGCATGCTTCTATCACGGTGAGGCATTCACATTTATTTCTAACACTTCACGCAGCATGCTTCTATCACGGTGAGGCATTCACATTTATTTCTAACTCTTCACGCAGCATGCTTCTATCACGGTGAGGCATTCACATTTATTTCTAACTCTTCACGCAGCATGCTTCTATCACGGTGAGGAATTCACATTTATTTCTAACTCTTCACGCAGCATGCTTCTATCACGGTGAGGCATTCACATTTATTTCTAACTCTTCACGCAGCATACTTCTATCACGGTGAGGCATTCACATTTATTTCTAACTCTTCACGCAGCATGCTTCTATCACGGTGAGGCATTCACATTTATTTCTAACTCTTCACGCAGCATGCTTCTATCACGGTGAGGCATTCACATTTATTTCTAACTCTTCAACGCAGCATGCTTCTATCACGGTGAGGCATTCACATTTATTTCTAACTCTTCACGCAGCATGCTTCTATCACGGTGAGGCATTCACATTTATTTCTAACTCTTCACGCAGCATGCTTCTATCACGGTGAGGCATTCACATTTATTTCTAACTCTTCAACGCAGCATGTTTCTATCACGGTGAGGCATTCACATTTATTTCTAACTCTTCAACGCAGCATGCTTCTATCACGGTGAGGCATTCACATTTATTTCTAACTCTTCACGCAGCATGTTTCTATCACGGTGAGGCATTCACATTTATTTCTAACTCTTCACGCAGCATGCTTCTATCACGGTGAGGCATTCACATTTATTTCTAACTCTTCACGCAGCATGCTTCTATCACGGTGAGGCATTCACATTTATTTCTAACTCTTCACGCAGCATGCTTCTATCACGGTGAGGCATTCACATTTATTTCTAACTCTTCACGCAGCATGCTTCTATCACGGTGAGGCATTCACATTTATTTCTAACTCTTCACGCAGCATGCTTCTATCACGGTGAGGCATTCACATTTATTTCTAACTCTTCACGCAGCATGCTTCTATCACGGTGAGGCATTCACATTTCCTCTCAAAATGTGATAATAATTGAAAAAGTTATACACATGTTTTCCATTTATAAAAGTGGTAACCACATCTACAGCATATAAAGTGACTTGTTCGCCCTTCATTTATGTTAAAGGACAACTCAACACACTCAGGATACCAAGGATACCAATACAAAGAGAAAGAACTCACAAACAAAACACTCTTCCTAATCCCTTATCATCGTCATTTCCTACTCGCTGCTACGGCAACATCTGACATGTGACATGTGACTGCAGACAGCCTGCATAAGCAAATCACCAACATCCTGAAATGTATGATGTTATCGGCCAATGACTCACAGGACATCAGGAAGAGGCCGCCCCCAGCCTTATATAGACGGTGACTGGCGAATGAGGCAGCACAGATGATAAAAAACCTGCCCATTACAACTGCAGTCACACCAATTATCATGAAGATACTCCAGAAGCCTCTGTAGTCTGTATGAGATTAATGTCAATCATTGTTAGAACCATGAGTAACAGAATGATAGGCTGACATGAATTTGAATATACCAACACAAACACATGTGGACAATCTCAGAATCTCATAGTAGGCTACATATATTATATGTCAATTACATATAATATACACACACACACACACAGATAAGCACTTACTGATTGCAGAGTCATATGTAGTGGCATTGGGAGTCTGTTGAGACACTGGAAATGGGAAGAGGTAGGCGTGTGTGCAAACTTTGGCATGTGGCTGATTGGCTAGTGAGTGAGAGACATACAAGCACATTGTTACATACATTAAATCATATATATATTATACAGTGGGGAGAACAAGTATTTGATACACTGACGATTTTGCAGGTTTCCCACTTACAAAGCATGTAGAGGTCTGTAATTTTATCATAGGTAGACCTCAACTGTGAGAGACGGAATCTAAAACAAAAATCCATAAAATCACGTGTATGATTTTTAAGTAATTCATTTGCATAATTTGAGTCAATTGGAGGTGTACCTATGGATGTATTTCAAGGCCTACCTTCAAACTCAGTGCTTCTTTGCTTGACATCATGGGAAAATTAAAAGAAATCAGCCAAGATCTCAGAAAAAAAACTGTAGACTTCCACAAGTCTGGGTCATCCTTGAGCAATTTCCAAATGCCTGAAGGTACCACGTTCATCTGTACAAACAATAGTACGCAAGTATAAACACCATGGGACCACGCAGCCGTCATACCGCTCAGGAAGGAGACGCGTTCTGTCCTCCAGAGATGAACGTACTTTGGTGCGAAAAGTGCATATCAATCCCAGAACAACAGCAAAGGACCTTGTGAAGATAAAAAAAAGCCAGACTACGGTTTGCAGCTGCACATGTGGATAAAGATCATACTTTTTTAGAAATGTCCTCTGGTCTGATGAAACAAAAATAGAACCGTTTGGCCATAATGACCATCGTTATGTTTGGAGGAAAAATGCTTGTAAGCCGAGGAACACCATCCCAACCGTGAAACACGGTGTGGCAGCATCATGTTGTGGGGGTGCTTTGCTGCAGGAGGGACTGATGCACTTCACAAAATAGATGGCATCATGAGGGGGGGAAATGATGTGGATATATTGAAGCAACATCTCAAGACATCAGTCAGGAAGTTAAAGCTTGGTCGCAAATGGGTCTTCCAAATGGACAATGACCCCAAGCATACTACTAAAGTTGTGGCAAAATGGATTAAGGACAACAGAGTTAAGGTATTGTGGCCATCACAAGCCCTGACCTCAATCATACAGAAAATGGGCCAAAGTTCACCCAATTTATTGTAGGAAGCTTGTGGAAGGCTACCCAAAATGTTTGATCCAAGTTTAAATTGTTTAAGGCAATGCTACCAAATACTAATTGAGTGTATGTAAACTTCTGACCCACTGGGAATGTGATGAAAGAAATTAAAGATTAAATAAATTATTCTCTCTACTATTATTCTGACATTTCACATTACTAAAATAAAGTGCTGGTCCTAACTGACCTATGACAGGGAATTTTTACTAGGATTAAATGTCAGGAATTGTGAAAAACTGAGTTTAAATGTATTTGGCTAAGGTGTATGTAAACTTAGTCGCCTCTTCACTGTTGACGTTTAGACTGGTGTTTTGCGGGTACTATTTCATGAAGCTTCCGGTTGAGGACTTGTGAGGCGTCTGTTTCTCAAACTAGACACTGTAATGCACTTGTCCTCTTGCTCAGTTGTTCACCGGGGCCTGCAACTCCTCTTTTTATTCTGGTTTGAGCCAGTTTGCGCTGTCCTGTGAAGGGAGTAGTACACATCGTTGTACGATGTTTCTTGGCAATTTCTCGCATGTAATAGCCTTAATTTCTCAGTACAATAATAGACTGACAAGTTTCAGAAGAAAGTTATTTGTTTCTGGCCATTTTGAGCCTGTAATCGAAGCCACTACCTCCATGTACAAATTACCTCGACTAAAATGTACCCCTGCACATTGATTCGGTACCAGTACCTCCTGTATATAGCCTCCACATTGACTCGGTACCGGTACCTCCTGTATATAGCCTAATTTCATTGTGTTACTTTTTAATTCATTTTTTTTTACTTTTGTTCATTTAGTAAATATTTAACTATATTTTCTTAAAGGGGCTTGTAAGTAAGCATTTCATGGTATTCTGCACATTTGACAAATAAAACATTTGATTGATTGATTGATTGATTGATTGATTGATTGATTGATTGATTGATTGATTGAACCAGTTTTTGCCCAGGGGTTTGTGACAATGGCTTTCTCATCCTCTCCTCATCAAGGGCCCTTATAATACAAAGACAGCATGTACTAGTGGAATCTATACAGAGAACAAGCTGGCATGGTCTTACAGTTTTATCAAATGCATAAACATTTGATAATTGCATTAAATGTTGTTCATTTCCACTCTCTCTTTTTTCAATTTCTTCTAACTCTCTTTCTCCTCTCTCACTCTCCTCTGCCTTGTGGAATTCAGCAGACCCTCTCCAGGTCATTCTCAAAGTTTGAGGGTGTTTGGGACAATGACCCTCCCTGGAAGTTGCCTATTGGAGACTGTCAACAAATCTCATCAGATGACAACGGAACTGAATGACAGCACATGCAGCCTTTCCATTGAATCACATGACCCAAGAATAATATCACATGATAGGGGTCTCATACCACTTCAAGGCATCAAGAAGTCACATTAGATAAATGAGTGAGGCTCATGTCTCCGCCCTAACATTTGGAGTCGTTGTCCCAAAGGTGGGAAGGCAGGCGACAAGCTTTAGGTCCAAAATAAACCCATAGAAACACATTGGGCTTATTTTGGACAGATTTTGATGAGAGTGAAGCCTCTCGCTTCGTCTCTTCTTCTTGAACTGTCATGAACTGTTTGCATTGTTTCATTCTGGCCCTGTACTGGCCAACATGTCAATTAAAGAAAGTAGTAGGATTGAAAGACCCCAGTGTTCTACTTTATACAAGAGGTGAATAAGCGCAGTGCAATATTATCTGACTTACTGATCCAGAACTTCAAGAGGGTGTGGTCGTCCAGGTTTCCCCCGAAGGAGCACCTCCAAAAGAAGCCCTCGTGGTAGAATTTGGTGTCTGGACAACGCTGGGGGGAAGATAATGCTAGTAACACATTAGTAGAACACCTCATCATAAAGCCTTCATGTTACAGTTATAACAATGACATAATAACACATCATAAACTTATTCTATCTTCTTCTTTACATTCTACCTGTTATTTTCTTAGAAAAGACCTAGTGAATCAGCTAATGACTTCTCAGCCCCACGCCAGCTGGTTCAGGTGAATGTTGTCAGAGTATATGGTGCTACTACTAAAGCTGGTGACTCTAAGGTGAAGGGTCACACTGAGGGAGCACCCTTAACTTCCTATGGGGTTGTGAGAAGTCTCTCATATTCCTCTTTCTCTCATATTCCCGTTTTCTCTCCTATTCCCCGTTCTCTCCTATTCCCCTTTCTCTCATATTCCCCCTTTCTCTTCTATTCCCCTTTCTCTCCTATTCCCCTTTCTCTCCTATTCCCCCTTTCTCTCCTATTACCCCTTTCTCCCATATTCCCCTTTCTCTCCTATTACCCCTTTCTCTCCTATTCCCCCTTTCTCTCCTATTCCCCCTTTCTCTCCTATTCCCCGTTCTCTCTCATTCTCCCTTTCTCTCCTGTTCTGCTGTCCTACTATAGACTATACCTTTCTCTGTTTTGACCTTTACCCTTCAGAAAAAAACTCTCTCTCTCTCTCTCTCTCTCTCTCTCCACACATCTCTCTCTCTCTCTCTCTCTCTCTATCCACATCTCTCTCTCCCCATCTCTCTCTCTCTCTCTCTATCCACATCTCTCTCTCTCTCTCCCCCTCTCTCTCTCTCTCTCTCTCTCTCTCTCTCTCTCTCTCTCTCTCTCTCTCTCATTAGGACACTGATGAATGATGATATGTCTCTGTGTAGTAGTGTGCATGGTATATTATATACAGTGCATGTGGTTTGATAGTGTAGATATCATGCAGACATTCCTGTGTCATTGCTAATCGTGATGACCTGTATCTACTATAGTGGGTGATATTGGGGGATTGTAAATACTGATGTTTGTATTTCTATTACTTGCGAATCCAATATGTCTCAATCGCTGGATGGTTGAAGAGCAAGTGCATTAAAAAGGGTCTGATTACACTAGCAGCCTCTACAGTAGGTAGGTATATATATCAAAGCCCTACACAGTTCAAAGGTCAAGTCTTACTGAAAGAGTTATTGGACCATCCACCCATGAGAAACTACCTCCAAAATATATTGATTAATTGAAATGTGCCCAGGTTTGGAGGGTTTTTCATGAGAAACACTAATAGGGATGGCACTAATGTGAGGACCTTAATCTCCAATAGCCAATGTAATGGACGATGGACTCTATCCGAGTCCGAACCACAGTATTGACAGATGTTGAAGCAACGTTACACCACACTGACCATAGAATGATCTAAAGCTAGGTTTCTTCATTCTCTTCCTGGGGACAAACAGGGGTGGACATTTTGATTGGTGGAATCAGGTGCGTTGGAGCACACAACCGTGTTAGACCTTGACACCACTTGACACTCCAAAGCCACTTCCTCTAAGAAGACTTCAACCAGAAGAGGAACAACTTGCCTTGCCCTCCATGGTCTCACCTAACCCATAACCCTCAATTCAGCAAACAAGACAATAGTTTTATCCAATGTTACCACCAATATTACACCAATGGCCACGTTCCTCAGCTCCTTTCTCTTTCATGACCACATATACAGTGGGGAGAACAAGTATTTGAAACACTGCCGATTTTGCAGGTTTTCCTACTTACAAAGCATGTAGAGGTCTGTCATTTTTTATCATAGGTACACTTCAACTGTGAGAGACGGAATCTAAAACAAAAATCCAGAAAATTACATTGTATGATTTTTAAGTAATTAATTTGCATTTTTTTGCATGACATAAGTATTTCATACATCAGAAAAGCAGAACTTAATATTTGGTACAGAAACTTTTGTTTGCAATTACAAAGATCATACGTTCCCTGTAGTTCTTGACCAGGTTTGCACACACTGCAGCAGGGATTTTGGCCCACTCCTCCATACAGACCTTCTCCAAATCCTTCAGGTTTTGGGGCTGTCGCTGGGCAATATGGACTTTCAGCTACCTCCAAATATTTTCTATTGGGTTCAGGTCTGGAAACTGGCTAGGCCACTCCAGGACCTTGAGATGCTTCTTACGGAGCCACTCCTTAGTTGCCCTGGCTGTGTGTTTCGGGTCGTTGTCATGCTGGAAGACCCAGCCACGGCCCATCTTCAATGCTCTTACTGAGGGAAGGAGGTTGTTGGCCAAGATCTGGCGATACATGGCCCCATCCATCCTCCCCTCAATACGGTGCAGTCGTCCGGTCCCCTTTGCAGAAAAGCATCCACAAAGAATTATGTTTTCACCTCCATGCTTCACGGTTGGGATGGTGTTCTTGGGGTTGTACTCATCCTTCTTCTTCCTCCAAACACGGTGAGTGGAGTTTAGACCAAAAAGCTCTATTTTTGTCTCATCAGACCACATGACCTTCTCCCATTCCTCCTCTGGATCATCCAGATGATCATTGGCAAACTTCAGACGGGCCTGGACATGCGCTGGCTTGAGCAGTGGGACCTTGCGTGCGCTGCAGGATTTGAATCCATGACGACATAATGTGTTACAAATGGTTTTCTTTGAGACTGTGGTCCCAGCTCTCTTCAGGTCATTGACCAGGTCCTGTCGTGTAGTTCTGGGCTGATCCCTCACCTTCCTCATGATCATTGATGCCCCACAAGGTGAGATCTTGCATGGAGCCCCAGACCAAGGGTGATTGACCGTCATCTTGAACTTCTTCCATTTTCTAATAATTGCGCCAACAGTCGTTGCCTTCTCACCAAGCTGCTTGCCTATTGTCCTGTAGCCCATCCCAGCCTTGTGCAGGTCTACAATTTTATCCCTGATGTCCTTACACAGCTCTCTGGTCTTGGCCATTGTGGAGAGGTTGGAGTCTGTTTGATTGAGTGTGTGGACAGGTGTCTTTTATACAGGTAACGAGTTCAAACAGGTGCAGTTAATACAGGTAATGAGTGGAGAACAGGAGGGTTTCTTAAAGAAAAACGAACAGGTCTGTGAGAGCCGGAATTCTTACTGGTTGGTAGGTGATCAAATACTTACAGTGCCTTGCGAAAGCATTTGGCCCCCTTGAACTTTGCGACCTTTTGCCACATTTCAGGATATAAAACTGTATTTTTTTGTGAAGAATCAACAACAAGTGGGACACAATCATGAAGTGGAACGACATTTATTGGATATTTCAAACTTTTTTAACAAATCAAAAACTGAAAAATTGGGCGTGCAAAATTATTTAGCCCCTTTACTTTCAGTGCAGCAAACTCTCTCCAGAAGTTCAGTGAGGATCTCTGAATGATCCAATGTTGACCTAAATGACTAATGATGATAAATACAATCCAACTGTGTGTAATCAAGTCTCCGTATAAATGCACCTGCACCGTGATAGTCTCAGAGGTCCGTTAAAAGCGCAGAGAGCATCATGAAGAACAAGGAACACACCAGGCAGGTCCGAGATACTATTGTGAAGAAGTTTAAAGCCGGATTTGGATACAAAAAGATTTCCCAAGCTTTAAACATCCCAAGGAGCACTGTGCAAGCGATAATATTGAAATGGAAGGAGTATCAGACCACTGCCACCCCCTTCATGCACAAGAGAATCTGGGAGGGAGGGGGTGCAGGAGTAAGGCATTCCTGCGTCCTGCAAATTTGAACCCAACAGACACACACTCAGAACTCCAAGCCACCACCCCATGGTGGGACCAACACACACACACACACACACACACAACCCCAAGCCACCACCCCCATGGTGGGATGTGGAGAGGTTGGTGAAAACAGGATGTGTCCTCATGTGTCACTTCCATGGGATCCACAGGTGTCACTTGACTTCCTGACAGCAGAGACAGAGATGAGGTAAGGCCGAACATCTCTGAGATCTGGCTGACAGGATGACCAGGGCCTCTAACATTTTCATTAAGGACTCCACTGGCATCCATACTGTTTCATTGGCCTTGGCAGCACAGCCAACTGCAATGTAATGTCACACTTAACACATTAGCACAGGTAGAGTAGTGAGTGACAACTCTGATTGGAGGATGGTTATTACCGACACACAATGCAAAGTGATTTGAGCACTTGGAAAAGCACTATATAATTGGAAGGCATTATTACTCTACAAACAAAACACATGACACACACAGGGTTTTATTTTCAAAGCTAGTCTGTAGCTATTGGTCTCGTTGAGTATGAGAGTGGAACTGGGGAGAGCTTGCTGCTCATTAGCATGTAAGAGGGATATATAACACATAGACACACAGACTGCCATGAACACACACACACACACACACACACACACACACACACACACACACACACACACACACACACACACACACACACACACACACACACACACACACACACACACACACACACACACACACACACACACACACACACACACACACGCACACACACACACACAGGGATATTTAGCACATCGCCCATAGGAAGACAGCCTAATTAGTGCTATCGACTTTTATTTCATCTCCTCTAATAAGGAAATAAAAATATATTTTTATCCCCCATTTTCCCTCTTTGAAAGTAACTGGATAAAAAAAAACGGTCGTGGCCAAAAGTGTTGAGAATGACACAAATATTAATGTTCACAAAGTCTGCTGCTTCAGTGTCTTTAGACGTTACTATGGAATACTGACGTATAATTACCAGCATTTCATAAGTGTCAAAGGCTTTTATTGACAATTACATGAAGTTGATGCCCAGAGTCAATATTTGCCGTGTTGACCCTGTCCTCTGCAATCCACCCCGGCATGCTGTCTGTAACTAACTTCTTCTTCGTCTGATGAGGAGTAGGAAGGATTGGACCAAAATGCAGCGTGGTACGTGTCCATGTTCAAGTTATTATATCAGAACACGAAAAATACAAAATAACAAAGTGAGGGAAAGAAATGAAAATCGAAACAGTTCTTTATGGTGAAAACACAAATACACAAAAACAACTACCCACAAACACCAGGTGGGAACAGACTACCTGAGTATGGTTCTCAATCAGAGACAACGATTGACAGCTGCCTCTGATTGGGAAGCATACCAGGCCAAACACTTAGAACTATAACACACAGAACAAACAGAATATCCACCCCAACTCACACCCTGACCAAACTAAAATAGAGACATAAAAAGGAACTAAGGTCAGGACGTGACACTGTCAATTAACTTCAGGGCCACATCCTGACTGATGGCAGACCATTCTTGCATAATCAATTCTTGGAGTTTGTCAGAATTTGTGGGTTTTTGTTTGTCCACCCACCTCTTGAGGATTGACCACAAGTTCTCAATGGGATTAAGGTCTGGGGAGTTTCCTGACCACCCATATTAATGTTTTGTTCCCCCAGCCACTTAGTCATCACTTTTGCCTTATGGCAAGGTGCTCCATCATGCTGGAAAATACATTGTTCGTCACCAAACTGTTCCTGGATGGTTGGGAGATGAGGATGTGTTGGAACAATTCTTTATTCATGGTTGTGTTCTTAGGAACAATTTTGAGTGAGCCCACTCCCTTGTCTATGAAGCAAACCCACACATGAATGGTCTCAGGATGCTTTACTGTTGGCATGACACAGGACTGATGGTAGCGCTCACCTTGTCTTCTCTGGACAAGCTTTTTTCCGGATGCCCCAAACAATCAGAAAGGGGAATCATCCGAGAAAAGGACTTTACCCCAGTCCCCAGCAGTCCAATCCCCGTACCTTTTGCAGAATATCAGTCTGTCCCTGATGTTTTTCCTGCGATTAAGGAAGGACAAGATAGAAAAGTGGAATGCGTAGTGAGAATGGGAAGCATTTAATGTTCCAGCCACGTCCGGTAGGTGGACTAGAAGCAACCATAAAACATCCTTATTTAAACATCTACTACACCATCACACACGAAAGCCTTTATAGGCCTATTGCATACTATTAATGCCGTTAATAGTCAGTGCATCTACCTGTGACGATGTGGCTTTGCGCCAGCCTTGCACAGTCAGAACATGTCATTTTTCAGCAAAAGCAGCACAAATATAAATAGCTGTAGTACAGTGAGAATAGTTTTTACTAGAAAAGTTTATTCTAGTTTATGCTTAATATTCTGGATCTATTTGTTTTCAAGTCGACCGCTGAACACTGAACACCGAGCTGTAAATAATACACATGACTTCACGCGCCTGCCATCTCCCTCAGCCGTGACACACGTTACTTTCACACTAACTGTTAAAGTTATGATTTAATAACTGCAGACACGTTTACGCAGTCATAGCAAGATACACAGAAGGTATGCATACTAGCACAGAGTCCAGCTGAGAGTCTTGCTGGGAGAGTTGCTGTATTAGAACGACTGACAGATATTAAATACAGCGCTTGGCTTACTGTCTGACATCAGGTCGATACCACCTGGTAGATCTCTCGGTGCGCCAAATGGGACGAGACTAGAAGAAAAAAAAGAACCCAGCAGGTCAATCATCCACATGACGCTTCAATGAATCCACTCTGATTAAATGGACGCTATTTTCTGCCAAATATGACAATATTGGTACATCCTCAAAAGTTTGAATTGAGGTGGTTGGAAGTTAAATTGAACACGAACACCCCTGAAGAGAGCGAATATTCCCGAGACTGCAGGGTGTTTTTCGCTATGGTTGATCGGCACTGTAGATGACAGTAAGCGCTTCCGCATCGACCCGTAGCGTGCTGTCATTGCGGGAGAATGAATAACGCAAAATGTTGCATATTAAATCAAACACCAAGGAGACTAACACGGATTATACAATGTATCTATGTGGTGGGGTTCCTGGTAAGTGCAACATTGTAACCTTTTTTGAAGGTTACATTTGAACACGAAAGTATTGAAGTCACGCTTTAAAAACGTCACTTTTTGGGCGACCCGACCAAATTCACAAAGAAATACAGTATGAGTTATAAATATGTAATTTCCATTGAAAGAAAGTTTAAGAAGGGGTATATCTGTTCTATGTGCGATATTTTTATGTCTCTTATTCTTAAGTTTAGTTTTCTCTTAAGTTTAGTTTAGTTTTTACTTTCAGTTTTGTACAGCAGCTTCAAACAGCTAACAATACTATATATTTGGTTATGGAAAAGATCATTCACAGCAGTTTAGATGGTAAAATGATTATCTACACGATATATTATTTTTTTGTCACATAAACTGAAATTAGACAAACTATTAGAATTTTATCAACAGTGTATCTTATGGAGTCTAAAAGGGAGAGAGAGAGAGAGAGAGAGAAAGGGGGGGGGGACAGAGAGAGAGGGGGACATAGAGAGAGAGAGAAAGAGAGAGAGAGTGTGAGAGAGAGAGAGTGAGAGAGAGAGAGAGAGAGAGAGAGAGAGAGAGAGAGAGAGAGAGAGAGAGAGAGGGACACAGAGAGAGAGGGGGACAGAGAGAGGGGGGGGGCAGAGAGAGAGAGAGTGTGAGAGAGTGAGAGAGAGAGAGAGGGACACAGAGAGAGAGTGGGGGACAGAGAAAGAGAGAGAGAGAGTGAGAGAGCGAGAGAGAGAGTGAGAGAGCAGTGCTCTCACATTGGACATTGAACCTGATAGTTGAGGTAAATGCTTGCTGATGACATCAGTTTTTTTTTACTTTACAGGGGCTATATCATGACATTAGGGGCTTTTATGTCAAATATTGATTACGGTTTAGGCGGTTCCATCATATATGACATTTGAGACCCTGACATGCAGACTACCACAACATACGTCAAATGTATTAAACATTGTGCCTGCATTTGCCAAAAAATGCATGAATGGATTGTTCTGCAGGCAGTCACTCTAATGCTGATCCAGCTGATCATAAGAGACGGGTTGAGTCCCATCACAGCACTGTCAAAAAAACCTGTCCAGCAGAATCCAATCCTTGGAAATCTGTGTTTTGCTCTGAAGGACTTGTTATTCTGAGAAGATCAGGGTCTTCACATCTGACACGTTGTAGTAGGGTGAAGCGCCCCTGTGCACATGTGCAAATACTCTTTTACTGTGTGAGAGCAAATTCTTGCATAGTGCACATCTCAAATCGGGTCACTACCTTTCAAAGTGTGGTACATTCTGGGCATAAAAGGTAAGGCAGAAGCAACCGACTGCAGTGTTGCCATTGTTTATAATGTTGACATAAACATGTCTCCAACCACCATACCCCACATTAGCAAACTGAACATATACAGTATGTGTGTACATCACATTAGTTTTGTAATGTTCACGCAAGTCAGACATTTAGCTGCAAGTCAGACAATTGTTACCCTCATAGAAAGGCGGTGACCCGACTTCACAAAAGCGATCGTCTTGAAACCGCCAACAGACCATTCACTTTTTTTTTTAAATGAAGTGATCAAAGGTCATGAAGTTTTCACTGCAGTCAAATGCAAGTTCTCAGCAGCAGCTCTTCACCAACATCAACACTTCACCAACATCAACTCTTCACCAACATCAACTCTTCACCAACATCAACTCTTCACCAACATCAACTCTTCACCAACATCAACTCTTCACCAACGTCAACTCTTCACCAACATCAACTCTTCACCAACATCAACTCTTCACCAACATCAACTCTTCACCAACATCAACTCTTCACCAACATCAACTCTTCACCAACATCAACTCTTCACCAACATCAACTCTTCACCAACATCAACTCTTCACCAACATCAACTCTTCACCAACATCAACTCTTCACCAACATCAACTCTTCACCAACATCAACTCTTCACCAACATCAACTCTTCACCAACATCAACTCTTCACCAACATCAACTCTTCACCATTGTGGGAGGTTTTATTGTCAACCAATCATAAGTGTCTCACTAATTGATTGTACAATGTGTACACCCATACACCCATCATTGTGTTTACTTGATAGCTACCTACACAGATAGCTAGCAGGAACAAAGTGTTAATAAGATAAATTCATTAAAAAGATTAAAAGCAATACAAATAAATATTATGATTTCAGTTTGTGATTGTGTGATATAAGGGTTAGATACATGTTTACGTCGACATTATAAAGAAAACCTTTTATTAAACAATGGCAACATTGCCATGTTGATCTGAACCTTTGCAGTTGGAAATCCATAGTAGTGTCTGACATTGTTGCTTTAGTTTTACCACCACACCATGACGTAGTCGCTGAGTCCACCTTTAAATGATAAAGTCAATCTCAATGTCACCCAAAGCTTGAAAACTTCATTCCATTTCTTCCCCCAAAAGCTAAAACTGTACATAATTCATGATGGTTTTAATTTAGTTTGTTTTGAAGTCAAAGATAATAGTTTCAGTATAGTTTTAGTTTTTCAAACGGGTTTGTTCATTATTTTATTTCAGTTTACTAAATTGTTTTTGAATGATTATTTTTCTTCTCAGTTTTTGTTTACTATAATAACCCTCGATTTTTTTACACTCATTTGTGTACTGCTTGAAGGTCACTAGACTGAAGGTACAAGGACTGATCAGACAGTACCAAATGTTCAAGACAAAAGACAGTGATTTTTCCACCTGCTACAGAATCACAGTGTTCACAATGTCATCAGTACAATAATAATCAGTTTGTTCTCAGTCCTGGTACCTTCAGTAGCTCTGGCGTCAATTACTATCAAAGGAAATGAGAACAACCCATAGCAGTCAGTGACAAGTTTAGTGACCGCCAACCAACACACAAACAAGTGTCACAAATAGATCACTGGAAATCACATGTGTTACAGAAAGGGACAACTAAAATACAAGCATTGTGTTAATCACTCTAAACTGAATGAGGACTTAATTCACCTTACATTTCCCCACTACAAACTTCTTCCTGGGTGTTTGTTGTGATTGTTGTTTATGTGTTGTCTATGACAGTGTCGTTGCTGTAGCTCAACAGTGTTTGAACTAAAAGAACACCTGCTGCAGTCACTCAGTCTATGCTCGCTCCCTCTCTCTCTCTATCTCTCTCTCTCTCTCTCTCTCTCTCTCTCTCTCTCTCTCTCTCTCTCTCTCTCTCTCTCTCTCTCTCTCTCTCTCTATCTCTCTCTCTCTCTGTCTCTCTCTCTCTCTCTCTCTCTCTCTCTCTCTCTCTCTCTCTCTCTCCCTCCCTCTCTCTCTCTCCTGTCTCTCTTCTGTCTCTCTCTCTCTCTCTCTCTCTCTCTCTCTCTCTCTCTCTCTCTCTCTCTCTCTCTCTCTCTCTCTCTCTCTCTCTCTCTCTCTCTCCTCTCTGTCTCTCACTCTCTCTCTATCTACTCTC
>NC_068454.1:13095323-13120323 GCF_023373465.1 Oncorhynchus keta
TCAGAGGCCATATATCTGAGTCTGAATCGTTCAGGTATGTAAAAACAAAAAAATACTTAGATGTTTTATATGCACCGTGACTGTCAGTAAAAACATAATTGATCATAATTGAGGTTAAAACATTCTGTTAACACAAACATAAAAACAACTTCTCTGTCATGTGTCCGCTCCCTCTCGCTCTGTCCTCCAGGGCTGTTCAAGCACTCCCTGTCCATCTGCCGGGCCCTGCTGTCTGATCTGGTGTCTGAGGTGGAGCGCCCCCTCGTGATGGGACACTTCAACGTGGCCTCCAGCATGGGCTTCATGGTGGGACCCGTGGTGGGGGGCTACCTCACTGAACATGAAGGAGGCTTCTACACCGCATCCTTCACCTGTGCCGCCATCTTCCTCCTCAACGCAGGTAGGTGGGGTTTCTCCTGCGCCACCATCTTCCTCCTCAACACAGGTAGGTGGGGTTTCTCCTGCGCCGCCATCTTCCTCCTCAACGCAGGTAGGTGGGGTTTCTCCTGCGCCGCCATCTTCCTCCTCAACGCAGGTAGGTGTGGTTTCTCCTGCGCCGCCATCTTCCTCCTCAACGCAGGTAGGTGGGGTTTCTCCTGCGCCTCCATCTTCCTCCTCAACGCAGGTAGGTGGGGTTTCTCCTGCGCCGCCATCTTCCTCCTCAACGCAGGTAGGTGGGGTTTCTCCTGCGCCGCCATCTTCCTCCTCAACGCAGGTAGGTGGGGTTTCTCCTGCGCCGCCATCTTCCTCCTCAACGCAGGTAGGTGGGGTTTCTCCTGCGCCGCCATCTTCCTCCTCAACGCAGGTAGGTGGGGTTTCTGCTGTGCCTCCATCTTCCTCCTCAACGCAGGTAGGTGGGGTTTCTCCTGTGCCTCCATCTTCCTCCTCAACGCAGGTAGGTGGGGTTTCTCCTGTGCCTCCATCTTCCTCCTCAACGCAGGTAGGTGGGGTTTCTCCTGCGCCGCCACCTTCCTCCTCAACACAGGTAGGTGGGGTTTCTCCTGCGCCGCCATCTTCCTCCTCAACACAGGTAGGTGGGGTTTCTCCTGCGCCGCCATCTTCCTCCTCAACGCAGGTAGGTGGGGTTTCTCCTGTGCCTCTATCTTCCTCCTCAACGCAGGTAGGTGGGGTTTCTCCTGCGCCGCCATCTTCCACCTCAACGCAGGTAGGAGGGGTTTCTCCTGCGCCGCCATCTTCCTCCTCAACGCAGGTAGGTGGGGTTTCTCCTGCGCCGCCATCTTCCTCCTCAACGCAGGTAGGTGGGGTTTCTCCTGTGCCTCCATCTTCCTCCTCAACGCAGGTAGGTGGGGTTTCTCCTGCGCCGCCATCTTCCTCCTCAACACAGGTAGGTGGGGTTTCTGCTGTGCCTCCATCTTCCTCCTCAACGCAGGTAGGTGGGGTTTCTCCTGTGCCTCCATCTTCCTCCTCAACGCAGGTAGGTGGGGTTTCTCCTGTGCCTCCATCTTCCTCCTCAACGCAGGTAGGTGGGGTTTCTCCTGTGCCTCCATCTTCCTCCTCAACACAGGTAGGTGGGGTTTCTCCTGCGCCGCCATCTTCCTCCTCAACACAGGTAGGTGGGGTTTCTCCTGCGCCGCCACCTTCCTCCTCAACACAGGTAGGTGGGGTTTCTCCTGCGCCGCCATCTTCCTCCTCAACACAGGTAGGTGGGGTTTCTCCTGCGCCGCCATCTTCCTCCTCAACGCAGGTAGGTGGGGTTTCTCCTGTGCCTCTATCTTCCTCCTCAACGCAGGTAGGTGGGGTTTCTCCTGCGCCGCCATCTTCCACCTCAACGCAGGTAGGTGGGGTTTCTCCTGCGCCGCCATCTTCCTCCTCAACGCAGGTAGGTGGGGTTTCTCCTGTGCCTCTATCTTCCTCCTCAACGCAGGTAGGTGGGGTTTCTCCTGTGCCTCTATCTTCCTCCTCAACGCAGGTAGGTGTGGTTTCTCCTGTGCCTCTATCTTCCTCCTCAACGCAGGTAGGTGGGGTTTCTCCTGCGCCGCCATCTTCCACCTCAGCGCAGGTAGGTGGGGTTTCTCCTGCGCCGCCATCTTCCACCTCAACGCAGGTAGGTGGGGTTTCTCCTGCGCCGCCACCTTCCTCCTCAACACAGGTAGCTGGGGGTGAGGATGAGGACAGGAGATGGGGGAGGGAGG
Organism: Oncorhynchus keta; assembly: GCF_023373465.1. Taxonomy (NCBI): domain Eukaryota; kingdom Metazoa; phylum Chordata; class Actinopteri; order Salmoniformes; family Salmonidae; genus Oncorhynchus; species Oncorhynchus keta. The sequence goes on from NC_068454.1 coordinate 13,097,477, forward strand.
GAGAGGCAAGGAGAGAGAGGGGAGGAGCAGGAGAGTAGGCAAAGGGTGTGCAAGGCACTTATGTTGGTATTCCCAATTCCAACCAATTCTACATCACACCTTAACTCTTAGCCACTTTGTGGATGTGGAAGGATGGGATGTGTGCTGTCTAACCTTGTGTTTGTTGTGTTCCATCCAGGTCTAGTTTGGCTGCTTCCCTGGAGCGATGCACTAACCCCACGCACCGATGCTAACTCCAACAGCAGCGCTAGCAATGCCAGCTGCCACGACAACGACAACCACTTCACCTCAACACAGCAAAACTGCTCCCAAGGCAACAGCGACAACCAAACGACAGCGCCGGCGGCAGCGGTCACGGGATCCGTGGCTCCAGAGAAGAACCAGAGGAGCTGGAGCTGGGATCTGGACTGGGGGGAGGTGTCCCTGCTCCCTTCTTCCTGGCGTCAGCTCTCTTCGGTGGGCTCCAAGATTAGCAGTGTGGCCTCCTCAGACATGTGGGACCTGTTCCTGGTGCGTCTGCTCATGGCCATGGCCATAATGCTGTATTACAGTAACTTCTCCCTGGCCATGGAGGAGCGCTTCATGCTGAAGCCCAAAGCCACAGGTTATCTAATCAGCTACAGCTCTACCCTGGGGGCCCTAGCCGGGTTCTTGGTGGGACCCATCAATAAACTGTACGGTAACAACATGTTGGCGCTGTTGCTACACTCTTCGGTCCTCACGTGTTGCCTGATCCTGCTCTACGCCGCAGCGCCCAGTGTCTGGCACGTGTTGTTAAGTTCCACTTTCATCGCCATCTCTACAACCATCGGACGCACCTGCATCACTGACCTGGTACTGCAGAAAGGGGGCGCTCACGCCAGCGGCACACTCATCGGGGCGGGGCAGTCAGTGACCGCGGTGGGGCGCGTGCTCGCACCCCTACTCTCGGGGCTGGCCCAGGAGTTTAGTCCCTGTGGGCCCCCGATTCTGGGGGTAGGACTGGCGTTAGCGGGCGTTGTCCTGCTGTTGGTCAGGGTGCCAAAATGGGATGAGAGGGGCAAGAGGAAAGAGGCATAACTCTGAGTCACTCACAGTGAGAGAGGGAATGAATGAGAGAGTGAATGAATGAGAGAGTGAATGAATGAGAGAGTGAATGAATGAGAGAGGGTCAAAACTAGCACGGCACTGGAGACAGAACTGATGCAGAACTGTTGGGGTTGGTTTTTGTTGACGTGTCAGCTGGGGGTTGTTTCATTGTTTGTTTTTTTAGCCACAACTCCAGCTCTGTTGGTTGGGTCTCGATGTGATGACATCACAGCACCGATAGGACCCAGGTCATCATCAGCATCGCTCTTCCCCCCACTTCAGTCCCCCAAACAGACTGGGTCATCATTAGCATCGCTCTTCCCCACTTCAGTCCCCCAAACAGACCGGGTCATCATCAGCATGGCTATTCCCCACTTCAGTCCCCCAAACAGACCGGGTCATCATCAGCATGGCTATTCCCCACTTCAGTCCCCCAAACAGACTGGGTCATCATCAGCATCGCTCTTCCCCCCACTTCAGTCCCCCAAACAGACTGGGTCATCATCAGCATGGCTATTCCCCACTTCAGTCCCCCAAACAGACCGGGTCATCATCAGCATGGCTATTCCCCACTTCAGTCCCCCAAACAGACCGGGTCATCATCAGCATGGCTATTCCCCACTTCAGTCCCCCAAACAGACTGGGTCATCATCAGCATCGCTCTTCCCCCCACTTCAGTCCCCCAAACAGACTGGGTCATCATCAGCATGGCTATTCCCCACTTCAGTCCCCCAAACAGACCGGGTCATCATCAGCATGGCTATTCCCCACTTCAGTCCCCCAAACAGACTGGGTCATCATCAGCATCGCTCTTCTCCCCACTTCAGTCCCCCAAACAGACTGGGTCATCATCAGCATGGCTATTCCCCACTTCAGTCCCCCAAACAGACCGGGTCATCATCAGCATGGCTATTCCCCACTTCAGTCCCCCAAACAGACCGGGTCATCATCAGCATGGCTATTCCCCCCTTTCAGTCCCCCAAACAGACCGGGTCATCATCAGCATGGCTATTCCCCCCCTTTCAGTCCCCCAAACAGACCGGGTCATCATCAGCATGGCTATTCCCCCCCTTTCAGTCCCCCAAACAGACCGGGTCATCATCAGCATGGCTATTCCCCCCCTTTCAGTCCCCCAAACAGACCGGGTCATCATCAGCATGGCTATTCCCCCTTTCAGTCCCCAAACAGACCGGGTCCATCATCAGCATGGCTATTCCCCCCTTTCAGTCCCCAAACAGACCGGGTCATCATCAGCATGGCTATTCCCCCCCTTTCAGTCCCCCAAACAGACCGGGTCATCATCAGCATGGCTATTCCCCCCTTCAGTCCCCCAAACAGACCGGGTCATCATCAGCATGGCTATTCCCCCCCTTTCAGTCCCCCAAACAGACCGGGTCATCATCAACATGGCTATTCCCCCCCTTTCAGTCCCCCAAACAGACCGGGTCATCATCAGCATGGCTATTCCCCCCCTTTCAGTCCCCCAAACAGACCGGGTCATCATCAGCATGGCTATTCCCCCCCTTTCAGTCCCCCAAACAGACCGGGTCATCATCAGCATGGCTATTCCCCCCCTTTCAGTCCCCCAAACAGACCGGGTCATCATCAGCATGGCTATTCCCCACTTCAGTCCCCCAAACAGACCGGGTCATCATCAGCATGGCTATTCCCCACTTCAGTCCCCCAAACAGACTGGGTCATCATCAGCATCGCTCTTCCCCCCACTTCAGTCCCCCAAACAGACTGGGTCATCATCAGCATCGCTCTTCCCCCACTTCAGTCCCCCAAACAGACTGGGTCATCATCAGCATGGCTATTCCCCACTTCAGTCCCCAAACAGACCGGGTCATCATCAGCATGGCTATTCCCCACTTCAGTCCTCAAACAGACCGGGTCATCATCAACATGGATATTCCCCACTTCAGTCCCCCAAACAGACTGGGTCATCATCAGCATCGCTCTTCCCCCCACTTCAGTCCCCCAAACAGACTGGGTCATCATCAGCATGGCTATTCCCCACTTCAGTCCCCCAAACAGACCGGGTCATCATCAGCATGGCTATTCCCCACTTCAGTCCCCCAAACAGACTGGGTCATCATCAGCATCGCTCTTCTCCCCACTTCAGTCCCCCAAACAGACTGGGTCATCATCAGCATGGCTATTCCCCACTTCAGTCCCCCAAACAGACCGGGTCATCATCAGCATGGCTATTCCCCACTTCAGTCCCCCAAACAGACCGGGTCATCATCAGCATGGCTATTCCCCCTTTCAGTCCCCCAAACAGACCGGGTCATCATCAGCATGGCTATTCCCCCCCTTTCAGTCCCCCAAACAGACCGGGTCATCATCAGCATGGCTATTCCCCCCCTTTCAGTCCCCCAAACAGACCGGGTCATCATCAGCATGGCTATTCCCCCCCTTTCAGTCCCCCAAACAGACCGGGTCATCATCAGCATGGCTATTCCCCCCCTTTCAGTCCCCCAAACAGACCGGGTCCATCATCAGCATGGCTATTCCCCCCCTTTCAGTCCCCCAAACAGACCGGGTCATCATCAGCATGGCTATTCCCCCCCTTTCAGTCCCCCAAACAGACTGGGTCATCATCAACATGGCTATTCCCCCCCTTTCAGTCCCCCAAACAGACCGGGTCATCATCAGCATGGCTATTCCCCCCCTTTCAGTCCCCCAAACAGACCGGGTCATCATCAGCATGGCTATTCCCCCCCTTTCAGTCCCCCAAACAGACTGGGTCATCAACAACATGGCTATTCCCCCTTTCAGTCCCCCAAACAGACCGGGTCCATCATCAGCATGGCTATTCCCCCCCTTTCAGTCCCCCAAACAGACCGGGTCATCATCAGCATGGCTATTCCCCCCCTTTCAGTCCCCCAAACAGACCGGGTCATCATCAGCATGGCTATTCCCCCTTTCAGTCCCCAAACAGACTGGGTCATCATCAGCATCGCTCTTCCCCCCACTTCAGTCCCCCAAACAGACTGGGTCATCATCAGCATGGCTATTCCCCACTTCAGTCCCCCAAACAGACCGGGTCATCATCAGCATGGCTATTCCCCACTTCAGTCCCCCAAACAGACCGGGTCATCATCAGCATGGCTATTCCCCCTTTCAGTCCCCAAACAGACCGGGTCATCATCAGCATGGCTATTCCCCCTTTCAGTCCCCCAAACAGACCGGGTCATCATCAGCATGGCTATTCCCCCTTTCAGTCCCCCAAACAGACCGGGTCATCATCAGCATGGCTATTCCCCCTTTCAGTCCCCCAAACAGACCGGGTCATCATCAGCATGGCTATTCCCCCTTTCAGTCCCCAAACAGACCGGGTCCATCATCAGCATGGCTATTCCCCCTTTCAGTCCCCCAAACAGACCGGGTCATCATCAGCATGGCTATTCCCCCTTTCAGTCCCCCAAACAGACCGGGTCATCATCAGCATGGCTATTCCCCCTTTCAGTCCCCCAAACAGACCGGGTCATCATCAGCATGGCTATTCCCCCCTTTCAGTCCCCCAAACAGACTGGGTCATCATCAACATGGCTATTCCCCCTTTCAGTCCCCCAAACAGACCGGGTCATCATCAGCATGGCTATTCCCCCTTTCAGTCCCCCAAACAGACCGGGTCATCATCAGCATGGCTATTCCCCACTTCAGTCCCCCAAACAGACCGGGTCATCATCAGCATGGCTATTCCCCCTTTCAGTCCCCCAAACAGACCGGGTCATCATCAGCATGGCTATTCCCCCTTTCAGTCCCCAAACAGACCGGGTCATCATCAGCATGGCTATTCCCCCTTTCAGTCCCCAAACAGACTGGGTCATCATCAACATGGCTATTCCCCCTTTCAGTCCCCAAACAGACCGGGTCATCATCAGCATGGCTATTCCCCCCCTTTCAGTCCCCCAAACAGACCGGGTCATCATCAGCATGGCTATTCCCCACTTCAGTCCCCCAAACAGACCGGGTCATCATCAGCATGGCTATTCCCCCCCTTTCAGTCCCCCAAACAGACCGGGTCATCATCAGCATGGCTATTCCCCCCTTTCAGTCCCCAAACAGACCCATCATCAGCATGGCTATTCCCCACTTCAGTCCCCCAAACAGACTGGGTCATCATCAGCATCGCTCTTCCCCCCACTTCAGTCCCCCAAACAGACTGGGTCATCATCAGCATGGCTATTCCCCACTTCAGTCCCCCAAACAGACCGGGTCATCATCAGCATGGCTATTCCCCCCCTTTCAGTCCCCCAAACAGACCGGGTCATCATCAGCATGGCTATTCCCCCCCTTTCAGTCCCCCAAACAGACCGGGTCATCATCAGCATGGCTATTCCCCCCCTTTCAGTCCCCCAAACAGACCGGGTCATCATCAGCATGGCTATTCCCCACTTCAGTCCCCCAAACAGACTGGGTCATCATCAGCATCGCTCTTCCCCCCACTTCAGTCCCCCAAACAGACTGGGTCATCATCAGCATGGCTATTCCCCACTTCAGTCCCCCAAACAGACCGGGTCATCATCAGCATGGCTATTCCCCCCCTTTCAGTCCCCCAAACAGACCGGGTCATCATCAGCATGGCTATTCCCCACTTCAGTCCCCCAAACAGACCGGTCATCATCAGCATGGCTATTCCCCCTTTCAGTCCCCCAAACAGACCGGGTCATCATCAGCATGGCTATTCCCCACTTCAGTCCCCCAAACAGACCGGGTCATCATCAGCATGGCTATTCCCCACTTCAGTCCCCCAAACAGACCGGGTCATCATCAGCATGGCTATTCCCCCTTTCAGTCCCCCAAACAGACCGGGTCATCATCAGCATGGCTATTCCCCACTTCAGTCCCCCAAACAGACCGGGTCATCATCAGCATGGCTATTCCCCACTTCAGTCCCCCAAACAGACCGGGTCATCATCAGCATGGCTATTCCCCACTTCAGTCCCCCAAACAGACTGGGTCATCATCAGCATGGCTATTCCCCACTTCAGTCCCCCAAACAGACCGGGTCATCATCAGCATGGCTATTCCCCCCCTTTCAGTCCCCCAAACAGACCGGGTCATCATCAGCATGGCTATTCCCCACTTCAGTCCCCCAAACAGACCGGGTCATCATCAGCATGGCTATTCCCCACTTCAGTCCCCCAAACAGACCGGGTCATCATCAGCATGGCTATTCCCCCCCTTTCAGTCCCCCAAACAGACCGGGTCATCATCAGCATGGCTATTCCCCACTTCAGTCCCCCAAACAGGGGAGAATGCAAAAAGTTCCGTGTTGCCAAGGCGACCGTGAACATAGCCAGCAACCCTCTGTAAAAGGCATGGGAAGTTGTCCATGCTAAGTTAGCTTAGCGTAGGTCAACAGCATGTCAGTGGCTCATTAGGTTCTTATAACCTAGAAATATTCAAATGTGTATGTCTCTAGTGAGAGGCAATAATTCAATTAAAAACAACCACATATAAGTCTAATGTTACTCTGATGTAATCCTGCTCTTCCTTAATAACCACTACAGATAGTCCAGGAAAGTATTGGTACTGAGAATGCTAATTTCCCCCAAATGCTCTGTTTCTGACCTATCTTATGAGGGTGGACAGCAGGTGAAGGGGCTCCTCTTTCCTCTCTGGCGCCACATTCTATTTTCTCTCCCTTCTCACAGAAGTGTGCACTCCGTCACCGTCCCTTTAAGGGTTGAACATATTTGTATTGGTGTGAATACATCCACACCAATCCAGTGCTTTTTGAATCCTTTTGTGTGAGTGATCTAGTAACACACTGGGGAAACGGATCAAGAACCTGAGCTTGAGTACTGGTTGTCCACAGGCACATATCTAGGATTCATTTACCCTTCCTAAACCCTAACCACGTGTGGGAAAGTAAAACACATTTTCCAAGGATCTTAGGTCAGTGTCTGTGGGTAACATCATCGTACTTCCTTTAACCACTACGGTATCAGGGCCTTTTCAATGGAAATGTTTACTTTTATACAAATATATCATTTATTTTCAATTTTCAATAATTTATTTTCCCTTATTCTACATTGTCCATGTTGAGTTTAGTCTAATTCATAAATGTACTGTTCATGATTATTTATATATGAATGATCTTATTTTGAATGGAGTTGCCCTTACACTGACCCAAATGCTACTGAATGTTATGAAGACACTTATTGTGCTGAATGATTCATATGAAGGAAGTAAAGATCATACCATTTGACAATAAAATAAGTATATTCCTAAACAAGTGAATGTTTTGAATGTAAATGTCAGTTCCATAACTTCAGTTGAATTTTTTTTCAATTTGATGATGGATGATGGATGACTGATAGTTTGAGATTTCTTTATCCTACAAGGTGTTTTTAGCTCTGTTGCTAATGCTGAGTTCATGACATCTCATAAATTCATAAATATGAGCATATGACTGGAGAGAATCCACTTGAACGCCCCTCCAACTAGTAATTACTAGTGTCAAACTCTTCTAACATCCCTGAGCTCCGACTTCTCCCACATGGTGAACTCTGACGTCACCTACTAAGGAAATGACCTCGATAGCGTTTTCAGCAGCTAATACAACACAACAAAAATACAATAAACCAAACCTATTTATATATATATATTTTTTTTTTAACACTATAACTTGATTACAAGCATGATAGCTGTACTTTTCAGTTATAGTTGTAGCAGCTTGTTTGCCATTAGCCAATCTGCTTTCTCAAAGAGTTGAAAGCTCGTGAATGCACACAACCTGTTGCCCCCGGTTTACCAGTAGTATTTTCAGAGTCTTTCATGAGTGTAGCATCAGACTTTAAACACTGATACATCTCTGGAATACAGCAACTGGAACGACCATTTTGACAAGAAATAAGGTGTCATTTCAACATTATACATCAAGATTTTATTACTTAACTCAAGCAACACAGATAGTCAGAGCAGTGTTCATGAAGAGCCTGTTAAGATATTACTGGTCTGAATATCAGACACAAGGAGAAACAAAAAAAACCAGAAAAGATAGAAGATAAGAAGTGTCTTTCCTGAAAGTGTCTTCACTTGCATAGAGATATACCAATGTATTAAAATCTATTAAATAATGTAATTGAAATCTTGCAGGTAAATACAGGGGTGAAAGTAAATCAAATGTCTTCCTGGTATGGTACAAGCGTGTGTCCACATAAACAGAATGTAGAACGACACATAGAATCTCTATTAATTTAATAGGATCTCTGTGGGTCTAATAGTGAAGATAAGTATTTTAGAATTGTTTTACTTGATATCTTATTTAGAGGGTTGTGTTGCAAGAGTTTTTGTTCTTCAGAGAGTGGTTGGTTGTAGACCAGTGGTTCCTAGGGACCCAAATTCAACCAGGTTGTCTCAGTCATGATGCAATATTGGCATGACAAATATTTGGGGGGGCAAAATGCAATCTGGAAAACTATTTTTAATACTATATTGATAGTAAATGTACAAATTATATGACAAGGGAACAACAGTCCCACTTTTGTCATTGTCAATAATTCAATTTTGCACATATTCTTGATGAAGAATGTTATGCTCACTGGTTTTAAGATCACAAAAGCAACCAAATCTGCTAATAACTCAATATGGAACACTGTTTTAAAGAAAAATAGTTCAGTGGTTAAGTTATAAAAAAATATAGGTTCATTATCATTTCTGCACACGTTCTATCTGGTTTTAGTTGTTTAAATTCAGACTAGGGTATTTTTTTATTTTACTTTTGACACTGACCCATTAAAAAACTCCCAGTTGAGAATCACTGTAGAAAATCCAATTATCCATTCCCCCCTGGCTTGTAGGGCATTTTAATCTGGTGGTTTGACACTTCAAAGTTCTGAGATTCTGGAGTCGTTGTAGATTAGAACCCAAGACAGCCTATAGCAGTCCTCCTGCTACTTTCCTGACAGCTGATTAGTCCTCAGGGATTCTAGGGTTTCCGAGACTTCCACTGTGGCTTGAGCAGGGGTTTCTGCGTTCCGCTGTCGTCACGGTCACCAGGCTCTGCAGCCCAGGCTGGGGTCGGGGACAAGGGCTGCTGCTCCCCCTCTGGCCCGTTGTCACCGCTGCCATGGTCACCTGAGGAGCCATTATCAGGGCCGTTGGAGGGGTCGTGGTGACGGCGAGGGGTGGGTATCCGGGAATCACTGGAGGAGGAGTTTAGTCGGGACATGCCACGCCCCCAGGCACCTCTTCCTCCACTCCTCTCATCCACCAGGTCCACAACAGAGCTAGAGGGCACCTCTGTCAGTGTGTTCAGCCTGCGTAGGGGCAGCATTGCTCGGGATGAGGAGCGACTGGGCTGGTTAAACCTGGAGCGCGCTGATGGGTAATCCATCTCTGACATGGTCTCATCATCATCATTACCTGAGTGAAAGATTGAGACATCAATTTAGTTTAGGATCCAAGCATTGATGTGCAAAGAGCCTAAATATTGTAGAGATTATAGAGTGACACACACACACACTTCATTTTGAGCATCACCTGTATGCCTCAGTCTCTGAGGAGGGAACTTTGAGTCCAGACTCTTCCCTGGAGGCAGAGAAAAGTACTTCTGGGATTTGGCCTCATTCTGAGAGAAAGAAAAAGGGAGGAGGTGAGAGGGGAATAAAGAGAGAGATAAGAGGTTGTACACTTTGATCACAACAAAGGGTTTTCCTGTAACATATATTTTTTTATCGAATCATGAAATGCTGTGCATAGACTTGACCTGCATTACTAACATTACTACGAAAATATTTAGATTAATATCTATTCTAACATTACTACTAAAATATTTAGATTAATATCTATTCTAACATTACCACTAAAATATTTAGATTAATATCTATTCTAACATTACTACTAAAATATTTAGATTAATATCTATTCTAACATTACCACTAAAATATTTAGATTAATATCTATTCTAACATTACTACTAAAATATTTAGATTAATATCTATTCTAACATTACTACTAAAATATTTAGATTCATATCTATTCTAACATTACCACTAAAATATTTAGATTAATATCTATTCTAACATTACTACTAAAATATTTAGATTAATATCTCTAATACCATTACCACTAAAATATTTAGTTTAATATCTATTCTAACATTACCACTAAAATGTTTAGATTAATATCTCTAATACCATTACCAATAAAATATTTAGATTAATATCTATTCTAACATTACTACTAAAATATTTAAATTAATATCTCTAATACCATTACCACTAAAATATTTAGATTAATATCTATTCTAACATTACCACTAAAATATTTAGATTAATATCTATTCTAACATTACCAATAAAATATTTAGATTAATATCTATTCTAACATTACTACTAAAATATTTAGGTTAATATCTATTCTAACATTACTACTAAAATATTTAGATTAATATCTATTCTAACATTACCACTAAAATATTTAGATTAATATCTATTCTAACATTACCACTAAAATATTTAGATTCATATCTATTCTAACATTACCACTAAAATATTTAGATTAATATCTATTCTAACATTACCACTAAAATATTTAGATTAATATCTATTCTAACATTACCACTAAAATATTTAGATTCATATCTATTTTAACATTATTACTAAAATATTTAGGTTAATATCTATTCTAACATTACTACTAAAATATTTAGATTAATATCTATTCTAACATTACTACTAAAATATTTAGATTCATATCTATTCTAACATTACCACTAAAATATTTAGATTAATATCTATTCTAACATTACCACTAAAATATTTAGATTAATATCTATTCTAACATTACCACTAAAATATTTAGATTCATATCTATTCTAACATTATTACTAAAATATTTAGGTTAATATCTATTCTAACATTACTTATAAAATATTTAGGTTAATATCTATTCTAACATTACTACTAAAATATTTAGATTAATATCTATTCTAACATTACTTATAAAATATTTAGATTAATATCTATTCTAACATTACCACTAAAATATTTAGATTAATATCTCTAATACCATTACCAATAAAATATTTAGATTAATATCTATTCTAACATTACTATGAAAATATTTAGATTAATATCTATTCTAACATTACTACTAAAATATTTAGGTTAATATCTGTTCTAACATTACTACTAAAATATTTAGGTTAATATCTATTCTAACATTACTAATAAAATATTTAGGTTAATATCTGTTCTAACATTACTACTAAAATATTTAGGTTAATATCTGTTCTAACATTACTACTAAAATATTTAGATTAATATCTATTCTAACATTACCACTAAAATATTTAGATTAATATCTCTAATACCATTACCAATAAAATATTTAGATTAATATCTATTCTAACATTACTATGAAAATATTTAGATTAATATCTATTCTAACATTACTACTAAAATATTTAGGTTAATATCTGTTCTAACGTTACTACTAAAATATTTAGGTTAATATCTATTCTAACATTACTAATAAAATATTTAGGTTAATATCTGTTCTAACATTACTACTAAAATATTTAGATTAATATCTATTCTAACATTACTACTAAAATATTTAGGTTAATATCTGTTCTAACATTACTACTAAAATATTTAGGTTAATATCTATTCTAACATTACTAATAAAATATTTAGGTTAATATCTGTTCTAACATTACTACTAAATTATTTAGGTTAATATATGTTCCTAACGTAGAGTAACAGTCAAACATGTGGACACACCTGCAGTACTCATTCAAAGGTTATTCTTTATTTTTACTATTTTCTACATTGTAGAATAATAGTGAAGACTTCAAAACTATGAAATAACACATATGGAATCATGTTGTATAAAAAAAGTATTAAACTAATCAAAATATATTTTATATTTGAGATTCTTCAAGTAGCCACCCTTTGCCTTGATGACAGCTTTGCACACGCTTGGCATTCTCTCAACCAGCTTCATGATGTAGTCACCTGGAATGCATTTCAATTAACAGGTGTGCCTTGTTAAAAGTTTATTTGTGCTTTCTATAATTCTTAATGCATTTGAGCCAATCAGTTGTGTTGTGAGAAGGTAGGGGTGGTATACAGAATATAGCCCTATTTGGTAAAAGACCAAGTCCATATTATGGCAAGAAAAGCTCAAATAAGCAAAGAGAAACGACAGTCCATCATTACTTTAAGACATGGTCAGTCAACACGGAGAATTTCAAGAACTTTGAACGTTTCATCAAGTTCAGTCGCAAAAACCATCAAGCAATAGGATGAAACTGGCTCTCATGAGGACCGTCACAGGAAAGGAAGACCCAGAGTTACCCCTGCTGCAGAGGATAAGTTTATTAGAGTTACCAGCCTCAGAAATTGCATCCCACAGAGTTCAAGTAACAGACACATCTCAACATCAACTGTTCAGAGGAGACTGTGTGAGTCAGGCCTTCATGGTTGAATTGCTGCAAAGAAACTTGGGCCAAAAAACACGAGCAGTGGACATTAGACCGGTGGAAATTTGTAATTTGGTCTGATGAGTCCAAATGTGAGATTTTCGGTTCCAACTGCCGTGTTTTGTGAGACGCAGAGTTGGTGAACAGATGATCTCCACATGTGTAGTTCCCATCATGAAGCATGGAGGAGGTGGTGTGATGGTGTGGGGTTGAGTTGCTGGTGACACTGGCTGTGATTTAGTTACAATTCAAGGCACACTTAACCAGCATGGCTACCACAGCATTCTGCAGCGATACGCCATCCCATCATTTGTTTTTCAACAGGACAATGACCCAACACACCTCCAGGCTGTATAAGGGCTTTTTGACCAAGAAGGAGAGTGATGGAGTGAGGCATCAGATGATCTGGCCTCCACAATAACCCGACTTCAACCCAATCGAGATGGTTTTGGATGAGTTGAACCACAGAGTGAAGGAAAAGCAGCCAACAAGTGCTGAGAATATGTGGGAACTCCTTCAAGACTGTTAGAAAAGCATTCCAGCTGAATATGGTTGAGAGAATGCCAAGAGTATGCAAAGCTATCATCAAGGCAAAGGGTGGCTACTTTGAAGAATCTCAAATCTCAAATATATTTAGATTTGCTTAACACTTTTTTGGTTACTACATGATTCCATGTGTTATTTCGTAGTTTTTATGTCTTCACTATTATTCTACAATGTATAAAATAGTAAAAAATAAAGTAAAACCCTTGAATGAGTAGGTCCACCCAAACTTTGGACTGGTACTGTAAGTCCGTGTGTTCCGTACCGGTCCGTTGAAGCTGCCGGGTCGGAGGCTGCGTCGGATGCTGGTGTGCCGTCGGATCAGGATCTCTTTTGTCCGGCTGTCGTTGGGCAGGGAGTGCTTGGTGGTATACGCCGTGGTCTGGAAAAACACACAGAGAAACATACCATACATAAGACACACCCACCTTCTGATAACACGCACTATAACACACAACACATGACATAAAACACACACCGCATAGAAAATCGGATAAAACGCCATAGTGTGGCAGAGGCCAATATATTGCAGGAAACATCCCCAATTTAACATGAGGTTTCTACATACAGTAGCTCTATCTGTACCACTCTGCTTTAATCTCCTAACGACACACACACTAATGACAAACACACTAATGACACACACACACACTAATGACACACACACTAATGACAAACACACTAATGACACACACACTAATGACACACACTAATGACAAACACACTAATGACACACACTAATGACAAACACACTAATGACACACACACTAATGACACACACACACTAATGACACACACACTAACGACACACACACTAATGACACACACACTAACGACACACACACTAATGACACACACACAGTAATGACACACACACTAATGACACACACACTAACGACACACACATTAATGACAAACACACTAATGATGACACACACACTAATGACACACACACTAATGACACATACACTAATGACACACACACTAACGACACACACACTAATGACACACACACTAATGACACACAAACACTAATGGCACACACACACTAATGACACACACACACACATTAATGGCACACACACACACACACACACACACACACACACACACACACACACACACACACACACACACACACACACACACACACTAATGACACACACGCACACTAATGACACACACACACACACACACACACACACACACACACACACACACACACACACACTAATGACATAGACACACTAATGACACAGGCACACACACTAATGACACACACACACACACACACACACACACACACACACACACACACACACACACACACACACACACACACACACACACACACACACACACACACACACACACACACACACACACACACTAATGACACACACACATTCACTAATGACACACACACACTAATGACATAGACACACTAATGACACACACACACTAATGACACACACACACACTAATGACACACACACTAATGACACACACACACTAATGACACACACACACTAATGACACACACACACTAATGACATAGACACACTAATGACACACACACACACACTAATGACACACACACACACTAATGACACACACACTAATGACACACACACACTAATGACACACACACACTAATGACACACACACTAAGACACACACACACACACTAATGACACACACACACACACACACTAATGACACACGCACGCACACACACACACACACTAATGACACACACACACACACACACACACACACACACACACACACACACCACCGACACACACACACACACTAATAACACACACACACTAATGACACACACACTAATGACATACACACACTAATGACACACACACTAATGACACACACACTAAGACACACACACACACACTAATGACACACACACACACTAATGACACACGCACGCACACACACACTAATGACACACACACACACACACACTAATGACACACACACTAGTGACACACACACACTAGTGACACACACACACTAATGACACACACACACACACACTAATAACACACACACACTAATGACACACACACTAATGACACACACACTAATGACACACACACTAATGGCACACCCACTTGCACCTGTATTCTCTTAATAACACAATGACACAGCAGTCCTTACAGAGAGAGTGCTGCTATAGCCTACACTCCTGATTACACAACAAGAGTGGATTTTACACACCCCAGCTTTTATGTTTTACCACAATACCCTCTTTCTGTGGCTCTGGGCAGTCACCCAAACGTAGCTGGCCACACCCTGAACTGTCTGAACCATGATGCTTATCTAAATGGCTCTGTTTGTGTCTAACGAGCTGCCGTACCTCCCTCTCTCCTGGAAAACACTCATCACTACAGAGAGACGCCCAATGCCCTTAATAAATCCATTGCCCCTAATCCAATATTCTTCACTTCTGTAGATCTGAGAGGATTGGATAGGTATAAACATCCCTAGGTTATTTGTGTAATGGGTAGATCTAGTACACGGGGTTGGTGATCAACAGACACTCTAACCGGGGCGGCAGGTAGCCTAGTGGTAAGAGCGTTGGACTAGTAACCGAAATGTTGCAAGACCAAATCCCCGAGCTGACAAGGTAAAACATCTGTTGTTCTGCCCCTGAACAGGCAGTTAACCCACTGTTCCTAGGCCATCATTGAAAATAGGAATTTTTTTCATAACTGACTTGCGTAGTTATTAAATAAAGGTAAAATATGTTTTGTTTAAATGATGGCCGCATGGTGAGACAAGGAGCTGTCAAACCTGTTTTAGGGCTTATGAGAGTGGAAGTCAAACGGTGCAACACATCACGTGATCTAATGTCGAAACCAATGATACAATGAGATCTGTGACAGTAACAGGTGTGTTGTGTTTGTGTTGTGTGTGGGGGCTGTGAAGGAGTGGGTAGGTAATAAGATAAGGTCACAGAGAGAATCCCATCACATGAAAACACAAACACACTCCCTGTGGCTCGTTTTCAAAAGGTGAGGTCACTTATGGAAATGTACTGCCGACCACAGGCATTATGCAAAACAGCACGTGAGGTACAGCACACAGGTGTGGAAGAGCACACTGTCATGTAGCAAACAGGGCTCTGCGTAAGTAAACCTTGTTAAGGAATCGACTCACCCGTTGTCTGATCTTGTACATGTTCTTGGACAGAATGTCATGCATGTTCATCAGGTCTGCAGCCACAAACTTCCTCTTGGGTTTACCAGAGCCCTTCTTCTCCTCGCTAGAGGAACAAACGCAGAAATAACAGAATGTTTAAAAACGGTATCATCTTTGTAAATGATATCAGACATAGGACTGGTGGAGTTATGTCACACATGCAGCTAACAAAAATACATGGAAGTGTCTGCTCTACCCAAAATTACAACCAACTGATTGCAGCATTACCGCAAAACTGGAAGAGGCAAGTAGAAGGGGGAGAAAGTAAGGAACTAGTTTGTTGGCCCTGCATTAAAGACCGAAATTGATTAAAGAAAACTTTGATAAATAACAAAGTATACCAGTTTCATTTAAGGACCAAAAAATGTACAACTGTGACATATAGATGGCAAAATAATAATCTCTCAAAAGATATTATTGATGTACAGATTCCATGGCAACATGGTCTATGAACTGATACACAAATATAACCATGCCAGCTCTGCAAGAGACAGGATCATTAGATCACTTGTTTTGGTACTGTCCATGTGTAGCGTATTTTTGGTCGCAGGTTCAGGAATGGCTGAAGAATTGGACCATTTATTCGGAGCTAACAGTGGAAATAGCACTGCTGGGGGGTTTGAAAAGCCATAGTCAATCGATCAATAATATAATAACACTCTTAGTAAAAATGTTCATCTTTAATGTACAACCTGTAGAAACTATGAGAATAGAAAGGTTCAGAACTTTTGTGAAACATCACAGCACAGTTGAAAAATATATGGCAAATAGAAATTAAAACTGGATGGTTTTCAGAGATGGATGGGAGGGGTTGAGTGGAGCACAAGGGTGGGACTAAAAATAACAAGACAACTAATATAAAATATACTGTGTTCATAAAATGTATATACAGTGCATTCACAAAGTATTCACACACAGCAAAACTGAGCAATCGGTGGAGAAGTTTGCCAAAATGCACCTAAAGGACTCTCAGACCATGAGAAGCAAGATGCTCTGGTCTGATGAAACCAAGATTGAACTCATTGACCTGAATGCCAAGCGTCACGTCTGGAGGGAACCTCCAGACCAGCATCATCCTGTGGGGATGTTTTTCAGCAGCAGGGACTGGGAGACTAGTCAGGATCGAGGGAAAGATTAACGGAACAAAGTACAGAGTGATCCTTGATAAAAACCTGCTCCAGAGCGCTCAGGACCTCGACTGGGGACAAAGGTTCACCTTCCAACAGGACAACGACCCTAAGCACCAGCCAAGACAACGCAGGAGTGGCTTCAGGACAAGTTTTTGAATGTCCTTGAGTGGCCCTGCCAGAGCCCAGACTTGAACCAGAACATCTTTGTGCACAACGCTCCCATCCAACCTGACAGAGGTTGAGAGGATCTGCAGAGAAGAATGGGAGAAACCCCCCAAATACAGGTGTGCCAAGCTTGTAGTGTCATACCTAAGAAGACTCGAGGCCTTTACTGAGTAAAGGGTCTGAAATCTTATGTAAATGTAATATTTCATAAAAATAAAAAAAACATTTTTCAAAAGCGGCTTTTGATTTGTCATTATGGGGTATTGTGTGTAGATTGATGAGGGGGAAAAAACAATTTAAAATGTTAATTTAATTCATTTTAGAACAAGGCTGTAACGTAACAAAAAGTCAAAAAAGTCAAAGGGTCTGAATACCTTCCCAAATGCAATGTATATATTTGATATACCGTATAAATATTTACACCAAAAAATATTTGGGGAATTGGAAATGATGTAGACAATTAAACTGATGGAAGCCACAATCTATCTGCAATATTAAAGCGGATCTATCCCCTAAAAAAAAAAAAAAATTACAGAATGCTTAGGTATTACCCATTATAATCTGGGTGGTTCGAGCCCTGAATGCTCATTGGCTGACAGCCGTGGTATACCATGGGTATGACACATTACTTATTTTTACTGCTCTAATTATGTTTGTAACCAGATTATAATTTCAATAAGGCACCTCAGGGATTTGGTGTATATGGCTGAGGGCTTTATCCAGGCACTCTTAGTTGCGTTGTGCTTAAGAACAGTCCTTAGACTTGGTATATTGACCATATACCACACCCTTCTGGACGTATTGCTTAAATACCCATCTGACCTGTTGAGGTTAAAAGGGTCATGTGTGAGGGATGATGAGTGGATAGAGACACAGAGAGAGGGACAAGGCCACAATGTGTGTGTGTGTGTGTGTCATTAGTGCACAAAGACAGAGAGAGAGAAAGAGAGAAAGAGAGAGAGAGAGAGAGCAAAAGAGAGAGCAAAAGAGAGAGCAAGAGAGTGTGAGAGAGGGAGAGCAAGCGAGAGAGAGAGCAAGAGAATGAGAGAGAGAGCAAGAGAGAGAGAGCAAAAGAGAGAGAGAGAGAGCAAAATAGAGAGAGAGAGAGAGAGAGAGAGAGGGCAAGAGCTAGAGGGAGAGGGAGAAAGAGGATAAACGTACTGTAGAGAGACAATGGAGGAACCAGCGTTGATGTCCCCGGACACTGTGTCCAGTATCTCCATTGCGTTCTGCAGCTCCAGCTTCTTATACAGAGCCACAATGCTAGACTCTGCCCTGTTATCCCTGATCAGGATCTTACGCAGGATCCGGTTATTAAACTTCAGAAACCTGACATAGGGGTTGGAGAGACGGTTATTATACTTCATAAACCTGACAAAGAGGGCAGATACTAAACATTATCACAGACACTCACAGACAGAAGCATTTCATAATACCCATGGAAGCAATATTAAAATGATGCCTTGGTGTTCACACAGAGTTATAGACACTGGACAGATGTAAGCTCCTCCCAAAGTCCTCCAAAAGGCTAAGTGGCTTATGTTCATGGAAACAAAAGAAGAGAGGGAATAGAGCTGTGCATTGCTTCATGGGATGAGGACAAGTTCTGACTAGCAGAGTTGACCTAAGATGACTTAAAAAGGACTCCAGACGAACTCGTTCTGGTGTAGAGAGGGGGGTAGTGAGGATATGGGTCATAGAGGGGGTGGGGGTGTATTGTTACAGTGGAAGGACTGTACATTTCTTTGGGGCATAGGGGGAAGTAGAAGCCACTCATGAGGATGTTGCAGCTCAAAGAAACACAACACTGAATTCTAGTTAAAATGTCAACCCACGCTTTCACAGCCAGAACAATGGCAACAAAAAAACAAAGGCTGCAAACAGGAAAATCTAGAACGCAAGTTGATCTACAGAAAAACTTTAATCTCACCATCAGATCACTAGGGAAACAGGTAGGGACTGAGCTATCAAATGCAATGTTAAAAGGAAACTAAATTTACAACAGGTGACATTCGATTAATATGAAGCAACAGAAGTCCATGTCAACTTTACTGCTCGTTAAACACAGGTTACGTGAAGGTAAATGATGCGCCTAAGGAAGTCCCTTTCAAGTAAGTAGACATAGCAGATGGATGAAAGGAGATGAGGAAGACACATAATAAAAAGAAAAACACATACAGTACCAGTCAAAAGTTTTAGAACACCTACTCATTCAAGGGTTTGTCTTTATTTTTAGACATAAAAACTATGAAATAACACATATGGAATCATGTGGTAACCAAAAAAGTGTGTGTCCAAACTTTTGGCTCGTACTGTATATAAGAGTTTTTCACCTTGTCGGCCCGTGTATTCGACCTGCCGCCCTAAACTATGCTACCCTGGGAGTAAATGGACAGGAAGTCACAGGACAGGAAGTGATGAAACAGGAAAAGGAAGTTCTTACTTGTCCTTCCAGTAGTAGTGGCTCCACTGGCCACAGAGGTCCTCTACCCCAGCGATGGTGTGCTCTATGAGCTGAGGGATTAAAGGGGTTACAGGTGGCTACACACACAGTGAGCCAGAACATAGCGCTACACTGCAGACCTGAACTGTGTACTGTACAGTAAAAACAACAAGCCACTGACAAGAAAAACAAACAAACGCTAGTTATTGACCTACCCTGGAGTGGATCTCTACGTTTATGGTCTCCAGGTTGCGGTTGGTTCTGCGGACGTTGATGAACTCGATCAGGGGCCGTATGCTGATTCCCTGAGCAGGAGATGAATGGTTCTGATCAGGTAGATAGTACTAAACCAGGCGTCTAGATGCCTTATGGATGACTTGTCTCCTACCTGGAGGAAGACTGTGAACATGATCATACAGATGGTGGTGGTGAGAAAGAGTTTCTTGCGGCCGATGCTGTCTGGCAGGGTGAAGACCAGGGCAAAGGAGATTGCCCCTCGCAGGCCACCATAACCCAGAATAAACTGGTCCTTGAAGTTGAAGGGGATGGTTCGGAAAGGGTTAATGATCTGGGTCAGCACCAGCACACCTGGAAGGAGTAGAGGTAAAGGGCGAAAGGTTAAAGGTGAGAATCAGGATTTTTCACTCCATATTCAAACTGATAAGCCTGAGTACGGCATTGCACAGATTGGCTCATCTTTGTAAGTTAACTCACAACACACACACACACACACACACACACACACACACACACACACACACACACACACACACACACACACACACACACACACACACACACACACACACACACACACTCTCCCCCTCGTACCCAGGCCTCTCCACACTAAGGCCAACAGCAGAGTGAACATGATGTAGCCCCAGTTCCACTCGTGTTCTGTTGTTATGGTGACCACACCCAGGAAGAAGAAGATGAGGGTTTCTGAGATGGTGCCCAACATCTTGACCACATGGCGGATAGTGGTGCAGGACCGCTGGGAGACATTCTCCTCCACATAGTACTTCATGGTCAGGGCACAGGTCACAATGCTGTGGACAGACAACATAGAGTCGTCAGTGCTGTGTGTGTTTTACTGTATGCATGTGTGTTTTCATGCGTGTATACATGTTTGTGTGTGTGTGTGTATGTGTGTAGGCCCAATGTGCATGCTCATTCGTCCACTCACGCCATAATACTGGAGATGGAGAACAGCTCTGCTACCAGGTAGGCCAGATAGCTGTACATGAAGATAAAGAGGGGTTCTATCTCCTTGACATTAGAGGTGAAACGTGTGGTGAAGGAGGCTACGAAGCCAAAGATGACACCAAAGCCCATACCCCCCAGGCCCACCACGAAGAACCTAGCCACGCCCAGAAATACATCAACCGGCTCCACCACTGGCATATCTGCTACGAAGATAAACATGTTGTACAGCACCTGCAGAGAGAGACATAGAGAGAGACAGAAATATATATAGAGAGAGAGACATAGAAAGAGACAGAAACATAGTGAGACAGACAGAGAGAGAGAGAGAGAGAGAGAGAGAGAGAGAGAGAGAGAGAGAGAGAGAGAGAGAGAGAGAGAGAAATATATATATAGAGAGAGACAGAGAGAGACAGAAATATATATATAGAGAGAGACATAGAGAGAGACAGAAACATAGTGAGAGAGACAGACAGAGAGAGAGAGAGAGAGAGAGAGAGAGAGAGAGAGAGAGAGAGAGAGAGAGAGGGACCCACACAAAGAGAGGGGGAAATGGAAGTTAGACATTGCAGAACATAATTACATGTGCTCACAATCACACACACACATGGAGAGAGGGGGAGAGGGGGGAGAGAGATGGAGAGGAAGAGTCAGTCAGACAGACAGAGGTCTGACCCATGCCTGAAGTCATAGGTCAGACACAAGGGTCAAAAACTCCAATGGCTTTATTGTCCTGATAAAGTTGTGTGTTTGAACTGCTGTGTTTACTGTGTGATATTTACACAGCACCTAGCATGACTCGTGAACAAAAGAACACAGTGGCAAGAAAGAGCCTTCAATTTTTTTTGTGACTGTTCCAACTTCAATATTAATGATAAAGGAAACCTGGGTGGAACTTCATCCTACCGTTCATAAATAGGAAATCATCATACAGTGCCTTTGGAAAGTATTCAGACCCCTTGACTTTTTCCACATTTTGTTAAGTTACAGGCTCATTCTAAAATGTATTGAATCTTTATTTCCCCCCTCATCAATCTACATACAACACCCCATAATGACAAAGGTTTTTATACATTTATAAAAAAAGATATAAAAAAATCGCCCCAGTCTGAGGTCCTGAATGCTCCGACAGAAGGTTTTCATCAAGGATCTCCCTGTACTTTGCTCCGTTCATCTTTGCCTCGAGAGTGACTAGTCTCCCAGTCCCTGCCGCTGAAAAACATTACCACGGCATGATGCTGCCACCACCATGCCTCACCGTAGGGATGGTGCCAGCTTTCCTCCAGATGTGACGCTTGGCATTCAGGCCAACAAGTTCAATCTTGGTTTCATCAGACCAGATAATCTTGTTTCTCATGTTCTGACAGTCTTTAGGTGCCTTTTGGCAAACTCCAAGCGGGCTGTCATGTGCCTTTTACTGAGGAGTGGCTTAAGTCTGAACATTCTACATAAAGGCCTGATTGGTGGAGTGCTGCAGAGATGGTTGTCCTTCTGGAAGGTTCTCCCATCTCCACAGAGGAACTTTGGAGCTCTGTCAGAGAGACCATTGAGTTCTTGGTCACCCCCCTGACCAAGACCCTTCTCCCCTGATTGCTCAGTTTGACTGGGCGGCCAGCTCTAGGAA
>NC_068454.1:13125323-13155323 GCF_023373465.1 Oncorhynchus keta
TAATACAGTAGGGGGAGGTGCAGTGTGAGGTAATACAGTAGGGAGAGGTGGGCGTAAGGTAATACAGTAAGGGCAGGTGCAGCATGAGGTAATACAGTAGGGAGAGGTGAGCGTAAGGTAATACAGTAGGGGCAGGTGCAACGTGAGGTAATACAGTAGGGGAGATGCAGCGTGAGGTAATAGAGTAGGGGCAGGTGCAGCATGAGGTAATACAGTAGGGGCAGGTTCAGCGTGAGGTTATACAGTAGGGGAGGTGCAGCGTGAGGTAATACAGTAGGGGAGGTGCAGCGTGAGATAATACAGTAGGGGAGGTGCAGCGTGAGGTAAAACAGTAGGGGAGGTGCAGTGTGAGGTAATACAGTAGGGACAGGTGCAGCGTGAGGTAATACAGTAGGGGCAGGTGCAGCGTGAGGTAATACAGTAGGGGCAGGTGCAGCGTGAGGTAATACAGTAGGGGAGGTGCAGCATGAGGAAATACAGTAGAGGAGGTGAGCGTGAGGTAACACAGTAGGAAGAGGTGAGCATGAGGTAATACAGTAGGGGGAGGTGCAGCGTGAGGTACTACAGTAGGGGAGGTGAGCGTGAGGTAATACAGTAGGGGAGGTGCAGCGTGAGGTAATACAGTAGGGAAGGTGCAGCGTGAGGTAATATAGTAGGGGAGGTGCAGCGTGAGGTAATACAGTAGGGGAGGTGCAGCGTGAGGTAATACAGTAGGGGGAGGTGCAGCGTGAGGTAATACAGTAGGGGGAGGTGCAGCGTGAGGTAATACAGTAGGGGAGGTGCAGCATGAGGTAATACAGTAGGGGGAGGTGCAGTGTGAGGTAATACAGTAGGGAGAGGTGGGCGTAAGGTAATACAGTAAGGGCAGGTGCAGCATGAGGTAATACAGTAGGGAGAGGTGAGCGTAAGGTAATACAGTAGGGGCAGGTGCAACGTGAGGTAATACAGTAGGGGGAGGTGCAGCGTGAGGTAATACAGTAGGGGGAGATGCAGCGTGAGGTAATACAGTAGGGGAGGTGCAGCATGAGGTAATACAGTAGGGGAGGTGTAGCGTGAGGTAATACAGTAGGGGAGGTGCAGCGTGAGGTAATACAGTAGGGGAGGTGCAGCGTGAGGTAATACAGTAGGGGAGATGCAGCGTGAGGTAATACAGTAGGGGAGATGCAGCGTGAGGTAATACAGTAGGGGCAGGTGCAGCGTGAGGTAACACAGTAGGGGAGGTGAGCGTGAGATAATACAGTAGGGGCAGGTGCAGCATGAGGTAATACAGTAGAGGCAGGTGCAGCATGAGGTAATACAGTAGGGGCAGGTTCAGCGTGAGGTAATATAGTAGGGAGGTGCAGCGTGAGGTAATACAGTAGGGGAGGTGCAGCGTGAGGTAATACAGTAGGGGAGGTGCAGCATGAGGTAATACAGTAGGCGGAGGTGCAGTGTGAGGTAATACAGTAGGGGAGGTACAGCGTGAGGTAATACAGTAGAGGAGAGGCAGCATGAGGTAATACAGTAGGGGAGGTGCAGTGTGAGGTAATACAGTAGGGAGAGATGGGCATAAGGTAATACAGTAAGGGCAGGTGCAGCATGAGGTAATACAGTAGGGAGAGGTGAGCGTAAGGTAATACAGTAGTGGCAGGTGCAACGTGAGGTAATACAGTAGGGGAGGTGCAGCGTGAGGTAATACAGTAGGGGAGATGCAGCGTGAGGTAATACAGTAGGGGCAGGTGCAGCATGAGGTAATACAGTAGGGGAGGTGTAGCGTGAGGTAATACAGTAGGGGAGGTGCAGAGTGAGGTAATACAGTAGGGGAGGTGCAGCGTGAGGTAATACAGTAGGCGGAGGTGCAGTGTGAGGTAATACAGTAGGGGGAGGTACAGCGTGAGGTAATACAGTAGAGGAGGTGCAGCATGAGGTAATACAGTAGGGGAGGTGCAGTGTGAGGTAATACAGTAGGGAGAGGTGGGCATAAGGTAATACAGTAGGGCAGGTGCAGCATGAGGTAATACAGTAGGGAGAGGTGAGCGTAAGGTAATACAGTAGGGGCAGGTGCAGCGTGAGGTAATACAGTAGGGGGAGGTGTAGCGTGAGGTAATACAGTAGGGGGAGGTGCAGCGTGAGGTAATACAGTAGGGGAGGAGCAGCGTGAGGTAATACAGTAAGGGGAGGTGCAGTGTGAGGTAATACAGTAGGGGGAGGTGCAGCGTGAGGTAATACAGTAGGGGGAGGTGCAGCATGAGGTAATACAGTAAGGGGAGATGCAGTGTGAGGTAATACAGTAGGGAGAGATGGGCATAAGGTAATACAGTAAGGGCAGGTGCAGCATGAGGTAATACAGTAGGGAGAGGTGAGCGTGAGGTAATACAGTAGGGGCAGGTGCAACGTGAGGTAATACAGTAGGGGAGATGCAGCGTGAGGTAATACAGTAGGGGGAGATGCAGCGTGAGGTAATACAGTAGGGGAGGTGCAGCATGAGGTAATACAGTAGGGGAGATGCAGCGTGAGGTAATACAGTAGGGGAGATGCAGAGTGAGGTAATACAGTAGGGGAGGTGCAGCGTGAGGTAATACAGTAGGGAGGTGCAGCGTGAGGTAATACAGTAGGGGCAGGTGCAGCATGAGGTAATACAGTAGGGGCAGGTGCAGCGTGAGGTAATACAGTAGGGGCAGGTGCAGCGTGAGGTAACACAGTAGGGGAGGTGCAGCGTGAGATAATACAGTAGGGGCAGGTGCAGCATGAGGTAATACAGTAGGGGCAGGTGCAGCGTGAGGTAATACAGTAGGGGAGGTGCAGCGTGAGGTAATACAGTAGGGAGGTAGGTGCAGCGTGAGGTAATACAGTAGGGGAGGTGCAGCGTGAGGTAATACAGTAGGGGAGATGCAGCGTGAGGTAATACAGTAGGGGAGGTGCAGCGTGAGGTAATACAGTAGGGGAGATGCAGCGTGAGGTAATACAGTAGGGAGATGCAGCGTGAGGTAATACAGTAGGGGAGGTGCAGCGTGAGGTAATACAGTAGGGGAGGTGCAGCGTGAGGTAATACAGTAGGGGAGGTGCAGCGTGAGGTAATACAGTAGGGGAGGTGCAGCGTGAGGTAATACAGTAGGGGAGGTGCAGCATGAGGTAATACAGTAGGGGCAGGTGCAGCGTGAGGTAATACAGTAGGGGAGATGCAGCGTGAGGTAATACAGTAGGGGAGGTGCAGCGTGAGGTAATACAGTAGGGGAGATGCAGCGTGAGGTAATACAGTAGGGGAGGTGCAGCGTGAGGTAATACAGTAGGGGGAGAGGTGCAGCGTGAGGTAATACAGTAGGGGAGGTGCAGCGTGAGGTAATACAGTAGGGGCGTGAGGTAATAGCGTGAGCGTAATACAGTAGGGGAGGTGCAGCGTGAGGTAATACAGTAGGGGAGATGCAGCGTGAGGTAATACAGTAGGGAGATGCAGCGTGAGGTAATACAGTAGGGGAGGTGCAGCGTGAGGTAATACAGTAGGGGCAGGTGCAGCGTGAGGTAATACAGTAGGGGCAGGTTCAGCGTGAGGTAATACAGTAGGGAGATGCAGCGTGGTAATACAGTAGGGAGGTGCAGCGTGAGGATAATACAGTAGGGGAGATGCAGCGTGAGGTAATACAGTAGGGAGAGATGCAGCGTGAGGTAATACAGTAGGGACAGGTGCAGCGTGAGGTAATGCAGCAGTGAGGTAATACAGTAGGGGCAGGTGCAGCGTGAGGTAATACAGTAGGGGAGATGCAGCGTGAGGTAATACAGTAGGGGAGATGCAGCGTGAGGTAATACAGTAGGAAGATGAGCATGAGGTAATACAGTAGGGGAGATGCAGCGTGAGGTAATACAGGGGAGGTGCAGCGTGAGGAGAGTAATACAGTAGGGAGGTGCAGCGTGAGGTAATACAGTAGGGGAGGTGCAGCGTGAGGTAATACAGTAGGGGAGATGCAGCGTGAGGTAATACAGTAGGGGAGATGCAGCGTGAGGTAATACAGTAGGGGAGGTGCAGCGTGAGGTAATACAGTAGGGGAGATGCAGCGTGAGGTAATACAGTAGGGGAGATGCAGCGTGAGGTAATACAGTAGGGGAGATGCAGCGTGAGGTAATACAGTAGGGAGGTGCAGCGTGAGGTAATACAGTAGGGGAGGTGCAGCGTGAGGTAATACAGTAGGGGAGATGCAGCGTGAGGTAATACAGTAGGGGGAGGTGCAGCGTGAGGTAATACAGTAGGCGGAGATGCAGGTGAGGTAATACAGAGGGGGAGGTGCAGCGTGAGGTAATACAGTAGGGGAGATGCAGCATGAGGTAATACAGTAGGGAGGTGCAGTGTGAGGTAATACAGTAGGGAGAGGTGGGCGTAAGGTAATACAGTAAGGGCAGATGCAGCATGAGGTAATACAGTAGGGAGAGGTGAGCGTGAGGTAATACAGTAGGGGCAGGTGCAACGTGAGGTAATACAGTAGGGGAGATGCAGCGTGAGGTAATACAGTAGGGGAGATGCAGCGTGAGGTAATACAGTAGGGGAGGTGCAGCATGAGGTAATACAGTAGGGGAGATGTAGCGTGAGGTAATACAGTAGGGGAGGTGCAGCGTGAGGTAATACAGTAGGGGAGGTGCAGCGTGAGGTAATACAGTAGGGGAGATGCAGCATGAGGTAATACAGTAGGGGAGATGCAGCGTGAGGTAATACAGTAGGGGCAGGTGCAGCGTGAGGTAACACAGTAGGGGAGGTGAGCGTGAGATAATACAGTAGGGGTAGGTGCAGCATGAGGTAATACAGTAGAGGCAGGTGCAGCATGAGGTAATACAGTAGGGGCAGGTGCAGCGTGCGGTAATATAGTAGGGGAGGTGAGCGTGAGGTAATACAGTAGGGGAGATGCAGCATGAGGTAATACAGTAGGGAGATGCAGCGTGAGGTAATACAGTAGGGGCAGGTGCAGCGTGAGGTAACACAGTAGGGGAGATGAGCGTGAGATAATACAGTAGGGTAGATGCAGCATGAGGTAATACAGTAGGGGCAGGTGCAGCATGAGGTAATACAGTAGGGGAGGTGCAGCGTGAGGTAATACAGTAGGGGAGGTGAGCGTGAGGTAATACAGTAGGGGAAATGCAGCATGAGGTAATACAGTAGGGAGATGCAGCGTGAGGTAATACAGTAGGGGCAGGTGCAGCGTGAGGTAACACAGTAGGGGAGGTGAGCGTGAGATAATACAGTAGGGGTAGGTGCAGCA
This sequence comes from Oncorhynchus keta, assembly GCF_023373465.1. Classification (NCBI taxonomy): domain Eukaryota; kingdom Metazoa; phylum Chordata; class Actinopteri; order Salmoniformes; family Salmonidae; genus Oncorhynchus; species Oncorhynchus keta. The sequence continues at coordinate 13,130,546 of NC_068454.1, forward strand.
TGAGGTAATACAGTAGGGCAGGTGCAGCATGAGGTAATACAGTAGGGGCAGGTGCAGCGTGCGGTAATATAGTAGGGGAGGTGCAGCGTGAGGTAATACAGTAGGGGAGGTGCAGCGTGAGGTAATACAGTAGGGGAGGTGCAGCATGAGGTAATACAGTATGCGGAGGTGCAGCGTGAGGTAATACAGTAGGGGAGGTGCAGCGTGAGGTAATACAGTAGAGGAGGTGCAGCATGAGGTAATACAGTAGGGGAGGTGCAGTGTGAGGTAATACAGTAGGGAGAGGTGGGCGTGAGGTAATACAGTAAGGGCAGGTGCAGCATGAGGTAATACAGTAGGGAGATGCAGCGTGAGGTAATACAGTAGGGGCAGGTGCAGTGAGGTAATACAGTAGGGAGGTGCAGCGTGAGGTAATACAGTAGGGGAGATGCAGCGTGAGGTAATACAGTAGGGGCAGGTGCAGCATGAGGTAATACAGTAGGGGAGGTGTAGCGTGAGGTAATACAGTAGGGGAGATGCAGCGTGAGGTAATACAGTAGGGGAGGTGCAGCGTGAGGTAATACAGTAGGGGAGGCAGCGTGAGGTAATACAGTAGGGGAGGTGCAGCGTGAGGTAATACAGTAGGGGAGAGGTGCAGCGTGAGGTAATACAGTAGGGAGATGCAGCGTGAGGTAATACAGTAGGGGAGATGCAGCGTGAGGTAATACAGTAGGGGAGGTGCAGCGTGAGGTAATACAGTAGGGGAGGTGCAGCGTGAGGTAATACAGTAGGGGAGGTGCAGCGTGAGGTAATACAGTAGGGGCAGGTGCAGCGTGAGGTAATACAGTAGGGGAGGTGCAGCGTGAGGTAATACAGTAGGGGGAGGTGCAGCGTGAGGTAATACAGTAGGGGGAGGTGCAGCGTGAGGTAATACAGTAGGGGAGATGCAGCGTGAGGTAATACAGTAGGGGGAGGTGCAGCGTGAGGTAATACAGTAGGGGGAGGTGCAGCGTGAGGTAATACAGTAGGGGCAGGTGCAGCATGAGGTAATACAGTAGGGGGAGGTGCAGCGTGAGGTAATACAGTAGGGGGAGGTGCAGCGTGAGGTAATACAGTAGGGGCAGGTGCAGCGTGAGGTAATACAGTAGGGAGGTGCAGCGTGAGGTAATACAGTAGGGGAGGTGCAGCGTGAGGTAATAGAGTAGGGGCAGGTGCAGCGTGAGGTAATACAGTAGGGGCAGGTTCAGCGTGAGGTTATACAGTAGGGGAGGTGCAGCGTGAGGTAATACAGGTGGGGGCGGTGCAGCGTGAGATAATACAGTAGGGGAGGTGCAGCGTGAGGTAAAACAGTAGGGGAGGTGCAGCGTGAGGTAATACAGTAGGGGAGGTGCAGAGTGAGGTAATACAGTAGGGGAGGTGCAGCGTGAGGTAATACAGTAGGGAGGTGCAGCGTGAGGTAATACAGTAGGGACAGGTGTAGTGCAGCATGAGGTAATACAGTAGGGGCAGGTGCAGCGTGAGGTAATACAGTAGGGGCAGGTGCAGCGTGAGGTAACACAGTAGGGGGAGGTGAGCGTGAGGTAATACAGTAGGGGCAGGTGCAGCATGAGGTAATACAGTAGGGGCAGGTGCAGCATGAGGTAATACAGTAGGGGCAGGTGCAGCGTGAGGTAATACAGTAGGGGGAGGTGCAGCGTGAGGTAATACAGTAGGGGGAGGTGCAGCGTGAGGTAATACAGTAGGGGGAGGTGCAGCGTGAGGTAATACAGTAGGGGGAGGTGCAGCGTGAGGTAATACAGTAGGGGAGGTGCAGCGTGAGGTAATACAGTAGGGGAGGTGCAGCGTGAGGTAATACAGTAGGGGCAGGTGCAGCGTGAGGTAATACAGTAGGGGGAGGTGCAGCGTGAGGTAATACAGTAGGGGCAGGTGCAGCGTGAGGTAATACAGTAGGGGGAGGTGCAGCGTGAGGTAATACAGTAGGGGGAGGTGCAGCGTGAGATAATACAGTAGGGGGAGGTGCAGCGTGAGGTAAAACAGTAGGGGAGGTGCAGCGTGAGGTAATACAGTAGGGGCAGGTGCAGCGTGAGGTAATACAGTAGGGGCAGGTGCAGCGTGAGGTAATACAGTAGGGGCAGGTGCAGCGTGAGGTAATACAGTAGGGGGAGGTGCAGCGTGAGGTAATACAGTAGAGGGAGGTGAGCGTGAGGTAATACAGTAGGGGCAGGTGCAGCGTGAGGTAATACAGTAGGGGCAGGTGCAGCGTGAGGTAATACAGTAGGGACAGGTGCAGCGTGAGGTAATACAGTAGGGGGAGGTGCAGCGTGAGGTAATACAGTAGGGGAGGTGCAGCGTGAGGTAATAGAATAGGGGAGGTGCAGCGTGAGGTAATACAGTAGGGGGAGGTGCAGCGTGAGGTAATACAGTAGGGGGAGGTGCAGCGTGAGGTAATACAGTAGGGGCAGGTGCAGCGTGAGGTAATACAGTAGGGGGAGGTGCAGCGTGAGGTAATACAGTAAGGGGAGGTGCAGCGTGATGTAATACAGTAGGGGGAGGTGCAGCGTGAGGTAATACAGTAGGGGGAGATGCAGCGTGAGGTAATACAGTAGGGGGAGGTGCAGCGTGAGGTAATACAGTAGGGGGAGGTGCAGCGTGAGGTAATACAGTAGGGGGAGGTGCAGAGTGAGGTAATATAGTAGGGGGAGGTGCAGCGTGAGGTAATACAGTAGGGGGAGGTGCAGCGTGAGGTAATACAGTAGGGACAGGTGCAGCATGAGGTAATACAGTAGGGGCAGGTGCAGCGTGAGGTAATACAGTAGGGGCAGGTGCAGCGTGAGGTAACACAGTAGGGGGAGGTGAGCGTGAGGTAATACAGTAGGGGCAGGTGCAGCATGAGGTAATACAGTAGGGGCAGGTGCAGCATGAGGTAATACAGTAGGGGCAGGTGCAGCGTGAGGTAATACAGTAGGGAGGTGCAGCGTGAGGTAATACAGTAGGGAGGTGCAGCTTGAGCTAATACAGTAGGGGAGGTGCAGCATGAGGTAATACAGTAGGGGAGGTGCAGCGTGAGGTAATACAGTAGGGGAGATGCAGCGTGAGGTAATACAGTAGGGGCAGGTGCAGCATGAGGTAATACAGTAGGGGAGGTGCAGCGTGAGGTAATACAGTAGGGGAGATGCAGCGTAAGGTAATACAGTAGGGGAGGTGCAGCGTGAGGTAATACAGTAGGGGAGGTGCAGCGTGAGGTAATACAGTAGGGAGGTGCAGCGTGAGGTAATACAGTAGGGGAGGTGCAGCGTGAGGTAATACAGTAGGGGCAGGTGCAGCATGAGGTAATACAGTAGGGGCAGGTGCAGCGTGAGGTAATACAGTAGGGGCAGGTGCAGCGTGAGGTAACAGTAGGGGAGGTGAGCGTGAGGTAATAGAGTAGGGGCAGGTGCAGCATGAGGTAATACAGTAGGGGCAGGTGCAGCGTGAGGTAATACAGTAGGGGCAGGTGCAGCGTGAGGTAATACAGTAGGGAGGTGCAGCGTGAGGTAATACAGTAGGGGAGGTGCAGCGTGAGGTAATACAGTAGGGGAGGTGCAGCGTGAGGTAATATAGTAGGGGGAGGTGCAGCGTGAGGTAATACAGTAGGGGAGATGCAGCGTAAGGTAATACAGTAGGGGAGGTGCAGCGTGAGGTAATTCAGTAGGGGAGGTGCAGCGTGAGGTAATACAGTAGGGGAGGTGCAGCGTGAGGTAATACAGTAGGGGAGGTGCAGCGTGAGGTAATACAGTAGGGGGAGGTGCAGTGTGAGGTAATACAGTAGGGGGAGATGCAGCGTAAGGTAATACAGTAGGGGGAGGTGCAGCGTGAGGTAATACAGTAGAGGGAGAGTGTGCATCTCTAATGTGTTGTTTTATCCATTCTCCACACTCTCATCCTCACAAGAAAGTAGTCAAGAGAACATGGTCGGAGAATGCACTCAGAGCATGAGAGTGTGGAGCCCGGTAGTGTACATATTGAGAAACATCCAGTGACTCAGGGGAGCACGGTCGTGTACATATTGAGAAACATCCAGTGACTCAGGGGAGCACGGTAGTGTACATATTGAGAAACATCCAGTGACTCAGGGGGAGCACGGTAGTGTACATAATGAGAAACATCCAGTGACTCAGGGGGAGCACGGTAGTGTACATATTGAGAAACATCCAGTGACTCAGGGGGAGCACGGTAGTGTACATATTGAGAAACATCCAGTGACTCAGGGGGAGCACGGTAGTGTACATATTGAGAAACATCCAGTGACTCAGGGGGAGCACGGTAGTGTACATATTGAGAAACATCCAGTGACTCAGGGGGAGCACGGTAGTGAACATATTGAGAAACATCCAGTGATTCAGGGGGAGTACGGTAGTGAACATATTGAGAAACATCCAGTGACTCAGGGGGAGCACGGTAGTGTACATATTGAGAAACATCCAGTGATTCAGGGGGAGTACGGTAGTGAACATATTGAGAAACATCCAGTGATTCAGGGGGAGCACGGTAGTGAACATATTGAGAAACATCCAGTGATTCAGGGGGAGCACGGTAGTGTACATATTGAGAAACATCCAGTGATTCAGGGGGAGCACGGTAGTGTACATATTGAGAAAGAACCTATTATTAACACTAAGCCGGCAGTTCAGTGACTGGTCCTGATACTTCCTTCTGTCCTCTCATCCATGTTAAGACCTAGTTTGAACAAGAACATTGTGTTTACATGGGACTGGAAGGATCAGCAGTATGGATGTTTGTTTGAGTGTTGCATGTGGTTGGAAGGGCTACTGGTCTGTCAAAGCTTTGAATTACACTGACTAAACTGTGCCACTAGCACCAGCACATTAGGAACGGTTTAAGTGTCTTGTTTCTGGTGCTTTGCTGACCTATAAAACAGCACTCAGCCTGGGGTGTGTGATGTCATTGGCATGTTATGAGAACAATCAGTCAAAGGCACAGAACCAAGGAATGCAGTTATCCAGACAGGCTGACTTCACATGTAGCAACACGTGTCTCTTCGTAACACTCTATCTCTCTTCTGTCTGCACCTGCATGTCCAGTTATTCACTCTGCCAAGCATCATGATGTTTGTAAGTCGCTCTGGATAAGAGCGTCTGCTAAATGACTTAAATGTAAATGTAAATGTACTACTGCTCACAACAGGGACACCTTGTTGAATAGGCATTTCCAGAACACAACAATGTACTCATTGGGTGCTGCACATCTGACACACACACACACGCGCGCACACACACACACACACACACACACACACACACACACACACACACACACACACACACACACACACACACACACACACACACACACACACACACACACACACACACACACACACACACACACACACACACACACACACACACACACACACACACTCACCACAGTGACAGCATCGTTGAACAGGCACTCTCCAAACACCACGATGTAGAGCTGCTCGTTGACAGAGACATCCTCGAACACGCTGAGCACGGCCACTGGGTCCACAGCTGAGATGATGGCGGCAAACAGCATGTTCTCCTGAAGGTTAATGTCCTGCACCTCAAACGCCTCGATCTGACACACTGCATACAGAGACATCCCTATCCCAATGCTGTTCCACAGGGTGCCCACCACCGCAAACCAAAGCACCTGTAGGCAGAAGACGGTGTGGGAACTTCCATTGTTCAATGAGGCATAACGTGAATCATTATATGGCAAATGGTTCACCTAACAGAATGGAATAAAGCAAGTATATTTCTGTATTGGTTGAAATGTACACTAATTCTTAGAGTCAGTTTTCCCAGACACAGATGAAACATATTCCAGGAATAAAAAGCACTAGAGCCCTTTCTTTATTTTTTATTTTTTTATTTTACCCCCTTTTCTCCCCAATTTCGTTGTATCCAAGTGTTAGTAGTTCCTATCTTGTCTCATCGCTACAACTCCCGTACGGGCTCGGGAGAGCCGAAGGTCGAAAGCCATGCGTCCTCCGAAACACAACCCAACCAAGCCGCACTGCTTCTTAACACAGAGTGCATCCAACCCGGAAGCCAGCCGCACCAATGTGTCGGAGGAAACACTGTGCACCTGGCGACCTGGTTAGCGTGCACTACGCCCGGCCCGCCACAGGAGTCACGATGAGACAAGGATATCCCTACCGGCCAAACCCTTCCTAACCCGGATGACGCAAGGCCAATTGCCCATAATTAATATTGGTATTAGCGCACCGTTCCCACGTTCTCGAAGAACGGTCGCGTGGGCATAAAGTATCCAGACTCCAGTACGATGGGAGGCAGCATGAAGAGGAAGAAGACATTGTAGCTGAGCACAGCAGGGGGCTCCTCGTGGACAGAGTGCATGATGGCCCCTACGATCAGCCCAATACTGATCAGGAGACATGACTCTGGGACCCAGAAGGTAATCTTGTGGTACACATGGAAACCTGTGAGAGAAAGAGGTTGAAGGTCAGATACTGAACATGACAGATACACTATATATACAAACGTATGGGGACACCCCTTCAAATGAATGGATTCGGCTATTTCAGCAACATTCGTTGCTGACAGGTGTATAAAATCGAGCACACAGCCATGCAATCTCCATAGACAAACACTGGTGGTAGAATGGCTTTACTGAAGAGATCAGTGACATTCAACGTGGCACCGTCATAGGATGCCACCTTTCAAACAAGTCAGTAAAATTTCTGTCCTGGTAGAGCTGCCCCTGTCAACGGTAAGTGCTGTTATTGTAGAGTGGAAACGTCTAGGAGCAACAGTGGCTCAGCCGTGAAGTGGTAGGCCACACAAGCTCACAGAGTGGGACCGCCAAGTGCTGAATCGTCTATCCTCGGTTGCAACACTCACTAGCAAGTTCTAATCTGCCTCTGGAAGCAACGTCAGCACAAGAACTGTTCATCGGGAGCTTCATGAAATGGGATTCCATGGCCGAGCAGCCGCACACAAGCCTATGATCACCATGCGCAATGCCAAGCGTCGGCTGGAGTGGTATGAAGCTCATCACCATTGGACTCTGGAGCAGTGGAAACGCGTTCTCTGGAGCAATCAATCACGCTTCACCATCTAACAGTCTGACAGATGAATCTGGGTTTGGGGGATGCCAGGAGAACGCTACCAGTCCGAATGCATAGTGCCAACTGTAAAGTTTGGTGGAAGAGGAATAATGTTCTGGGGCTGTGTTTCTTGGTTTGGGCTAGGCCCCTTAGTTCCAGTGAAGGGAAATCTTAACGTTACAGTATACAGTGCCATTCTGGACGATTCTGTGCTTCCAACTTTGTGGCAACAGTTTGGGGAAGGCCCTTTGCTGTTTCAGCATAACAATGCCCCAGTCCACAAAGCGAGGACCATACAGAAATGGTTTGTCAACATCGGTGTGGAAGAACTTGACTCGCCTGCACAGAGCCCTGACCTCAACCCCATCGAACACCTTTGGGATGAAATGGAACGCTGACTGCGAGCCAGGACTAATCACCCAACATCGGTGCCTAACCTCACTAATGCTCTTGTGGCTGAATGGAAGAAAGTCCCTGCAGCAATGTTCCAACCTCTAGTGGAAAGCCTTCCATATTAATGCCTATGATTTTGGAATGAGATGTTCGACGAGCAGGTGTCCACATACTTTTGGTCATATAGTGTATATGCCAGGCTCTAGAACACCCTGTGGTCTTTTTGGGCCTACACATGAGACAAACATAGATGGGTAATGAGGAGGTTTACATTTAAGCAATAAGGCACGAGGGTGTGTGGTATATGGCCAATGCACCATGGCCAAGGGGTGTTCTTATGTAACACGCAACGCAGAGTGCCTGGATACAGCCCTTAGTCGTGGTATATTGGCCATATCACACAAACCCCCGAAGTGCCTTATTGCTACTATAAACTGGTTACCAATGTAATTAGAGCAGTAAAAATACATGTTTTGTCATACCCGTAGTATATGATATAACACGGCTGTCAGCCAATCAGCATTCAGGGCTCAAACCACCCAGTTTATAAGTACACATATAGCATGTGGTACTTTGTCCTCTGTAACTCAAGAGTTGTTGATAGAGCATGGCGCTTGCAACGCCAAGATAGTGGACTCGATTCCCAGGACTACCCATACCTAAAGAAAATAGAGCATGGTGCTTGCAACGCCAGGATAGTGGACTCGATTCCCAGAACTACCCCTACCTAAAGAAAGTAGAGCATGGTGCTTGCAACGCCAGGATAGTGGACTCGATTCCCAGGACTACCCCTACCTAAAGAAAGTAGAGCATGGTGCTTGCAACGCCAGGATAGTGGACTCGATTCCCAGGACTACCCCTACCTAAAGAAAGTAGAGCATGGTGCTTGCAACACCAGGATAGTGGACTCGATTCCCAGGACTACCCCTACCTAAAGAAAGTAGAGCATGGTGCTTGCAACGCCAGGATAGTGGACTCGATTCCCAGGACTACCCCTACCTAAAGAAAGTATGCATGCATAACTGTAAGTTGCTTTGGATAAAAGCGTCTGTTAAATGGAATATATTACATTATATTATATTATGAATGGTATACATGGCATGGGAGATAGCTCACTGTCTCCTCTAGAGGTTATGGTAAGTTTTGAATTTCCCCCTCAAATGGTTAAGGTTAGGATAGATATATGAACCCTAGATCTGTGTCAAAGGGCAACTTCTACTACTGCCAATATGTTTTTCATTCCCATCAGCAAGGGTGTAGGAGCCGGGGGAACAGTGGGAACTGTTCACTAAGGTTACGGCTAGGGTTAGCTTTAGAATAAGACTTAGGGTAAGGGTCAAGGTTAGGGTTGGGGTTAAGTCTAGTGTTAGAATAAGGGTTAATGTTAGGGCTAGAGCTAGAGCTATGGTTAGTAGATAGTTGAAATGTTACTGACAATCTATAGAGAACCTACAGATGGACTATGCACATAAAGTGTTTCTGTAATTGTTGTTGGCAACGACAAAGTTTAAGTATAAAGTGTATGAATGTTAGAATGAACGTGAACAACTATAGGCTTTCTCCTGGCTAGTAGCTATTTAGTTAGCTTTATATTTACAGTTGAGTTATTTTTTAGCTGTGTCAGGTTTTTTCTAACTAGCTAAAGCTGGGTAGTTCTGGCTGTGTGAAAAACTGATAGTGAATGCTTTGAAACCATGAATACTTGCTTGCTAGTACAGAATTACTTGCACAATCACTTCCTAGGGGAAGATCTTAATTTCATACTCCTTGCGTACTCTCTCTTCGTAGCCTTCTCAAAACCCATTGGAGGAGGTCAGAGGGGAGGGATTTCTGGCTTTCTCATCCAATGGGTTTTGAGAAGGAGATGAGGAGAGAGGATGCTTAGAGTATGAAATGGAGATCTTCCCTTAGTCTTCATCATGGATGTACCACTAGTCAAGCTTTTCATACCGCATCCCCCAGCATCCGCACACACCGCTCCCACCCACTACTGCAAGAACCCACCCTCAGTCCCGCAATGTTATTGTAGGTGTATGTGACACAGCTCACTTGCCAGCCATGGTCCCAGCAATATCAAAATGCACAAAAATAAACATAGAAATAGGTAGCATTCCCAGAAATTCTCACAAGGCCCATCATATTAAGCTATCAGTATTACCTGCTATATCAGCCAATAGTCTAGACGTAGTTTGAAGAGAGCAGACACTCTCGAGCTCCCTTTTAGAAGGATGATTTTCAGACAGAGACAAATAAATGTGTAATCAATCTATTTATTAAATAAAAAAGGTGCAATGCTCGTTCACCATGGTAGCATATGCACGCATTGGGCCTTTTCCTTTTCAATGATGAATAAATATCAATATTTATTTACAGACACTGTAGTAAACTATAATCTATTCATATTTAAGTTAATTTCCTTGGAAAGATAACTGCCATGTGATTCTCCGCCCATGCATAGGCAGCCTACTCTATTTCATTCAGACCATACACATACTAGGCACACTTGATCTCACACCCTCAACTAAGAGAGGAGAGGTAGTCTACTGAGCATGAAGCAGCAAATTCTGAGTGTGTGAATAATGATACAAAGTGGTGCATTTAATAACAACAGGTAGGCTAGGCTAACGCATACAAAGCTAACAGAGACAAAGTGCATCATACCGGCACCATAAGACCGCACTCATCCAACTCTATAAGGCCATAAGCAAACAAGAAAATGCTCACCCAGAAGCGGCCCTCCTAGTGGTCGGGGACCTTAATGCAGGCGAACTTAAATAAGTTTAACCAAAGTTTAACCAGCATGTCACATGTTAGGGAAAAAAACTCTAGACAACATTCACTCAATACACAGAGATGCATACAAAGCTCTCCACCGCCCTCCATTTGGCAAATCTGACCATAATTCTATCCTCCTCATTCCTGCGTACAAGCAAAAACTAAAGCAGGAAGTACCAGTGAATCGTTCAATATGGAAGTGGTCAGATGACGCGGATGCTACACTACTGAACTGTTTTGCTAGCACAGACTGGACTATGTTCCGGGATTCATTCAACGGCATTGAGGAGTATACCACCTCAGTCATTGGCTTTATCAATAAGTGCATTGACGACGTCGTCCCCACAGTGACTGGACGTACATATCCCAACCAGAAGCCATGGATTACAGGCAACATCCGCATTGAGCTAAAAGTTAGAGCTGACGCTTTCAAAGAGTGGGACACTAATCCGAACACCTATAAGAAATACCGCTATGCCCTCAGACGAACCATCAAACATGGAAAGCGTCAATACAGGATTAAGACTGAATCCGACTACACCGGCTCTGGTGCTCGTCGGATGTGGCAGGGCTTGAAAACTATCACGGACTACAAAGAGAAACCCACACGCGAGTTGCCCAGTGACGCGAGCCTGCCAGACAAGCTAAATGCCTTTTAATGCACACTTCGAGGCAAGTAACACTGAAGCATGCACGAGAGCACCTGCTGTTCTGGATGACTGTGTGATAACGCTCTCGGTAGCCGATGTGAGCAAGACCTTTAAACAGGTCAATATTCACAAAGCCGTGGGGCCAGATGATTACCAGGACGTGTACTCAAAGCATGCGTCTTCCCTGACATTTTCAATCTCTCCCTGACTGAGTCTGTAATACCTACATATTACAAGCAGACCACCATAGTCCTTGTGCCCAAGGAAGCGAAGGTAACCTGCCTAAATGATTACCGCCCCGTAGCACTCACGTCAGTAGCCATGAAGTGCTTTGAAAGGCTGGTCATGGCTGACATCAACAGCATCCTCCCAGATACCCTAGACCCACTCCAATTCGAATACCGCCCCAACAGATCCACAGATGACGCAATCTCAATAGAATCCACCCACTGATATGGCAACTCTTTGGCATCTGACCGTAAGGCACTACAGAGGATAGTGCATACGGGACAAGTACATCATTGAGGCAAAGCTTCCTGACATCCAGAGTCCAAAGTCTATATAATAGGCAGTGTCAAAGGAAAGCCCATAAAAATGTCAGAGACTCCAGTCACCAAAGTCACAGACTGTTTTCTCTGCTTCCGCACGGCAAGCGGTACCAGAGCGCCAAATATAGGACCAAAAGGCTCCTTAACAGCTTCTACCCCCAAGCAATAAGGCTGCTGAACAGCTAATCACATGGCCACCGGTCTATTACATTGACCCCCCCCCCCATTTGTTTTGTACACTGCTGCTACTCACAGTTTATTATCACTTCCCTCCTACCTACATGTACAAATGACATCTAACCTGTACCCCCACACACTGACTCGGTACCAGTACCCCTGTATATAGCCTCGTTATTGTTATGTTATTGTGTTACTTTTTTTTATTTTTTACTTTAGTTTATTTTGTAAATATTTTCTTAACTCTTCTTGAACTGCACTGTTGGTTTAGGGCTTGTAAGTAAGCACTATTCAGCACATGTGACAAATAAAGTTTGATTTGATTTCTGTATTTTGAAAGTTAAACAGTGGGGAGAACAAGTATTTGATACACTGCTGATTTTGCAGGTTTTCCTATTTACAAAGCATGTAGAGGTATGTAATTTTTATCATAGGTACACTTCTGTGAGAGACGGAATCTAAAACAAAAATCCAGAAAATCACATTGTATGATTTTTAAGTAATTAATTTGCATTTTATTGCATGACATAAGTATTTGATCACCTACCAACCAGTAAGAATTCTGGCTCTCACGGACATGTTAGTTTTTCTTTAAGAAGCCCTCCTGTTCTCCACTCATTACCTGTATTAACTGCACCTGTTTGAACTCGTTACCTGTATAAAAGACACCTGTCCACACACTCAATCAAACAGACTCCAACCTCTCCACAATGGCCAAGACCAGAGAGCTGTGTAAGAACATCAGGGATAAAATAGTAGACCTGCACAAGGCTGGGATGGGCTACAGGACAGTAGGCAAGCAGCTTGGTGAGAAGGCAACAACTGTTGGCGCAATAATTAGAAAATGGAAGAAGTTCAAGATGATGGTCAATCACCCTTGGTCTGGGGCTCCATGCAAGATCTCACCTCGTGGGGCATCAATGATCATGAGGAAGTGAGGGATCAGCCCAGAACTACACAACAGGATCTGGTCAATGAACTGAAGAGAGCCGGGACCACAGTCTCAAAGAGAACCATTAGTAACACACTACACCGTCACTACACCTCAAGCCAGCGCATGTCCAGGGCCGTCTGAAGTTTGCCAATGGCCATCTGGATGATCCAGAGGAGGAATGGGAGAAGGTCATGTGGTCTGATGAGACAAAAATAGAGCTTTTTGGTCTAAAATCCACTCGCCGTGTTTGGAGGAAGAAGAAGGATGAGTACAACCCCAAGACACCATCCCAACCGTGAAGCATGGAGGTGGAAACATCATTCTTTGGGGATGCTTTTCTGCAAAGGGGACAGGACGACTGCACCGTATTGAGGGGAGGATGGATGGGGCCATGTATCGCCAGATCTTGGCCAACAACCTCCTTCCCTCAGTAAGAGCATTGAAGATGGGTCGTAGCTGGGTCTTCCAGCATGACAACGACCCGAAACACACAGCCAGGGCAACTAAGGAGTGGCTCCGTAAGAAGCATCTCAAGGTCCCGGAGTGGCCTAGCCAGTCTCCAGACCTGAACCCAATAGAAAATCTTTGGAGGGAGCTGAAAGTCCGTATTGCCCAGCGACTGCCCCGAAACCTGAAGGATCTGGAGAAGGTCTGTATGGAGGAGTGGGCCAAAATCCCTGCTGCAGTGTGTGCAAACCTGGTCAAGAACTACAGGAAATGTATGATCTCTAATTGCAAACAAAGGTTTCTGTACCAAATATTAAGTTCTGCTTTTCTGATGTATCAAATACTTATGTCATGCAATAAAATGCAAATTAATTACTTAAAAATCATACAATGTGATTTTCTGGATTTTTGTTTTAGATTCCGTCTCTCACAGTTGAAGTGTACCTATGATTAAAAAAATTACAGAACTCTACATGCTTTGAAAGTAGGAAAACCTGCAAAATCGGCAGTGTATCAAATACTTGTTCTCCCCACTGTATACCTTGAAAACTTCATCGCGGCATGCAAAACATTTTGGCAATATGTCAACAATGGACTAATGAAACAAATACCAAAAGATAGCTTTGGGGTGGAACTGTCCTTTAAGTCTAGTGGGTCTGTTGCATGTGTTAACTTCATGCAAGGAAGAGGCACCCATGATTATATATTTCTGCATTATTGTGTAGTGGAGGTTGATTCATTTCCGTTAGACCTTTCACATGTCTACCTTTGTTTTTGTATTAAAATGTTTTTAAACTGTGTATGTTGCTGGTTATTATCGCTGTATAATAACTGTATTATACATTGAAAATATTATGTTAAGGCTCAACCCATACAGTATGTAGAGCAGCAGTAGTAACAACCTGACATAGGGGAACTGAGAAAAATACTAGTAAATGAATCATACAGTAGCAGAGAAAGAGTGCAAAATGGATGTTTAATCCAATATATAACAGTCACACTGGTATTCCATCCAGTATGAAAGGCTATGGCCCCAAGACTGATTGGACTGTACCAGTGCCTCTCTGCAAGGTCCCCATTAGCCCTGTAAATGTGCCCAATTGAAAGTTAATAATTGTCTGTATCCTTTTCTTAAAATTCACTAGAAAAAACATGGGATCTGCATGCCAGCCGAACCATATAACAAAATGTGTCCCCCCTAATGTCTGAGTCAACCCTAAAGTATGCCCTTGCCCATCAGGAATGTCACACCTTACCACGAAACTGAGGTGACTTGAAGATTGAAAGGCAAAATACCTTACCTCGTATTATTTCTGACTGAGTTGTTTGTCCATGGTTGTTTACTTTGCTTACCAATCTTGGCGAATGATGCGAGCAGCACCCAAAGCGTGACCTCAAACGGCACCTGTATACGGGCATAATCCATTGTGAAGACCGGGAGATTCGAGTTCTCCGCGTCGGGAAACGCTTGTGGACCCCCCGCTGGCTTGACAGGGGGTAGGACGGTCACGGAACCAGGGGGTTTGGGTGGAATCTCCGTGTATGATCCACATGGTAGACTAAGGATAACCAATCCGATGGTTAAAAAGTTAACTGCCAGTTTCATCTGGCTAAATCCTCCCATAGTACTCATACAACCAATATATTTAAAACCTACTTGATTGAGAATTGATAAGCAGCTTTGAGCTATAAGAAGTCTACAGAAGTCGGATGGGTGGCTGAGCCCCTCACGCACGCACTCACTCCATCCAAGGCTACGGAGTCAAAAGCCCGAGAACGGCGGTGGCACTTCATGAACTCCAAACTTCACCAAATGCCATTATTTATTATAAAGTCAAGAGTGCAATCCACAATAAAACAATTATACAATATACTATACTTCTATGCTTTAAATCAACACTGTAGGATAGAACACATTCCAGTTTGCCAAACAAAGTGTTTCTCCCAAACGGACTATTTTTGTGATGACAGCCCTTGTCGACTACCTATCTGCTACCTGCACCTGTGGCGCGTGAACGCACATTCCGATAGGGGCTGGGCGCGGCCCGGAACAGTTCTGATTGGAGCAGCCCTCAGGAAAATTACAAAAGACCGCCTGATTGTCTTTCGGTCACTGAAGTTTCGGTAGACCTATAGGCTATTCAATGGGCACTTTTCTTTTCCTCATAGTTTCGGGACCTGGGTTTCAAGTTTCAACTGTACAGCCGCTAAACAAAGGAATGGAACAATATAAACCAAATGAAAAAAAGCTCCAAGAGGGCCTCACAACCTCAGCTGTAGCCTGGAGTGGAAGGACTTAACTGGGTATGCCTTTTTCAGGCTGATATTCATATTGGCCATATTAAGCTCTTATTAGCCTACAAATCATTGTTTTGATTTGATAATAGCACTTACAGCTTTCTAAACAAAAAATGTAGACATTTATTGTCTGTTCACATATATTTTAAGGATATTTATACAGACATTTTTATAAAACCTGTGTAAACTGTATTTATAATTATATGGCAATATTTTAGATTGACAATAATTAGTAGCTATTTAATAATTAGCTACAATAATAATAATAGGACCATTTTCACCCCATTTTGGAACTTCGGGGGTTTATGACATAGTCCCTCTAGTAATTTAATGGTCACTCTGTCATAAACCATGTCAAAAATGTTAAGAATGGCAGGAGATTAGCTGTAAAACTGCACATTTTACTCACTGCCTCACAGCAATATGTGTAGAATTGCAATGCATTTTCTTTAAAAATACAACACTTTCTCAGCTTCATGGCAAAATGTGTAGAATAGCATGAGATTAGCTATAAGCAGTGGAGGAAAAAACACCCAATTGTGATACTTGAGTAAAAGTATAGATACCTTAATAGAAAGTTACTCAAGCAAAAGTGAAAGTCAGCCAGTAAAATACTACTTGGGTAAAAGTCTAAAACTAGTTGGTTTTAAATATACTTAAATATAAAAAGTACATGTAATTGCTAAAATATACTTAAGTATCAAAGTAAAAGTATAAATATTTAAAAAATCCTAATATTAAGCAAAGCTTGTTTTAAGGATAGCCAGGGGCACTCTCCAACACTCAGACATGATTTACAAAATCTTGATAAGTGTGTGAATTTGATATTTTTTCTGTCCTGCTAAGTGTTCAAAATGTAACAAGTACTTTTGGTTGCCAGGGAAAATGTATGGAGTAAAATGTACAGAATTTTCTTTAGGAATGTAGTGAAATAAAAGTTGACAAAAATATAGATAGTAAATTAATGTACAGATACCCCCAAAAACTTCTTAAGTAGTACTTTAAAGTATTTTTACTTTAGTACTTTACATCACTGGCTATAAGACTGCAACTGTTTTTCTTTGTGTAGAATGTGTAGAATTCTTTAGGCTTTCTCAGATCTTGCAGGGGTCACGGTATGCCACTGCTACAAATGGGGGACAAGTGGGTAAAAAATTTAATCCGTGCATTTTTGTAGGACTGCGCATTGCCTGTGATAGAATAGCAATAGCCAACATACACCACAAGATGGCTGTAGAATTGCAGATGTCATCTAGTGGGCAAAACACTAGTGATGGCCAGAAAGAGAAAACATCCCTTTCCCCCAGAAGTTTAATATTTGTCAATCATCAAATGTTGCCCGGAAAACAATAAAATTGCTACAAACGAATAAGCAACATATTTTTCATTTAATCTCATTTAGGCCTGTAGTAAATGTGGAATTTCCATCCAACCATTTCATGTAGTTTAATTACTAAACGCATGAAAAGTCTGATGGAAACAGGAAATGCCGGTTCAATTGTATGAATGCCAACAGGCAATTTGTTTATTCGACATGAGAGAAATGGCGGTGGAAACGCATTTAAGCGCAAATATTGATATAATAACCATCATATCGAAGTACATCTGGAGTCATTCGATGATATCCTGTGTAGTCATCCCACTATGACTTGGGAAAGCATGCAGTTTATTAGGCTACAGATGAAATAAATGATGATGAACTTCAGAGGTGGTGAATGTGGAAGGCGGTGCTCCTTTCCAATGAATATCGAGGGTATTTTTCTGGTGACATGATGATCGATGCTTGGCTGCCGTTTGACAAATACGAATAATATTGCTCTTATCCATAATAATCTCATACTGTTGGTACCCTACCCGCACTATATCTTTGAGTTGTTGGCTAGAGCGCATGTACCAAGACCAGAGTGGGCAAAAGTTTCTGTGACTAAAACATCATTCGAGTTGAAAATGCGATGAAAACCATTGTAACTTGTATTTTTCATTCAGTACATGGGAATTTAAACGCAAAAGTTTTTTATGTGCACTACGTCATCACGCACAGCATTTTATCGGAAATAAGTCCGTTTGATGGAAACATCTCTGGTGGGAAAATATGCATATTGTTTTATGCAGATTTTAGAATATTGACACCGAAATCTGTGGCAAATTGGATGGAAACCTAGTTTATGTCAGTCACAACATCACCATAATGTATTATGCACAAAACTGACTGCAGACGTTAAATCGAGAGCGTTAAATCGAAATGTGTCACTTGGAGCTTGGGCTAGGGCGAGTCCTGTACATAAACCCTGGACTGCAGGTGCTATGTATTGACTATTGAGAGGCTTTGAAGCCTCAGTCCTCCATAGGAACGAATAGAATTCTACAGTATTTCAATTAAATATTTCAAGGACAAAATGACATGTATTTAAGTATTTTTGTTGTTGTAGCGGGGACAGTAACATTAGTCATCTAAAAAAAAGTTATACTTTAAGGAAGATGTTTTCAGTCAAAAGTTTGGACACACCTACTCATTCAATGGATTTTCTTTATTTTCATTTTTTTCTACATTGTAGAATAATAGTAAAGGCATCAAAAAAATATGAAATAACACACATGGAATAATGTAGTAACCAAAAAAGTGTTAAACAAATCTAAATTATTTTATATTTGAGATTTTTCAAAGTAGCCACCCTTTGACTTGATGACAGCTTTACATACTCTTGGCATTCTCTCAACCAGCTTCACGAGGTAGTCACCTGGAATACATTTCAATTAACAGGTGTGCCCTGTTAAAAGTTAATTTGTGGAATTTCTTTCCAATCAGTTGTGTTGTGACATGGTAGTGGTGGTATACAGAAGATGGCCCTATTTGGTAAAAGACCAACTCCATTTTATGGCAAAAACAGCTCAAATAAGCAAATAGAAATGACAGTCCATCATTACTTTAAGACATGAGGGTCAGTCAATCTGGAAAATGTCAAGAACTTTGAAAGTTTCTTCAAGTGCAGTCGCAAAAACCATCAAGTGCTATGATGAAACTAGCTCTCATGAGGACCGCCACAGGAAAGGAAGACTCAGAGTTATCTCTGCTGCGGAGGATAAATGTATTAGTTACCAGTCTCAGAAATTGTACCCCAAATAAATGCTTCACAGAGTTCAAGTAACAGACACATCTCAACATCAACAGTTCAGAGGAGACTGTGTGAATCAGGCCAACGTGGTCGAATTGCTGCAAAGAAACCACTACTAAAGGACCCCATTAATAAAAAGAGACTTACTTGGGCCAAGAAAAAAGCAGCCAACTAGTGCTCAGCATATGTGGGAACTCCTTCAAGACTGTTGGAAATGTATTCCAGGGGAAGCTGTTTAAGAGAATGCCAAGAGTGTTCAAAACTGTCATCAAGGCAAAGGGTGGCTACTTTGAATAATCTCAAATATACACTTTTTTGGTTACCACATGATTCCATATGTGTTATTTCACAGCTTTGATGTCTTCACTATTATTCTACAGAAAATGTAGAAAATAGTCAAAATAAAGAAAATCCATGAATGAGTTGGTGTGTCCAAACTTCTGACTGGTACTGTATAAATATATATTTTATGTTTAGTTAACATAATATAATTGAAAAGTATGCATTAAGGTGTCTGTGATATATTAAATGTGGTAAAACACAAGGTTGGGCAGTGCCAAGATGGAGGCACGGCGGCATCAGCCTAGTGCCCCTTAAATACATCTAGTGTATCTATAAATCATTGGTCCTGTACGGCTGCAGACTCCGTCGATTCAAGGAGGAACTGAGATGAGCATCACTAGGCTATCAAATAAACAGCACACATAGACCTACCGTTTCAATAGGGAGCCGTTACCCGTCTCTTGAAGTAAGTCTATTTAAATGCATATGTTTTTATCTCTGAAATATAATATATGTTTAGAAGAAAAGGATGGGTTTGCATAGGCGTATATTGACAACCCACAATAAACACTGCTGAGTTGAACCGCTATTCTGTGATGCCAAGTAGAGAATTTCTGTTTGAATGACATGACAATCCCGTTGTACCCGAGTTTTCGCTTGTTTTGTGTTCGCTGTCTTTATAATGGGTTATGGGAATGTGTAGACGTAACGGGACTGCTCATATAAACTGGCGCTGCCAACAACTGGTTCCCATTGAATGAAAGCAGGATAGCAGATTTCATCATGACGCAATCTGTGTTACTGTCGGAGCATCATAGCCAATAACACGCTCATTGAGACTAATATAATGATACTAATTGGATGATTGATTCACATACTAGCCTATATTTATCCAATGATAGGTTATGTATTTTCTTCATGTCTGCATCCTATAGCCTATAGTCTTAGACCGAAGGCGGTTTGTTGACGCCTCGATCAGTTTTACGAAGAACAGCATCACTTAGGCCTACAGCAAGGGCAGTGGGTGGTTTTGCGTGTGTTTGTTAACTGTGGGCTATGTCACTGCATGGACAACACAGTCTCACAAACAATTCGTGCATATATGTAAAAAATGCATTTCAGCAAATTTCGTGCGTTTTCAGCTCATTTCGTGCGTTTTTGTGCGTTTTTGTGGCTTAATTCGTGAGAAAAAAACACGAATTTATGTGCTTCTTAATTCGTGCGAAAAGACACCAATTTAACCAGTAGGCTACACACGAGCCTTTTCAACAACCATATTGACGCGATAGTTTATATTTAATTTTTGTTCTTAAACTCGATGTAGGATCAGGCAAAATCCCTTGAGTTATGCAGGTTTGGTCCTCTGTTGGTTGCCATGTATTTATTTTTTTGTTTTTAATCTCGATGTTGGATCAGGCAAAATCCCTTGAGTTGCGCACTTTATGCAGGTTTGGACCTCGGTTGGTTGCCATGTGTCCATATCGAGTGGTGTGGTCATGATGTCTAGGTCCGCTTGTCAACGGATGTGGAAAGCATAGTGCAACCTAGGAGTTTGGTTTCTAGTTTTGAGTCGGTTGATCCACCTCCATCTCTGACACGTGGAAACCGGAGGGGGGAAGGGAGGGGCTGCACTCCACACATATGGGCGTAGGCCGGAGGGGTCCAGGCGCGGCCGGCCAAAGTTGTGGGCCCCATGGTTGCCCACTTGTAGATTGACCCATTGGTTGGGTTAAAGAGTCGTCTGTCCGTAGGGTGGGGTTAGGGTTAGTTCCAGTTGGAGTTATGGTTAGGTATAGTTAGTAGAATTGTTCAAGGTTAGGATAAGGTATATAGTCACGTATATGGTTGTTGCAAAGGCTTGTGTGCCTACTGGTTAAATTCGTGTCTTTTCCCACGAATTAAGTAGCACATAAATTCGTGTATTTTCGAACTAATTGAACCACACAGAAACGCACGAAATCTGCTGAAATACATTTGGTACTTAAATGCGCGAATTGGATGTGAGGCTGGGCTGGCATGGACGACATGCTCAAAAGCACTGTGCTTCTAGAGAGCCTTAGCTTTGATCTGTTTGATCTTTTAGCTGTTTATTGTGTGAGTGTGTGTGTGTGTGTGTGTGTTGTGTGTGTGTGTGTGTGTGTGTGTGTGTGTGTGTGTGTGTGTGTATGTGTGTGTGTGTGTGTGTGTGTGTGTGTGTGTGTGTGTGTGTGTGTGTGTGTGTGACCGTGAATCAGACTCAGATCAGCATAGTTATGAAGATCAAGGTCTTTCTCATCTTCATCATCCTCTTCCGCCTCCTCCTCTTCCGCCTCCTCCTCTTCCTCATCATCCTTTTCCTCCTATTACTCATGTTTATTCTCTTCCTCCTCATCCTCTTCCTCCTCTTACTCATCATCCTCTTCTTCCTCCTGCTCCTCCTCCTCATAATTAAAGGTCACTTTCTCATGCTTTCTGACAGTGTGGGAGTACAGTTTCCTTGTTGTCAGGGTAACAAGAGCTTCTTTGTCCTGGGTTCCTTCCTGGTTGTATGTCAGGTTTATATCCGAGTCCCCTGAGTGTGCTCTTGGTCTGAAAATAGCCATAAGGGGTGTATCTCAATAGTCTCAAGTTCCTCCTCTCTTTACATATCTCTCTTTACCAACACTGACTGATCTACGACTGTGTGTTTCACATCAGTGCAGATGAAGGAAAGGATAGAAGGATAGTCATCTTTTTAGATTGGGATCTATGTACAACTGAACTCCTTAAAACCTCTTAGATGTAAAGTCCCCTGTTTAGGGGACCTTCTTGGTTCTGGTATCGGTTCTAACTGACATTTTCGATTACATATCGATCTGTGGACACCGTAGATCGAAATGGCTTGCACTGAGCGTAAGCCCTGGTTCCCACAGACCCGGTAGTATTTCTGAGCCTGTGTTACCTAGGATGTGAAATCTAAAACCATCTGAAACTGTCCATCAACTCTTGGCTGAATCCTAAGTCACTGCCACTGACAAAGCACTGCAAACTATACACCGTAGTGCAGCAGGAGGGAGTGGTTTCATCACTGTAGCACATTCAGAGACCCATTTATAGCTGGAAATATAAAACAATTCATAGATTTGTAGGAAAAACACACTTTCTGTTGTCATAGACAGACAAGATGAATATGAGATGAAAGGTGTGAACGTCTCCCATCGCTGGGACACATTCACACCGCTGGGACACGTTCACACCGATGGGACACGTTCACACCGCTGGGACACGTTCACACCGATGGGACACGTTCACACCGATGGGACACGTTCACACCGATGGGACACGTTCACACCGATGGGACACGTTCACACCGATGGGACACGTTCACACCGCTGGGACACGTTCACACCGATGGGACACGTTCACACCGATGGGACACGTTCACACCGATGGGACACGTTCACACCGATGGGACACGTTCACACCGCTGGGACACGTTCACACCGATGGGACACGTTCACACCGATGGGACACGTTCACACCGATGGGACACGTTCACACCGCTGGGACACGTTCACACCGATGGGACACGTTCACACCGCTGGGACACGTTCACACCGATGGGACACGTTCACACCGCTGGGACACGTTCACACCGATGGGACACGTTCACACCGATGGGACACGTTCACACCGCTGGGACACGTTCACACCGATGGGACACGTTCACACCGATGGGACACGTTCACACCGATGGGACACGTTCACACCGATGGGACACGTTCACACCGATGGGACACGTTCACACCGATGGGACACGTTCACACCGATGGGACACGTTCACACCGCTGGGACACGTTCACACCGATGGGACACGTTCACACCGCTGGGACACGTTCACACCGATGGGACACGTTCACACCGATGGGACACGTTCACACCGATGGGACACGTTCACACCGATGGGACACGTTCACACCGATGGGACACGTTCACACCGATGGGACACGTTCACACCGATGGGACACGACACCGATGGGACACGTTCACACCGATGAGACACGTTCACACCGATGGGACACGTTCACACCGATGGGACACGTTCACACCGATGGGACACGTTCACACCGATGGGACACGTTCACACCGATGGGACACGTTCACACCGATGGGACACGTTCACACCGATGGGACACGTTCACACCGATGGGACACGTTCACACCGATGGGACACGTTCACACCGATGGGACACGTTCACACCGATGAGACACGTTCACACCGCTGGGACACGTTCACACCGATGGGACACATTCACACCGATGGGACACGTTCACACCGATGGGACACGTTCACACCGATGGGACACGTTCACACCGATGGGACACGTTCACACCGATGGGACACGTTCACACCGATGGGACACGTTCACACCGATGGGACACGTTCACACCGATGGGACACGTTCACACCGATGGGACACGTTCACACCGATGGGACACATTCACACCGATGGGACATGTTCACACCGATGAGACACGTTCACACCGATGGGACACGTTCACACCGCTGGGACACGTTCACACCGATGGGACACGTTCACACCGATGGGACACGTTCACACCGATGGGACACGTTCACACCGATGGGACACGTTCACACCGATGGGACACGTTCACACCGATGGGACACGTTCACACCGCTGGGACACGTTCACACCGATGGGACACTTTCACACCGATGGGACACGTTCACACCGATGGGACACGTTCACACCGATGGGACACGTTCACACCGATGGGACACGTTCACACCGATGGGACACGTTCACACCGATGGGACACGTTCACACCGCTGGGACACGTTCACACCGATGGGACACGTTCACACCGATGGGACACGTTCACACCGATGGGACACGTTCACACCGATGGGACACGTTCACACCGATGGGACACGTTCACACCGATGGGACACGACACCGATGGGACACGTTCACACCGCTGGGACACGTTCACACCGATGGGACACGACACCGATGGGACACGTTCACACCGATGGGACACGTTCACACCGATGGGACACGTTCACACCGATGGGACACGTTCACACCGATGGGACATGTTCACACCGATGAGGGACACGTTCACACCGATGGGACACGTTCACACCGATGGGACACGTACACACCGATGGGACACGTTCACACCGATGGGACACATTCACACCGATGGGACACGTTCACACCGATGGGACACGTTCACACCGATGGGACACGACACCGATGGGACACGTTCACACCGATGAGACACGTTCACACCGATGGGACACGTTCACACCGATGGGACACTTTCACACCGATGGGACACGTTCACACCGATGGGACACGTTCACACCGATGGGACACGTTCACACCGATGGGACACGTTCACACCGATGGGACACGTTCACACCGCTGGGACACGTTCACACCGATGGGACACTTTCACACCGATGGGACACGTTCACACCGATGGGACACGTTCACACCGATGGGACATGTTCACACCGATGGGACACGTTCACACCGATGGGACACGTTCACACCGATGGGACACATTCACACCGATGGGACACGTTCACACCGATGGGACACGTTCACACCGCTGGGACACGTTCACACCGATGGGACACGTTCACACCGATGGGACACGTTCACACCGATGGGACACGTTCACACCGATGGGACACGTTCACACCGATGGGACACTTTCACACCGATGGGAGCAGAAGTTTTGGTCAAGAGAGACCTTTAGAAATATGCCATTTTTCTCTCACACTAAACATACAAATATGTATTTTACAGTTATGAGGAAGGTCAAATTGTATAGTTAGTCGTTTTATAATTTGATTATACTATATTTAGAAAGCATATAAGTCGTTTCAAGCCTTATTCATACAGTTTTGTTGAATAGGAAATACACCATATCAAATATTTGATATTTTCACATTTGTATCATATTTGTACTGTGTACTTGAGCTTGTGTCGTCAAAAGTGACTACACCTCGGAAATGTATTAAAAAATATATCAGAAAGGTGAGATTTGAACCTTCTTGGAGTATGCAGCATTATTAGTTATTGTTATGTAGATGA
>NC_068454.1:13160323-13190323 GCF_023373465.1 Oncorhynchus keta
ACAAAATTGCTTCCAACACTCTACTCAGCAAACTGGATGCAGTTTATCACAGTGCCATCCGTTTTGTCACTAAAGCCCCTTATACTACCCACCACTGCGACTTGTATGCTCTAGTCGGCTGGCCCTCGCTACATATTCGTCGCCAGACCCACTGGCTCCAGGTCATCTACAAGGCCATGCTAGGTAAAGCTCCGCCTTATCTCAGTTCACTGGTCACGATGGCAACACCCATCCGTAGCACGCGATCCAGCAGGTGTATCTCACTGATCATCCCTCAAGCCAACACCTCATTCGGCCGCCTTTCGTTCCAGTACTCTGCTGCCTGTGACTGGAACGAATTGCAAAAATCGCTGAAGTTGGAGACTTTTATCTCCCTCACCAACTTCAAACATCAGCTATCTGAGCAGCTAACCGATCGCTGCAGCTGTACATAGTCTATTGGTAAATAGCCCACCCATTTTCACCTACCTCATCCCCACAGTTTTTATTTATTTACTTTTCTGCTCTTTTGCACACCAATATCTCTACCTGTACATGATCATCTGATCATTTATCACTCCAGTGTTAATCTGCAATATTGTAATTATTCGCCTACCTCCTCATGCCTTTTGCACACATTGTATATAGACTCCCCTTTTTTTCTACTGTGTTATTGACTAGTTAATTGTTTACTCCATGTGTAACTCTGTGTTGTCTGTTCACACTGCTATACTTTATCTTGGCCAGGTCGCAGTTGCAAATGAGAACTTGTTCTCAACTAGCCTACCTGGTTAAATAAAGGTGAAATAAAAATACAATTTTAAAAGATGCTGCACAAAAGAGAGACTGGGGCAGTAGAGGCTGCTGAGTGGGAAAACCAGGTTTTTGATACCATTCCATTCACTCCATTCCGCTCATTATTATGAGCCGTCCTCCCCGCAGCAGCCTTCACTGGAGTGGAGAATCGTTTTGCAAGACAGAGAGAGAGAGAGAGAGAGAGAGAGAGAGAGAGAGAGAGAGAGAGAGAGAGAGAGAGAAGCAAACTGAGTTGTTTTGAAACTGATATGAATATACAGGTTTATGCATTGAGCCAAACGAATGAGGGGCATTTGAGGACTCTTCTGGCTTGAAAACCACTTTCAGGTCAAAAGGGGAAGGGAGAGAGAGAGAGAGAGAGAGAGAGAGAGAGAGAGAGAGAGAGAGAGAGAGAGAGTGTCATAATTCCCCCAGTCTGTGACCAGGAGGACATGGCTGTACGTGTGGGTTTGACAGTTGGGCAGAGCGACAGATTGAGTTTCCTGTTTTCATTCAGTTGTGTCGAGATGCAACAGTGTACCTCTCTCTCTCTCTCTCTCTCTCTCTCTCTCTCTCTCTCTCTCTCTCTCTCTTTCTTCCCCTCTCTCTCTCGCTCTCTCTCTCTTTTCTCTCTCTCCCTCTTTCTTCCCCTCTCTCTCTCGCTCTCTCTCTCTCTTCTCTCTCTCTCTCTTTCTTCCCTTCTCTCTCTCTTTCTCTTTCTCTCTCTCTCTCTCTTTCTTCCCTCTCTCTCACTCTCTCTCTCTCTCTCTCTCTCTCTCTCTCTCTCTCTCTCTCTCTCTCTCTCTCTTTTCTTTCCCTCTCTCGCTCTCTCTCTTTCTCTCTCCCTCTTTCTTCCCCTCTCTCTCGCTCTCTCTTTCTCTCTCTCTCTTTCTTCCCCCTCTCTCTCTCTTTCTCTCTCTCTCTCTCTCTCTCTCTCTCTCTCTCTCTCTCTCTCTCTCTCTCTCTCTACCTCTCTCTCTCTCTCTCTCTCTCTCTCCCGC
This sequence comes from Oncorhynchus keta, assembly GCF_023373465.1. Classification (NCBI taxonomy): domain Eukaryota; kingdom Metazoa; phylum Chordata; class Actinopteri; order Salmoniformes; family Salmonidae; genus Oncorhynchus; species Oncorhynchus keta. The sequence goes on from NC_068454.1 coordinate 13,162,099, forward strand.
TCTCTCTCTCTTCTCTCTCTCTCTCTCTCTCGCTCTCTCTCTCTTTCTCTCTCTCTCTTTCTTCCCCCCTCTCTCTCGCTCTCTCTCTATTTCTCTCTCTATCTCTTTCTCTCTCTCTTTCTTCCATTCTGTCTCTCTCTCTCTCTCTCTATTTCTCTCTCTATCTCTTTCTCTCTCTCTTTCTTCCATTCTGTCTCTCTCTCTATCTCTATTTCTCTTTTTCTTTTTCCCCTCCTCTCTCGCAATCTCTCTCTTGCTCTGTCTCTCTTTCTCTCTATCTTTCTCTGTCTCCCCCCTCTCTCCCTGTGACACATTCAGATTAGAAGAAAATATGTACATTTGGCATTGTACTCAGATCAGAACCTGACACAGTCTCTCTAAACATGTTCAGTGTGTGCGTTATTGTGTTTATGTCAGAGAATACACACAGACACACATGATTATGTTGCTTTGAAACATACTTTTATTTTTAAAATATGAGAACTGAAACCTACTCTTACCCCTTGTTCTCTTTAATATTAAAGGAGAGTTACAGTCAGGGGGTGTTGAGGTACAAAGTCTTCTGAATGTTATATCTGAGTGTTGATTCTAGTGGGGTTAATTGACACCACCTGCAGTGAATAAATTAAGTGTTCTTTGAGTCGCAATGGTCATAAAGGGTTTACTTTTAATTCAAACACATTCACTTAGACATAGGATGTTATGTATTGTGTGGCTGTAGGATTGTGACGCAGAGAACATGACTCATAGCCAGTCAGCTAGTGGCCGAGTGGGAGCGATAAGACACAGCCTATCAAATCAGGATCAAGGCTGGGTTGTTTTTCTGGTGTAATGCCTCTTTATATAGAGGTGTGGAAACACTGAGCAGAGGTGAGAGAACGGCGTGAGATTCGTGTTCATACAGACTTCTTATACCATGTAACATTCAGATAAGGAACTTGTAAAGACAATGTCATGTATTTCCTCTGGTAACAACCCTTGTTGCAAATACTGCAACAGTGGCACACAGATACACAATGAATGGGTTTTCTTGAGCATGTATTTGTTAGCCTGCTTGAAGCCTGCTTGAGACATTTTGTTCTTGTTCCAGTACTTCCTTGAAGTACTCACTGATCTGATGATAAACAAGGAGTGAAAGGAGTAAAAGCTAAATAATTTCTTTCACCTATTCAGTCATGTCAGAGGATCTGTGATTACTTCCGGGACCCATCCAATCTTTTAGAATATGCTGGGAGGAAGGAAGGAGCAAAGGATTCTGGGAGCTTGGCCTGCTTTTCGTGTTGTGTGTAGCAGGTGTTCTCTCTGGCCGGGACAGACTGGGATGGGTGCCTGTTTGCATGTGTGGTTATGCATGTGTGTGTGTGTGTTGTAGTATCTTTTTCTGTAAACTGTTGCTGGGCAAAACACTATGCCACAGGAGGCTGCTGAGGGGAGGACGGCTCATAGTAATGTCTGGAACGGAGCAAATGGAATGGCATCAAACATGTGGAAACCATGTATTTGATACCATTCCACTGATTCCACTCCTGTCATTACCATGAGCCCGTCCTCCCAAATGAAGGTGCCACCAACCTCCAGTGGACGACGTGTAATGAGAATTAGACAGCATTAGTTCTATGACACAAAAGATGAAGTGTAGATTGCCTTTTCTTCTCTCTCACGCTCTGTCTCTTCCTCTCCGTCTGTCTCTTGGCTCCCTGCAGCTGTGTGGAAAGTCACATTTCCCCTAACTCAGCCTCTTCACACTGCATGTGTTAGCACTTTTACAGACAGAGAATAGAAATCAGCCACCACAGGGCACAGACAATTACAGAGTTTCTCCATCATTGTGTTTCTCCTCTTCCACCAATCACTCACTGTTGTCAGATGCTTTCTTTTCCGAAAACCCAAAGATTCCTAGAACTTCACACACATTCCCTGGAGCATAGTGTCCCTCTGGGCCCTGAAGCTTGGAGTTTTCCCTCTCAGCTCGCCCATCACTTCATGAAAGTTTCCGAGCTGTTGAATATTTCAATAGGTTGTTAGGAATCAGGAACAACGATTATAGAGGAGCACCGACTCTGAGGCCAGAATAGAAAGCAAACTTTAAAGTATAGATTTAAGACTACTCTAAAGTATAGATTTAAGACTACTCTAAAGTATAGATGTAAGACTACTTTAAAGTATAGATTTAAGACTACTCTAAAGTATAGATGTAAGACTACTTTAAAGTATAGATTTCAGACTACTCTAAAGTATAGATGTAAAACTACTTTAAAGTACAGATGTAGATGTAGGATTGAGCTGAATAGTACATAAGAGGGGCGGCTGTGTTGTGGTGACATTGTGCTACTCATGACACTGTTTAGCGACAGTTCATGTGCCTCACCTTGATTCAGCAGAGTGGGAAGGGTCACGTAGATAACAAATAATGATCAGGTGAAGTGTGTGTCCACCATCCACTCCAACCATTCTGTTTCTATGGTGACGGTGGCTAATACCTTTGTTGTCATTATCTCTCTTTTCCTCCAGCTCCATCGCTAAGAGACCAGAGAGGAAGAGACCGTCACACAGGAAATGATCATTCCAACACACACACAGGGATCTGATCTGAAGACAGTGTTTGTGTGAGGAGGGCGTGTGGTGTCTGTTCTTAACCCCCTCCACCCCTTACCCAGAATCCTCTTCTCCAACCCCTCAGACCCCTAACCCCTGACCCTCAAGCCATGATGTCGGGGAAGGGGAAGGTTAGCCCGCGTCACCGGCCATGGTCCGTATACCGGGCTAACACCTTTGACCACTCTGCTGAGATGATGGGGCTGACACTGGCAGGTAAGGGTCCGTTTACTATAGTTACTGTAGTTAGACTATTTCTTATTGCCCACTGAGTTGATGCAGGCTGTCAAAATATGCATGTGCATAATCTTGCCTTGTTAGTCACTGTAGCTGTAGTAAAGAAACCGTTTCTCTGTGTTGTTGTAGGTAACAGTCAGGACCCAGATGAACCGGTGTTGGAGTTCAGCCTGGGTGAGTGTGGCGATGCTGAAGTCAACTTCTCACTGCTATTCAATTGTCTTTGATATATACAGTGCATTCAGAACGTTTTCAAACCCCTTGACTTTTTCCACATTTTGTTAGGTTACAGCCTTATTATAAAATCTACACACAATAGCCCACAATGACAAAGTGAAAACAGGTTTTTAGAAATGTTAGCACATTTATTAAACATTAAAAACAGAAATACCTTATTGACATAAGTATTCAGACCGTTTGCTATGAGACTCGAAATTGATCTCAGGTGCATCCTGTTTCCATTGATCATCCTTGAGATGTTTCAACAACCTGACTGGAGAACAGAGGGGCCTCCATCATTCTTAAATGGAAGATGTTTGGAACCACCAAGACACTTCCTCGAGCTGGCCGCCCGGCCAAACTGAGCAATCACGGGAGAAGGGCATTGGTCAGGGAGGTGACCAAGAATCCGATGGTCACTCTGACAGAGCTCCAGAATTCCTCTCTGGCGATGGGAGAACCTTCCAGAAGAACAACCATTTCTGCAGCAATCCACCAATCAGGCCTTTATGGTAGAGTGGCCAGACGGAAGCCAGTCCTCAGTAAATGGCACATAACAGCACTCGTGGAGTTTGCCAAAAGGAACCTAACGATTAGTCTGAAGGAAACCTGGCACCATCCCTACGGTGAAGCATGGTGGTAGCAGCATCATGCTGGATCATGCAGGATGTTTTTCAGCGGTGGGGACTGGTGGGTGGGACCATAACACTCTACACCATGTTGACCTAACCATAACGCTCTACACCATGTTGACCTAACCATAACGCTCTACACCATGTTGACCTAACCATAACGTAACCATTACGCTCTACACCATGTTGACCTAACCATAACGTAACCATAACGCTCTACACCATGTTGACCTAACCATAACGCTCTACACCATGTTGACCTAACCATAACGCTCTACACCATGTTGACCTAACCATAACGCTCTACATCATGTTGACCTAACCATAACACTCTACACCATGTTGACCTAACCATAACACTCTACACCATGTTGACCTAACCATAACGCTCTACACCATGTTGACCTAACCATAACACTCTACACCATGTTGACCTAACCATAACGCTCTACATCATGTTGACCTAACCATAACACTCTACACCATGTTGACCTAACCATAACGCTCTACACCATGTTGACCTAACCATAACGCTCTACACCATGTTGACCTAACCATAACGCTCTACACCATGTTGACCTAACCATAACACTCTACACCATGTTGACCTAACCATAACACTCTACACCATGTTGACCTAACCATAACGCTCTACACCATGTTGACCTAACCATAACGCTCTACATCATGTTGACCTAACCATAACACTCTACATGTTGACCTAACCATAACACTCTACATGTTGACCTAACCATAACGCTCTACATCATGTTGACCTAACCATAACACTCTACATGTTGACCTAACCATAACACTCTACACCATGTTGACCTAACCATAACACTCTACATGTTGACCTAACCATAACGCTCTACACCATGTTGACCTAACCATAACACTCTACATGTTGACCTAACCATAACGCTCTACATCATGTTGACCTAACCATAACACTCTACATGTTGACCTAACCATAACACTCTACACCATGTTGACCTAACCATAACACTCTACATGTTGACCTAACCATAACGCTCTACACCATGTTGACCTAACCATAACACTCTACATGTTGACCTAACCATAACGCTCTACACCATGTTGACCTAACCATAACACTCTACATGTTGACCTAACCATAACGCTCTACACCATGTTGACCTAACCATAACACTCTACACCATGTTGACCTAACCATAACACTCTACACCATGTTGACCTAACCATAACGCTCTACATCATGTTGACCTAACCATAACGCTCTACACCATGTTGACCTAACCATAACGCTCTACACCATGTTGACCTAACCATAACGCTCTACATCATGTTGACCTAACCATAACACTCTACACCATGTTGACCTAACCATAACACTCTACACCATGTTGACCTAACCATAACGCTCTACACCATGTTGACCTAACCATAACGCTCTACACCATGTTGACCTAACCATAACACTCTACACCATGTTGACCTAACCATAACATAACCATAACGCTCTACACCATGTTGACCTAACCATAACGCTCTACACCATGTTGACCTAACCATAACGCTCTACACCATGTTGACCTAACCATAACACTCTACACCATGTTGACCTAACCATAACGCTCTACATCATGTTGACCTAACCATAACACTCTACATCATGTTGACCTAACCATAACACTCTACCCCATGTTGACCTAACCATAACACTCTACACCATGTTGACCTAACCATAACACTCTACATCATGTTGACCTAACCATAACACTCTACACCATGTTGACCTAACCATAACACTCTACATCATGTTGACCTAACCATAACACTCTACACCATGTTGACCTAACCATAACACTCTACCCCATGTTGACCTAACCATAACACTCTACATCATGTTGACCTAACCATAACGCTCTACCCCATGTTGACCTAACCATAACACTCTACACCATGTTGACCTAACCATAACACTCTACACCATGTTGACCTAACCATAACACTCTACACCATGTTGACCTAACCATAACACTCTACACCATGTTGACCTAACCATAACGCTCTACACCATGTTGACCTAACCATAACACTCTACACCATGTTGACCTAACCATAACGTAACCATAACGCTCTACACCATGTTGACCTAACCATAACGTAACCATAACACTCTACACCATGTTGACCTAACCATAACGTAACCATAACACTCTACACCATGTTGACCTAACCATAACGTAACCATAACACTCTACACCATGTTGACCTAACCATAACGTAACCATAACGCTCTACACCATGTTGACCTAACCATAACGTAACCATAACACTCTACACCATGTTGACCTAACCATAACACTCTACACCATGTTGACCTAACCATAACGCTCTACACCATGTTGACCTAACCATAACGCTCTACACCATGTTGACCAAACCATAACACTCTACCCCATGTTGACCTAACCATAACACTCTACACCATGTTGACCTAACCATAACACTCTACACCATGTTGACCTAACCATAACACTCTACACCATGTTGACCTAACCATAACACTCTACACCATGTTGACCTAACCATAACACTCTACACCATGTTGACCTAACCATAACGCTCTACACCATGTTGACCTAACCATAACACTCTACACCATGTTGACCTAACCATAACACTCTACACCATGTTGACCTAACCATAACACTCTACACCATGTTGACCTAACCATAACACTCTACACCATGTTGACCTAACCATAACGCTCTACACCATGTTGACCTAACCATAACACTCTACACCATGTTGACCTAACCATAACATAACCATAACGCTCTACACCATGTTGACCTAACCATAACGCTCTACACCATGTTGACCTAACCATAACGCTCTACACCATGTTGACCTAACCATTACGTAACCATAACGCTCTACACCATGTTGACCTAACCATAACGTAACCATAACGCTCTACACCATGTTGACCTAACCATTACGTAACCATAACGCTCTACACCATGTTGACCTAACCATAACGTAACCAACATGATCTACACCACGATGACCTAAGGTTGCTGGATCGAATCCCCGAGCTGGACATGGTCAAAATGTGTCGTTCTGCCCCTGACCAAGGCAGTTAACCAAATGTTGCCCGGGAGGCAGTCATTGTAAATAAGAATTTGTTCTTAACTGACATGCCTAGTTAAATAAAGGTTCAATTAAAAATAATATGAAAACGCACTCAAGACCTCAGACTGGGGTGAAGATTCACCTTCCAACAGAACAATGACCCTAACCATATAGCCAGAACATTGGAGGAGTGGCTTCGGGACAAGTCTCTGAATGAGTGGCCCAGTCAGAGCCCGGACTTGAATCAGATGAACATCTCTGGAGAGACCTGACCTGTGCAGTGACTCTCCCCATCCAACCTGACAGAGCTTGAGAGGATCTGCAGAGAAGAATTGGAGAAACTCCCCAAATACAGGTGTGCCAAGCTTGTAGTGTCATACCCAAGAAGACTTGATGCTGTAATTGCTGCCAACGGTGCTTCAAGAAAGTACTGAGTAAAGGGTCTGAAGACTTATGTAAATATTTCTGTTTTTAAGAATAAATACATTTGCAAACATTTCTAAAACCTGTTTTTGCTTTGTCATTATGGGGTATTGTGTGTAGATTGATGAGGGGAAAAATCTACTTAACACATTTTTTAATAAGCCTGTAAAGTAATAAAATGTGGAAAAAGTCAAGGGGTCTGAAAACTTTCGAAATGCACGGTACACACCCATTGATTATTGAAGAGTGTAACTTATTAATTACTTCTGAGGTTAGTACAACTATCTTTCCTATCATAACACAAACTCTAAAGTTGTATTGCTCTGTCTATGAATTTAATAGTGGTTACCCCAGCTCCATCTCTCAACATTGTGCCATCAATGTTCATTTCCTCTGTTGTATTCCCAGCCTGCAGTGAACTGGTCACACAAGCGTTTGAGCGTAAGCCAATCAGCTTTGTGGCGGTCAGCTGTACAACTCCTCCCCAAGCCTTCTGGACCAAACACGCTCAGACAGAGATCATAGAGGTAGGACCACACCACTTTGACCTCCCAAATGTAACTAACATTGACCTAACCATAACATAACCAACACACTCTTCACCACCTTGACCTAACCATAAAGTAACCACACTGCTTTACACCACGTTGACCTAACCATAACATAACCACAAATCTCTACACCACGTTGACCTACACATAACATAACCATAAATCTCTACACATCGTTGACCTAACCATAACATAACCAACACGCTCTTCACCACGTTGACCTAACCATAACATAACCACAAATCTCTACACCACGTTGACCTACACATAACATAACCATAAATCTCTACACATCGTTGACCTAACCATAACATAACCAACACGCTCTTCACCACGTTGACCTAACCATAACGTAACCAACACGCTCTTCACCACGTTGACCTAACCATAACATAACCAACACGCTCTTCACCACGTTGACCTAACCATAACATAACCAACACGCTCTTTACCACGTTGACCTAACCATAACATAACCAACACGCTCTTCACCACGTTGACCTAACCATAACATAACCAACACACTCTTCACCACGTTGACCTAACCATAACATAACCAACACGCTCTTCACCACGTTGACCTGACCATAACATAACCAACACGCTCTTCACCACGTTGACCTAACCATAACATAACCAACACACTCTTCACCACGTTGACCTAACCATAACGTAACCAACACGCTCTTCACCACGTTGACCTAACCATAACATAACCAACACGCTCTTCACCACGTTGACCTAACCATAACATAACCAACACGCTCTTTACCACGTTGACCTAACCATAACATAACCAACACGCTCTTCACCACGTTGACCTAACCATAACGTAACCAACACACTCTTCACCACGTTGACCTAACCATAACGTAACCAACACGCTCTTTACCACGTTGACCTAACCATAACGTAACCAACACACTCTTCACCACGTTGACCTAACCATAACATAATCAACACACTCTTCACCACGTTGACCTAACCATAACGTAACCAACACGCTCTTCACCACGTTGACCTAACCATAATGTAACCAACACGCTCTTCACCACGTTGACCTAACCATAACGTAACCAACACGCTCTTCACCACGTTGACCTAACCATAATGTAACCAACACGCTCTTCACCACGTTGACCTAACCATAACGTCTTCCAACACGCTCTTCACCACGTTGACCTAACCATAATGTAACCAACACGCTCTTCACCACGTTGACCTAACCATAACATAACCAACACGCCCTTCACCACGTTGACCTAACCATAACATAACCAACACGCTCTTCACCACGTTGACCTAACCATAACATAACCAACACGCTCTTCACCACGTTGACCTAACCATAATGTAACCAACACACTCTTCACCACGTTGACCTAACCAACCATAATGTAACCAACACGCTCTTCACCACGTTGACCTAACCATAACATAACCAACACACTCTTCACCACGTTGACCTAACCATAACATAACCAACACACTCTTCACCACGTTGACCTAACCATAACGTAACCAACACACTCTTCACCACGTTGACCTAACCATAATGTAACCAACACGCTCTTCACCACGTTGACCTAACCATAATGTAACCAACACGCTCTTCACCACGTTGACCTAACCATAACATAACCAACACACTCTTCACCACGTTGACCTAACCATAATGTAACCAACACGCTCTTCACCACGTTGACCTGACCATAACATAACCAACACGCTCTTCACCACGTTGACCTAACCATAACATAACCAACACGCTCTTTACCACATTGACCTAACCATAACATAACCAACACGCACTTCACCACGTTGAAATAAAATTTGATTTGATTTGACCTAACCATAATGTAACCACACTGCTTTACACCACAATGAACACTGCCAATTCTCACACATTGGCCATGAGACACGCATTTGACCCTCTTCTCACATACACATGCCACACCTCATATCTCACCCATTGAAAAGTACTGCATTTATTTGTTTAATTACTCCATTGTATAGTCAGTGTGATAACTTTTCAACTGAGCTCCAAATCATTTAGAAATCAGAGCATCTGCGCCTGCAATTTAACATCACGAGCTGCACCTTTATCATTGTCCTGTCGCAGCACTGTGAACTGCGACACATTCTAGCATGTGATTGGTCTAGTTATGTAAAGGATCAAGGGGATTGAATGTACGTTGTAAAGAAAAGGTTCAAAAGACTGTAAAAAGAGCAGCACTGGAGACGTGTTTTATCTACAAAGTTGTCAACAAAAAGAGGTTGCTGTTACTCCCGTCCTTATTGCAGAATGCTGCCTTTTCACAGCATGTACTAAAGTCCATTTAATGCACACTTGCATTAGTCCCTCATTTGGTGATTGACGTTTTGGCTGTGACAACGAAACGGTAGCAGACAGATCTACAGTTTGTTTTAACAGGGAAGTTTGGTAGGGTGAACTGATGTGTAACTATGAAAATAATTTTGTCAAACAGATTGTGAAACCAAAAGTGTAAGTTTAATTCTAGAGGTAGGACAATACATAACACATCATTTGGGTAGAGTGTAGGAGCAGATTTATGCAATCTAGTCTTCAGGAGATTTTATTGGCTATTTACTTGATTTAGTCTGATCAGTGGAACAGTTCTCATTCTTAACAATGGGCTAAAATGTAGGGTAATTACTGTGCTTGTCAGCAAGAACACTACTGTTAATCCCCACACGTATTAAAATGTTCCACTTCTTACCAATTTTGCCAGTGGAATCACATATTTGAAATCTGATATGCCTATTTGTGTCACTGAAAATGAATTCGATGAGGCTATGTATTTTTGTAGCCATTCATGGACAGTTTTGAATAAGTCATACAAATAAGCATGGGATATTACATGCTCCAGGCCTCTCATGTAATTGTTTTACTTTTGAGTATTGGCAGAGATTGTAGGGGGACTCACAACTCATAAATGCATCATATCTTATGCAGAGTTAGATGGTGGCAAGGCTTTTCAACTCGTAAACCCCCTGAATATTCATATTCATTCGATTAAAAAAAAAATTGTGTGATTTTGAGAATTGGTATAACAAGAATACATTTACATTACATTTAAGTCATTTAGCAGACACTCTTATCCAGAGCGACTTACAAATTGGTGCATACACCTTATGACATCCAGTGGAACAGCCACTTTACAATAGTGCATCTAAATCTTTTTAGGGGGGTGAGAAGGATTACTTACCCTATCCTAGGTATTCCTTGAAGTTTCAGGTGTCTCCGGAAGGGAAGCACTTGGGAAACATAGATTGGGAGTGGCCAACCCTCCGAGAGAAAAAGCAGGATTTTCTTGAACTCCTATTTTAAAGAGTTCACCTAAATTACAAAATATTGTCACGGATGACTAGGAGTGGAAGGTAGGAATCAGGTGCAGAGAGCAGAGGGTTCACGGAAAAATGCACTTTATTCCGGCACAAAATGGTCATGCCAAAAAAACACAGGACGGAAAACACTGACCAACCCAAAACACAGGGCTGAAAACACTGACCAACCCCAAACACAGGGCTGAACACACTGACCAACCCAAAACACAGGGCTGAAAACACTGACCAACCCAAAACACAGGACGGAAAACACTGGCCAACCCAAAACACAGGGCTGAAAACACTGACCAACCCAAAACACAGGACGGAAAACACTGACCAACCCCAAACACAGGGCTGAACACACTGACCAACCCAAAACACAGGACGGAAAACACTGACCAACCCAAAACACAGGACGGAAAACACTGACCAACCCAAAACACAGGGCTGAAAACACTGACCAACCCCAAACACAGGGCTGAACACACTGACCAACCCAAAACACAGGGCTGAAAACACTGACCAACCCAAAACACAGGACGGAAAACACTGGCCAACCCAAAACACAGGGCTGAAAACACTGACCAACCCAAAACACAGGACGGAAAACACTGACCAACCCCAAACACAGGGCTGAACACACTGACCAACCCAAAACACAGGACGGAAAACACTGACCAACCCAAAACACAGGACGGAAAACACTGACCAACCCAAAACACAGGGCTGAAAACACTGACCAACCCCAAACACAGGGCTGAACACACTGACCAACCCAAAACACAGGGCTGAAAACACTGACCAACCCAAAACACAGGGCTGAAAACACTAACCAACCCAAAACACAGGACGGAAAACACTGACCAACCCAAAACACAGGGCTGAAAACACTGACCAACCCCAAACACAGGGCTGAAAACACTGACCAACCCCAAACACAGGGCTGAAAACACTGACCAACCGCAAAACACAGGACGGAAAACACTGACCAACCCAAAACACAGGGCTGAAAACACTGACGAACCCCAAACACAGGGCTGAACACACTGACCAACCCAAAACACAGGGCTGAAAACACTGACCAACCCAAAACACAGGACGAAAAACACTGACCAACCCCAAACACAGGGCTGAACACACTGACCAACCCAAAACACAGGACGGAAAACACTGACCAACCCAAAACACAGGACGGAAAACACTGACCAACCCAAAACACAGGGCTGAAAACACTGACCAACCCCAAACACAGGGCTGAAAACACTGACCAACCCCAAACACAGGGCTGAACACACTGACCAACCCAAAACGCAGGGCTGAATACACTGACCAACCCAAAACACAGGGCTGAAAACACTGACCAACCCCAACCACAGGGCTGAAAACACTGACCAACCCCAAACACAGGGCTGAACACACTGACCAACCCAAAACACAGGGCTGAAAACACTGACCAACCCAAAACACAGGGCTGAAAACACTGGCCAACCCCAAACACAGGGCGGAAAACACTGACCAACCCAAAACACAGGGCGGAAAACACTGACCAACCCAAAACACAGGGCTGAAAACACTAACCAACCCAAAACACAGGGCTGAAAACACTGACCAACCCAAAACACAGGGCTGAAAACACTGACCAACCCCAAACACAGGGCTGAAAACACTGACCAACCCCAAACACAGGGCTGAACACACTGACCAACCCAAAACACAGGGCTGAAAACACTGACCAACCCAAAACACAGGCTGAAAACACTGGCCAACCCCAAACACAGGATGGAAAACTCTGACCAACCCAAAACACAGGGCGGAAAACACTGACCAACCCAAAACACAGGGCTGAAAACACTAACCCACCCAAAACACAGGGCTGAAAACACTGACCAACCCCAAACACAGGGCTGAAAACACTGACCAACCCCAAACACAGGACTGAAAACACTGACCAACCCCAAACACAGGGCTGAAAACACCGACCAACCCCAAACACAGGGCTGAAAACACTGACCAACCCCAAACACAGGGCTGAAAACACTGACCAACCCAAAACACTGACCAACCCAAAACACAGGGCTGAAAACACTGACCAACCCAAACACAGGACGGAAAACACTGACCAACCCCAAACACAGGGCGAAAAACACTGACCAACCCCAAACACAGGGCTGAAAACACTGACCAACCCCAAACACAGGGCTGAAAACACTGACCAACCCAAAACACTGACCAACCCAAAACACAGGGCTGAAAACACTGACCAACCCAAACACAGGACGGAAAACACTGACCAACCCAAAACACAGGGCGGAAAACACTGACCAACCCAAAACACAGGGCTGAAAACACTAACCCACCCAAAACACAGGGCTGAAAACACTGACCAACCCCAAACACAGGGCTGAAAACACTGACCAACCCAAAACACAGGGCTGAAAACACTGACGAACCCCAAACACAGGGCTGAACACACTGACCAACCCAAAACACAGGGCTGAAAACACTGACCAACCCAAAACACAGGACGGAAAACACTGACCAACCCCAAACACAGGGCTGAACACACTGACCAACCCAAAACACAGGACGGAAAACACTGACCAACCCAAAACACAGGACGGAAAACACTGACCAACCCAAAACACAGGGCTGAAAACACTGACCAACCCCAAACACAGGGCTGAAAACACTGACCAACCCCAAACACAGGGCTGAACACACTGACCAACCCAAAACACAGGGCTGAAAACACTGACCAACCCAAAACACAGGGCTGAAAACACTGACCAACCCCAAACACAGGGCTGAAAACACTGACCAACCCCAAACACAGGGCTGAACACACTGACCAACCCAAAACACAGGGCTGAAAACACTGACCAACCCAAAACACAGGGCTGAAAACACTGGCCAACCCCAAACACAGGACGGAAAACACTGACCAACCCAAAACACAGGGCGGAAAACACTGACCAACCCAAAACACAGGGCTGAAAACACTAACCCACCCAAAACACAGGGCTGAAAACACTGACCAACCCCAAACACAGGGCTGAAAACACTGACCAACCCCAAACACAGGGCTGAAAACACTGACCAACCCCAAACACAGGGCTGAACACACTGACCAACCCAAAACACAGGGCTGAAAACACTGACCAACCCAAAACACAGGGCTGAAAACACTGGCCAACCCCAAACACAGGATGGAAAACTCTGACCAACCCAAAACACAGGGCTGAACACACTGACCAACCCAAAACACAGGGCTGAAAACACTGACCAACCCAAAACACAGGGCTGAAAACACTGACCAACCCCAAACACAGGGCTGAAAACACTGACCAACCCCAAACACAGGGCTGAAAACACTGACCAACCCCAAACACAGGGCTGAAAACACTGACCAACCCCAAACACAGGGCTGAAAACACTGACCAACCCCAAACACAGGGCTGAAAACACTGACCAACCCAAAACACTGACCAACCCAAAACACAGGGCTGAAAACACTGACCAACCCAAACACAGGACGGAAAACACTGACCAACCCCAAACACAGGGCGGAAAACACTGACCAACCCCAAACACAGGGCTGAAAACACTGACCAACCCCAAACACAGGGCTGAAAACACTGACCAACCCAAAACACTGAACAACCCAAAACACAGGGCTGAAAACACTGACCAACCCAAACACAGGACGGAAAACACTGACCAACCCAAAACACAGGGCGGAAAACACTGACCAACCCAAAACACAGGGCTGAAAACACTAACCCACCCAAAACACAGGGCTGAAAACACTGACCAACCCCAAACACAGGGCTGAAAACACTGACCAACCCCAAACACAGGGCTGAAAACACTGACCAACCCCAAACACAGGGCTGAAAACACTGACCAACCCAAAACACAGGGCTGAAAACACTGACCAACCCAAAACACAGGGCTGAAAACACTGGCCAACCCCAAACACAGGACGGAAAACACTGACCAACCCAAAACACAGGGCGGAAAACACTGACCAACCCAAAACACAGGGCTGAAAACACTAACCCACCCAAAACACAGGGCTGAAAACACTGACCAACCCCAAACACAGGGCTGAAAACACTGACCAACCCCAAACACAGGACTGAAAACACTGACCAACCCCAAACACAGGGCTGAAAACACTGACCAACCCCAAACACAGGGCTGAAAACACTGACCAACCCCAAACACAGGGCTGAAAACACTGACCAACCCCAAACACAGGGCTGAAAACACTGACCAACCCAAAACACTGACCAACCCAAAACACAGGGCTGAAAACACTGACCAACCCCAAACACAGGGCTGAAAACACTGACCAACCCCAAACACAGGGCTGAAAACACTGACCAACCCCAAACACAGGACGGAAAACACTGACCAACCCAAAACACAGGGCTGAAAACACTGACCAACCCCAAACACAGGGCTGAACACACTGACCAACCCAAAACACAGGGCTGAAAACACTGACCAACCCAAAACACAGGACGGAAAACACTGGCCAACCCAAAACACAGGGCTGAAAACACTGACCAACCCCAAACACAGGACGGAAAACACTGACCAACCCCAAACACAGGGCTGAACACACTGACCAACCCAAAACACAGGACGGAAAACACTGACCAACCCAAAACACAGGACGGAAAACACTGACCAACCCAAAACACAGGGCTGAAAACACTGACCAACCCCAAACACAGGGCTGAACACACTGACCAACCCAAAACACAGGGCTGAAAACACTGACCAACCCAAAACACAGGGCTGAAAACACTGACCAACCCAAAACACAGGACGGAAAACACTGACCAACCCAAAACACAGGGCTGAAAACACTGACCAACCCCAAACACAGGGCTGAAAACACTGACCAACCCCAAACACAGGGCTGAAAACACTGACCAACCCAAAACACAGGACGGAAAACACTGACCAACCCAAAACACAGGGCTGAAAACACTGACCAACCCCAAACACAGGGCTGAAAACACTGACCAACCCAAAACACAGGGCGGAAAACACTGACCAACCCCAAACACAGGGCTGAACACACTGACCAACCCAAAACACAGGACGGAAAACACTGACCAACCCCAAACACAGGGCTGAAAACACTGACCAACCCCAAACACAGGGCTGAAAACACTGACCAACCCAAAACACAGGACGGAAAACACTGACCAACCCAAAACACAGGGCTGAAAACACTGACCAACCCAAAACACAGGGCTGAAAACACTGACCAACCCAAAACACAGGACGGAAAACACTGACCAACCCCAAACACAGGGCTGAACACACTGACCAACCCAAAACACAGGACGGAAAACACTGACCAACCCAAAACACAGGACGGAAAACACTGACCAACCCAAAACACAGGGCTGAAAACACTGACCAACCCCAAACACAGGGCTGAAAACATTGACCAACCCCAAACACAGGGCTGAAAACACTGACCAACCCAAAACACAGGGCTGAAAACACTGACCAACCCAAAACACAGGGCTGAAAACACTGGCCAACCCCAAACACAGGACGGAAAACACTGACCAACCCAAAACACAGGGCGGAAAACACTGACCAACCCAAAACACAGGGCTGAAAACACTAACCCACCCAAAACACAGGGCTGAAAACACTGACCAACCCCAAACACAGGGCTGAAAACACTGACCAACCCCAAACACAGGGCTGAAAACACTTTCCAACCCCAAACACAGGGCTGAACACACTGACCAACCCAAAACACAGGGCTGAAAACACTGACCAACCCAAAACACAGGGCTGAAAACACTGGCCAACCCCAAACACAGGACGGAAAACACTGACCAACCCAAAACACAGGGCGGAAAACACTGACCAACCCAAAACACAGGGCTGAAAACACTAACCCACCCAAAACACAGGGCTGAAAACACTGACCAACCCCAAACACAGGGCTGAAAACACTGACCAACCCCAAACACAGGGCTGAAAACACTGACCAACCCCAAACACAGGGCTGAACACACTGACCAACCCAAAACACAGGGCTGAAAACACTGACCAACCCAAAACACAGGGCTGAAAACACTGGCCAACCCCAAACACAGGATGGAAAACACTGACCAACCCAAAACACAGGGCGGAAAACACTGACCAACCCAAAACACAGGGCTGAAAACACTAACCCACCCAAAACACAGGGCTGAAAACACTGACCAACCCCAAACACAGGGCTGAAAACACTGACCAACCCCAAACACAGGACTGAAAACACTGACCAACCCCAAACACAGGGCTGAAAACACTGACCAACCCCAAACACAGGGCTGAAAACACTGACCAACCCCAAACACAGGGCTGAAAACACTGACCAACCCCAAACACAGGGCTGAAAACACTGACCAACCCAAAACACTGACCAACCCAAAACACAGGGCTGAAAACACTGACCAACCCAAACACAGGACGGAAAACACTGACCAACCCCAAACACAGGGCGGAAAACACTGACCAACCCCAAACACAGGGCTGAAAACACTGACCAACCCCAAACACAGGGCTGAAAACACTGACCAACCCAAAACACTGACCAACCCAAAACACAGGGCTGAAAACACTGACCAACCCAAACACAGGACGGAAAACACTGACCAACCCAAAACACAGGGCGGAAAACACTGACCAACCCAAAACACAGGGCTGAAAACACTAACCCACCCAAAACACAGGGCTGAAAACACTGACCAACCCCAAACACAGGGCTGAAAACACTGACCAACCCCAAACACAGGGCTGAAAACACTGACCAACCCCAAACACAGGGCTGAACACACTGACCAACCCAAAACACAGGGCTGAAAACACTGGCCAACCCCAAACACAGGATGGAAAACACTGACCAACCCAAAACACAGGGCTGAAAACACTGACCAACCCCAAACACAGGGCTGAAAACACTGACCAACCCCAAACACAGGACTGAAAACACTGACCAACCCCAAACACAGGGCTGAAAACACTGGCCAACCCCAAACACAGGGCTGAAAACACTGACCAACCCCAAACACAGGGCTGAAAACACTGACCAACCCCAAACACAGGGCTGAAAACACTGACCAACCCAAAACACTGACCAACCCAAAACACAGGGCTTAAAACACTGACCAACCCAAAACACAGGGCTGAAAACACTGACCAACCCCAAACACAGGGCTGAACACACTGACCAACCCAAAACACAGGGCTGAAAACACTGACCAACCCAAAACACAGGGCTGAAAACACTGACCAACCCAAAACACAGGACGGAAAACACTGACCAACCCAAAACACAGGGCTGAAAACACTGACCAACCCCAAACACAGGGCTGAAAACACTGACCAACCCCAAACACAGGGCTGAAAACACTGACCAACCCAAAACACAGGACGGAAAACACTGACCAACCCAAAACACAGGGCTGAAAACACTGACCAACCCCAAACACAGGGCTGAACACACTGACCAACCCAAAACACAGGGCTGAAAACACTGACCAACCCAAAACACAGGACGGAAAACACTGACCAACCCCAAACACAGGGCTGAACACACTGACCAACCCAAAACACAGGACGGAAAACACTGACCAACCCAAAACACAGGACGGAAAACACTGACCAACCCAAAACACAGGGCTGAAAACACTGACCAACCCCAAACACAGGGCTGAAAACATTGACCAAACCCAAACACAGGGCTGAAAACACTGACCAACCCATAACACAGGGCTGAAAACACTGACCAACCCAAAACACAGGGCTGAAAACACTGGCCAACCCCAAACACAGGACGGAAAACACTGACCAACCCCAAACACAGGGCTGAAAACACTGACCAACCCCAAACACAGGGCTGAAAACACTTTCCAACCCCAAACACAGGGCTGAACACACTGACCAACCCAAAACACAGGGCTGAAAACACTGACCAACCCAAAACACAGGGCTGAAAACACTGGCCAACCCCAAACACAGGACGGAAAACACTGACCAACCCAAAACACAGGGCGGAAAACACTGACCAACCCAAAACACAGGGCTGAAAACACTAACCCACCCAAAACACAGGGCTGAAAACACTGACCAACCCCAAACACAGGGCTGAAAACACTGACCAACCCCAAACACAGGGCTGAAAACACTGACCAACCCCAAACACAGGGCTGAACACACTGACCAACCCAAAACACAGGGCTGAAAACACTGACCAACCCAAAACACAGGGCTGAAAACACTGGCCAACCCCAAACACAGGATGGAAAACACTGACCAACCCAAAACACAGGGCGGAAAACACTGACCAACCCAAAACACAGGGCTGAAAACACTAACCCACCCAAAACACAGGGCTGAAAACACTGACCAACCCCAAACACAGGGCTGAAAACACTGACCAACCCCAAACACAGGACTGAAAACACTGACCAACCCCAAACACAGGGCTGAAAACACTGACCAACCCCAAACACAGGGCTGAAAACACTGACCAACCCCAAACACAGGGCTGAAAACACTGACCAACCCCAAACACAGGGCTGAAAACACTGACCAACCCAAAACACTGACCAACCCAAAACACAGGGCTGAAAACACTGACCAACCCAAACACAGGACGGAAAACACTGACCAACCCCAAACACAGGGCGGAAAACACTGACCAACCCCAAACACAGGGCTGAAAACACTGACCAACCCCAAACACAGGGCTGAAAACACTGACCAACCCAAAACACTGACCAACCCAAAACACAGGGCTGAAAACACTGACCAACCCAAACACAGGACGGAAAACACTGACCAACCCAAAACACAGGGCGGAAAACACTGACCAACCCAAAACACAGGGCTGAAAACACTAACCCACCCAAAACACAGGGCTGAAAACACTGACCAACCCCAAACACAGGGCTGAAAACACTGACCAACCCCAAACACAGGGCTGAAAACACTGACCAACCCCAAACACAGGGCTGAACACACTGACCAACCCAAAACACAGGGCTGAAAACACTGACCAACCCAAAACACAGGGCTGAAAACACTGGCCAACCCCAAACACAGGACGGAAAACACTGACCAACCCAAAACACAGGGCGGAAAACACTGACCAACCCAAAACACAGGGCTGAAAACACTAACCCACCCAAAACACAGGGCTGAAAACACTGACCAACCCCAAACACAGGGCTGAAAACACTGACCAACCCCAAACACAGGACTGAAAACACTGACCAACCCCAAACACAGGGCTGAAAACACTGACCAACCCCAAACACAGGGCTGAAAACACTGACCAACCCCAAACACAGGGCTGAAAACACTGACCAACCCCAAACACAGGGCTGAAAACACTGACCAACCCAAAACACTGACCAACCCAAAACACAGGGCTGAAAACACTGACCAACCCAAAACACAGAGCTGAAAACACTGACCAACCCCAAACACAGGGCTGAAAACACTGACCAACCCCAAACACAGGGCTGAAAACACTGACCAACCCAAAACACAGGGCTGAAAACACTGACCAACCCAAAACACAGGACGGAAAACACTGACCAACCCAAAACACAGGGCTGAAAACACTGACCAACCCCAAACACAGGGCTGAAAACACTGACCAACCCCAAACACAGGGCTGAAAACACTGACCAACCCAAAACACAGGACGGAAAACACTGACCAACCCAAAACACAGGGCTGAAAACACTGACCAACCCCAAACACAGGGCTGAACACACTGACCAACCCAAAACACAGGGCTGAAAACACTGACCAACCCAAAACACAGGACGGAAAACACTGACCAACCCCAAACACAGGGCTGAACACACTGACCAACCCAAAACACAGGACGGAAAACACTGACCAACCCAAAACACAGGACGGAAAATACTGACCAACCCAAAACACAGGGCTGAAAACACTGACCAACCCCAAACACAGGGCTGAAAACATTGACCAAACCCAAACACAGGGCTGAAAACACTGACCAACCCAAAACACAGGGCTGAAAACACTGACCAACCCAAAACACAGGGCTGAAAACACTGGCCAACCCCAAACACAGGGCGGAAAACACTGACCAACCCAAAACACAGGGCGGAAAACACTGACCAACCCAAAACACAGGGCTGAAAACACTAACCCACCCAAAACACAGGGCTGAAAACACTGACCAACCCCAAACACAGGGCTGAAAACACTGACCAACCCCAAACACAGGACTGAAAACACTGACCAACCCCAAACACAGGGCTGAAAACACTGACCAACCCCAAACACAGGGCTGAAAACACTGACCAACCCCAAACACAGGGCTGAAAACACTGACCAACCCAAAACACTGACCAACCCAAAACACAGGGCTGAAAACACTGACCAACCCAAACACAGGACGGAAAACACTGACCAACCCCAAACACAGGGCGGAAAACACTGACCAACCCCAAACACAGGGCTGAAAACACTGACCAACCCCAAACACAGGGCTGAAAACACTGACCAACCCCAAACACAGGGCTGAAAACACTGACCAACCCCAAACACAGGACGGAAAACACTGACCAACCCAAAACACAGGGCTGAAAACACTGACCAACCCCAAACACAGGGCTGAAAACACTGACCAACCCAAAACACAGGGCTGAAAACACTGACCAACCCCAAACACAGGGCTGAAAACACTGACCAACCCCAAACACAGGGCTGAAAACACTGACCAACCCCAAACACAGGACGGAAAACACTGACCAACCCAAAACACAGACGGAAAACACTGACCAACCCAAAACACAGGGCTGAAAACACTGACCAACCCAAAACACAGGGCGGAAAACACTGACCAACCCCAAACACAGGGCTGAAAACACTGACCAACCCAAAACACAGGGCGGAAAACACTGACCAACCCCAAACACAGGGCTGAAAACACTGACCAACCCAAAACACAGGACGGAAAACACTGATCAACCCCAAACACAGGGCTGAAAACACTGACCAACCCAAAACACAGGGCTGAAAACACTGACCAACCCAAACACAGGACGGAAAACACTGACCAACCCCAAACACAGGGCGGAAAACACTGACCAACCCCAAACACAGGGCTGAAAACACTGACCAACCCCAAACACAGGGCTGAAAACACTGACTAACCCAAAACACAGGACGGAAAACAGTGACCCACCCAAAACACAGGACGGAAAACACTGACCAACCCAAACACAGGGCGGAAAACACTGACCCACCCAAAACACAGGGAGGAAAACACTGACCCACCCAAAACACAGGACGGAAAACACTGACCCACCCAAAACACAGGGTAACACGGCCCGGAGCACAATAACACCACCGATTCAAAACGTGAACAACATAATCCCACACAAACAAGGGCGGGCTTCACCAGCTTAAATAGGTAAGCAAATCAATAAAACACAAACAGGAACAGGTGCAACTCATAAGACTAAACTAACAGAAAAGGGAAAAGGGATCGGTGGCAGATAGCAGGCCGGTGACGACGACCACCGAGCACCGCCCGAACAGGCAGGGGAGCCAACTTCGGCGGGAGTCGTGACAAATATAAAATGTTTGTGTCCTTACCTTGAAAGCAGTCTATGAACAAGGAGACTGCAATCTATGGTTTGGTTCCCCACTGCCATCAACAATTAATATTATTATTTCCTGTGCAGAGCCTTGGTATAGGGGTGACACTCCCTGGTACGTCTCATCCAACTTTCCACCTGAGAATAGGGATCAATCCCTGCTTCCAACCTTCCCACTGTTTCTAGCATTTGTCTGTCTCATTTCATTACTGTCTGAATAAAGTGTCAAACCACCAAAAAAGTATGTTAAAAAAATGATTAACATACTTTACATTTCATCCCCCAAAAATCTCAAAGTAACAAAGTCATTGAATTTTGAGTGTTCATTTAATGTTCAAAGCATCCTGAATATACACAATTTCCCACCCTGGTCATAGCCGTAAGTCATTCCAAAATACATAGCATTGTCGTTAATGAGCTCTAAAACAGTAAAATCTTACTATCTAGGGATTGTGCCAGGGGAAATGGCATTCACATAGCAAATCGCACTCCAAGCTTTCTTCAAAAGTTGGAAGCCCTGGCCAAACTGATTCATCACAAAAGTCCCCCTCTCTTTTTCTCTCTCTCTCCATAGGGTACCAGTAATCCTATCTATCTGAGTAGTATAGCATTCTTCCAGGACTCTCTGATCACTCAACAGACGCAGGTCAAGCTGTCTGTGTACGACGTCAAGGACCGCTCCCAAGGCACGGTACGAAATATCCCCCACTGTAACTACTCCAACTTCCCCATTACAGTCAACTCCCCAAAACTCTTCAGCCCCAAACTAACCAAACACTCCACCCCGAGATATACCTACTGGGCTCTAATAGTGATATGTGTGTGTGACTGGGTGTCAGATGTACCTACTGGGCTCTAATAGTGATATGTGTGTGTGATTGGGTGTCAGATGTACCTACTGGGCTCTAATAGTGATATGTGTGTGTGATTGGGTGTCAGATGTACCTGCTGGGCTCTAATAGTGATATGTGTGTGTGATTGGGTGTCAGATGTACCTGCTGGGCTCTAATAATGATATGTGTGTTTGATTGGGTGCCAGATGTACCTGCTGGGATCAGCCATGTTCCCAGTTAAGGAGCTTCTGCAGGACAAACACCACAGACTCCACCTAACCCTCAGGTAACTCACACACGCATGCACGACACAAACACAAACATACAGTGCAAGTATTCAGACCCCTTGCCTTTTTCCACGTTGTTACGTTACAGCCTTATTCTATAATTGATTACTTAATATGTTTCCATCAAAAACAGATTTGTAGACATTTTTTGCAAATATCACATTTATTTTAGTATTCAGACTCTTTACTCAACACTTTGAAGCACCTTTGGCAGCGATTCTTGGGTATGACACTACAAGCTTGGCACATCTGTATTTGGGGAGTTTCTCCCATTCTTCTCTGCAGATCCTCTAAAGATCTGTCAGGTTAGATGGGGAGCGTCGCTGCACAGCTATTTTCAGGTCTCTCCAGAGATGTTCGATTTGGTTCAAGTCCGGAGAAGATCTGGAGAAGTTTTTCATTAACTTCTTGCGTCGAGCCATTCCGGATCCGGTATCGTGACTACAACCTCAAGCTCATTACCATAACGCAACGTTATCTATTCGTGAAAATCGCAAATGAAATGAAATTAATCTATTTGCTCTCAAGCTTAGCCTTTTGTTAACAACACTGTCATCTCAGATTTTCAAAATATGCTTCTCAACCATTGCAAAACAAGCATTTGTGTAACAGTATTGATAGCTAGCGTAGCATTTAGCGTAGCATTTAGCGTTAGCATTCAGCAGGCAACATTTTCACAAAAACCAGAAAAGCATTCAAATAAAATCATTTACCTTTGAAGAACTTCTGATGTTTTCAATGAGGAGACTCTCAGATAGCAAATGTTCAGTTTTTCCTGAAAGATTATTTGTTTAGGACAAATCGCTCCGTTTTCTGCGTCACGTTTAGCTACGAAAAAAAACCTGTATCCAGGATTGTGTAAATCTATCCAAGCTCATTAGCATAACACAACGTTAACTATTCATGAAAATCGCAAATGAAATGAAATTAATCTATTTGCTCTCAAGCTTCGCCTTTTGTTAACAACACTGTCATCTCAGATTTTCAAAATATGCTTTTGAACCATAGCTAAACAAGCATTTGTGTAACAGTAGTGATAGCCTAGCATAGGATTATGCCTGTCTTTCAGCATGCAACATTTTCACAAAAAACAGAAAAGGATTCAAATAAAATAATTTACCTTTGAAGAACTTCAGATGTTTTCAATGAGGAGACTCTCAGTTAGATAGCAGATGTTTTTACAAAAAATATTATTTGTGTCGACTAATCGCTCCGTTTTGTTCATCACGTTTGGGTAAAAAAAAAAAATTAAGTCATTAAAACACAAACTTTTTTCCAAATGAACTCCATAATATCGACAGAAACATGGCAAACCGTTGTTTAGAATCAATCCTCAAGGTGTTTTTCACATATCTATCGACGATAAAATCCTTCGTTGCAGTTGACTTTCTCTTCTGAAGAAATGGAACGCGCATGGACCTACAGATTACGCAATAATTTCGACACAGGACACCGGGCGGGACACCAGGTAAATGTAGTCTCTTATGGTCAATCTTCCAATGATATGCCTACAAACACGTTACAATGCTGCAGACACCTTGGAGAAACGACACAAAGGGCAGGCTCATTCCTGGCGCATTGACAGCCATATAAGGAGACATTGGAACACAGCGCCTTCAGAATCTGGGGCATTTCCAGTATGAAACTTCATCTTGGTTTCGCCTGTAGCATTAGTTCTGGGGCACTCACAGATAATATCTTTGCAGTTTTGGAAATGTCAGAGTTTTGTCTTTCCAAGGCTGTCAATTCCATGCATAGTCGAGCATCTTTTCGTGACAAAATATTGCGCTTAAAACGGGCACGTCTTTTTATCCAATAATGACATAGCGCCCCCATAGGTTGAAGAGGTTAAGGAACTCTGTACTTTGCTCCGTTCATCTTTCCCTCGATCCTGACTAGTCTCCCAGTCCCTGCTGCTGAAAAACATCCCCAAAGCATGATGCTGCCACCACCATGCTTCACTGTAGGGATGGTGCTAGTTTTCCTTCAGACGTGATGCTTGGCATTCAGGCCAAAGTGTTCAATCTTGGTTTCAACAGTTGGTCTGGCCTGGTCTGGCCTGAGGAAGGAAGATCGTATCGGTAGTTAGAGTCGTTTTATTAATTCAGACCATATTATCTGATTTGAAGATGTACTACAGACCGTAGGCCTACTCTGGTTTCAATCTTGATTTCAACATGGTCTGAGACCTTTAGGTGCCTTTTGGCAAACTCCAAGTGTGCTGTCATGTGCCTTTTACTGAGAAGTGGCTTCCTTCTGGCCTGATAAAGTAATCATTGGTGAAGTGCTGCAGAGATGGTTTTCCTTCTGAAAGGTTGTCACATTTCCACACAGGAACTCTGGAGCTCTGTCAGAGTGACCATCGGGTTCTTTGTCACTTCCCCAACCAAGGCCCTTCACCCCCGATTGCTCAGTTTGGCCGGGTGGCCAGCTCTAGGAAGAGTCTTTGTGGTTCCAAACTTCCTCCATTCAAGAATGATGGAGGTCATTGTGTTCTTGGGGACCTTCAATCCTGCTGAAATGTTTTTGGTACCCTGCCCCAGATCTGTGCCTCGACACAATCCTCTTTCGGAGCTCTACAGACAATTCCTTCAACCTTTGTCACGATCTTGGAAATGAGCGGGCCAAGTCGCAGCGTGAGTATAGTTCCACATATTTACTGAAGTGAAACTAACGAAACAAAATAACAAAACTTACAAAGACAGTGAGGACGTAGTGCCCAAACACACTAACACACAATCAATATCCCACAAAACACAGGTGGGGAAATAGCTACCTAAATATGATCCCCAATCAGAGGCAACGATAAACAGCTGCTTCTAATTGGGAACCAGATTAGCACCAACATAGAAATAGATATACTAGATCACCCCCTAGTCACGCCCTGACCTACTACACCATAGAGGACCAAGGGCTCTCAATGGTCAGGGCGTGACAAACCTCATGGCTTGGTTTTTGCTCTGACATGCACTGTCAGCTGTGGGATCTTATACAGACAGGTGCGGTGCCTTTCCAAATCATGTCCAATCAATTGAATTTACCACAGGTGGACTCCAATCAAGTTGTAGAAACATCTCAAGGATGCTCAATGGAAACAGGATGTATTTCAACTCAATTTCAAGGCTTATACATAAAAATTGTAAAGACCTGTTTTTGTTTTGTCATCATGGGGTGTTGTATGTAGATTGATGAGGAAAAAAATGCATTTAATATATTTTATAATAAGGCTGTAACATAGCAAAATGTGGAAAGAATCAAGGGGTCTGAATACTTTCCGAATGCACTGTAGACACAAACACACGTAAAATACCCACATTTTGCGGGACATTCACAGGACAGTGTAACCTATATGAATACATTTGTTTGGCTATTTACTTACTTGTAGCTCTTTGTTAGAAGCACACTTTTTGTAAGTAGGCTTAGTTAACTGTCCTCTTTGTAAGTAGACTTAGTTAACTGTCCTCTTTGTAAGTAGGCTTAGTTAACTGTCCTCTCTTAATCTGGAATTTAGCCTGAAAGGATTTGACAAATGTGATTGGGGGGAGAAGAGCCCGAGGATGATGCCCAAGTTTCCGAGGTGTAATTCCGAGTTGGATGACTGCTCAAAGCTCTTTTTCCCAGTTGGAGCTGTGTATTTTCTAGTTCTGAGTTGTCTCGAATGCACCGTACGTCTCCTCTTGCGCTGCACAGAATATCATATCTCGACAACGATTGGAGAAGTGTTTAACCAACAGGCTTATCTACCACAGCCTTATAATATAGGTTATAGCAGGGCTCTCTAACCCTGTTCCTGGAGAGCAACCGTCCTGTAGGCTTTCACTACAACCCTGTTCCTGGAGAGCTACCGTCCTGTAGGCTCTCTAACCCTGTTCCTGGAGAGCTACCGTCCTGTAGGCTCTCTAACCCTGTTCCTGGAGAGCTACCGTCCTGTAGGCTCTCTAACCCTGTTCCTGGAGAGCTACCGTCCTGTAGGCTCTCTAACCCTGTTCCTGGGGAGCTACCGTCCTGTAGGCTCTCTAACCCTGTTCCTGGAGAGCTACCGTCCTGTAGGTTCATTCCAACCCTAATCGAGTGCACCTGATTCTAATAATTAGCTGGTTGATAAGCTGAATCAGGTTAGTTACAACTTAGAGTAAAAACCTACAGAACGGTAGCTCTCCACAAATAGGGTTGTCATGAAAACCTACAGGAGGGCAGCACTCAACGAACAGGGTAGTAGTGAAAGCCTACAGGAGGGTAGCTGTCCACGAACAGGGTTGTAGTGAAAACCTACAGGAGGGTAGCTCTCCACGAACA